>NC_046240.1:9530739-9834039 GCF_009819885.2 Catharus ustulatus
AGGAGGTGCCTGATACCAAGTGCTATTTTGTATTACTCTGGAATATGAGGACTTTATTTATATCTTAAAGATGAGTAAATGAGTCATAGAACACGATATTAGTTAACTTGGCAGCCTCAAACTGTAAATAAAATGTATTTAATTCAAATAAAAATCTAAATAATCCTGGAGACTTAACACTTATATTTTATCCCAGAGTTACCTGATGGGTTGAATTTAAATAGTGATAAAGAAAATGTTTAAGAGTACATCAACAGCTAAAAAAGTCCTAAATTGCTTCCAGTATCTTCTCCACTTGCATGTCTGCATTAACAAGAAACATCAGGTAATAGAGCTGGAAAAATTGAGGAATTTTAAATACAGAAGACACCCTGAATTATCCTCACAATTTTTTCCTCCAGAAAAAAATTTTGGAACAGTAATGGAGAGTGAGCTGCCTTAGTCTTCTCAGTTAATAAGTGAAATATCATAATACCCCAAATTCTTTACATGGGTCAAGGGTACAGGAAAGTGTAATACCACATCAGTTTCTGTTTCTTTTTCCTTTGTTTAAAGATGCTGGGGAAATTATTTTAAACAAAATGCTGGGATCTCTGCAGCCAGCCTGGGAGCACTTCTCTCTTTGGGCACATGATAATATTTTGTCACCCACTGGTGACCAAATCAAGAGGATGCAGAATTTCCAGGGGTGGAAAGAGTGCACTGGTACCATCTGTATTTCAAAATGTCTGCACAAAACTGGGGGGGAAAAAAGTAATGCAGGGTGATTACTAAAATTTTACACATGGGTGATATTGGGAACTTTAATTGGTTTCAGTAGCAAAGTTTATATAGTTGCTCTAGTAATTAATTTGTATTTCTTTCTAGCTTTAGTTAATTTGTAGTATGAAATTGTACAAGTGACATGAAATGTTTTCAGCCTTTTGCTGCTGTTCAGGGAGTCTTGTGTACTTTAGTGTAACTTTGAGCTCTTTTAGACACAACTTTTAGTGATTTTTAAAAACACCAATATTCATCTAATGATACAGGTAGATCTTTCACTAGACCCAGTAAATTATCACAGGATCTCATCAGATAGCTGGGAACAAGAGCTGGTTTATGAGTGCATCACTGGCTGCAAACAGAAATACCAGAACTTAATTGAAATGGATTCTTCTAATTGAGACAGAGGAAGGAACTAAAAAGCATTTGGTCATCTGGATTTCTCATGAGGCTGAAATAGGAACCAAATGTACTTTAAAAACTGAATCCTAGAGAAGTGCATTGGGATCCAGTTCAGGGCTCTGGTTTTGAAATGCTGTGATTTAGTGCAGAGTTTATGCAATAATGGACTTTTCAAGCATCTTCAAGTTCAGTGTGGCCAGTTTTAGTGCTGATACATTTCCACATGCCAAATATTTGTCATGTTTTTGGGAGCCTTTGCTGGTCTTGTACAACTTGGAAGCAAGTAAAGCTCTAAATGATGGATGGCAGATTTGCAGACTCACTGCTCCAGCATTAGATTAAATGCAGTTGGAGTTGCAAACACATGAAGTCATGGAGCCAGTGGGTCAGTGCTCTGAAAGAAGAGCAAATGTTTACAGTCTGGTTCCAGTCTGTTTTGTGTGCAAAACATCTGAGGTTTATAGAGATGCTGCCCAGAGTGTAAATAGTAACTGGGAGATGGCAGTTTCTCCTTGGTCAGTGCATGTTTTCATAGGATTTCTAGGTCTGTGTGTTCGGGGGCTTGGAGGATTGGTTTCATCAATGAAATGTGAAAATCTCCTGCAAAGTGTTGGTGTCTTCCCTGGAGTAAACTCTGTGGAAGAGGAATTTGGATTGTAAATACTTAAGGAGGGAGTAAAAAGACCTTTGAAGACACAAAGTGCACCTGATCCTTGCTTTCATTAATTTCTGTTCAGCAGCCTGTTGGTTGGATGCTCTGGGTCTGTGGTGTGTCCCATGTGCCAGTTCATGTTTTCCTCAGCCTGACTCTGGCCTCCAGAAGAGGCAGCAACACCCTGGAGTTTGCTTCCTAAAGGAAAATCATGGAATCCCAGAATGGTTTGGGATGGAGGAACCCTACAACTCATCTTGTTCCTCTCCCAACCTTCCACTATCCCAGCGTGCTCCAGGCTCTGTCCAACCTGGCCTTGGACATTCCAGGGATGGGCCAGCCACAGCTGCTCTGGGCAACCTGTGCCAGGACCTCACAGGGAAGAATTTCCTCAGGATTGATGCTGTGGATTCCAAGGGTTTTTAATTGTTGGAAGGAGTCTCAGCTGTTTCTAGAATATGTCACATCCTGATTTCCAAGCACTCTTTCAGAATTAGGAATACAATAGCAGGATGCCTGCTGTGGAGGAATTGTAGTTTTGTAGGCTTTAGTGGAATGCTGTTTCCTACCTAAAAGCTGTAGTGAATGAGCAATTAAGAATCTGGCAATTAAATTCCACCAGGAGAGGGGAGGAATACCTAACTAAGAAAACTGAAATGGATTTCTTCCCTCTTTGGAAAGTAAATGAAAACTGGAACTGTTTGTGGTATACTGGTATGCAGATTGACTTCTTTTTAGAGTTTAATCATGTTTTAATGAATTTAATTGGAATGGCATGGTATATATGAAACTGTGTAAATGCTCTGCTGATGGGAGACAATCTGAGTGTGAGCTGTGTGAGTCTGGCACTTTGAAGGGAGAGCGCTGCTGAGCTGGAAGCAAAAAGGAGCAACAGCTGATGCTGGAGCCTTGTTTGGAGTATTTAGTTCCAGACTGGCTTGGTGACATCCTTCTGTCACTCTCAGGGTATGGCAGATGTCCCCAGCTTGCAGGTGCTGCAGGGTTGTCACAGTGCAGGCCCTCAGGTTGGCGTGCTCTGTCTCCCTCCATTTGTTATCCACATTTTGAGAATTATGGATTAATTGGATTACATGGTAAATAGGGGATAATAGATTAAAGGGATATTATTGGGTTAAACCCCTTCTTAAACCCCTTCACCTTTCTTAGTTAATACTGTTATGCAAGATAAAAATGTCAGTCATGAAATAAACTTGATGTGACTCCTCCCTCGGTGTTTTTGGAGTTGAGCACCCTCCAGCCTAAGCGATCCAGCTGTTGCAAACACAAATTCTGCTCTGCCACCAAAAGCTTTTACAAAAGATGGCTTCTGTGAGTCAGGACTTGAACCTTTCCTTTTTTAGGACAGAGAGTCGGTTTGTGTGACCAAACACGAGGCAGGTTTCACTTCTACCCCGTGTGACGCAGTTGTGATGGCTCTGAAGAAAGGCAAACACGGCTGGAGCGGCACAGTGAGCCCTGCAAAGGGGAAATGGCTCTGTGCTCTCAGAGCTGTGACGCATTTGTGATGGGGATTGATGAGGAGCAGCATTATTTTGTACTCCTGTATCAGCAACTGTGTCTGAACTCTCTGTTCTTGCAAGAAAACAGGAATTAATCCCAATGTGCTGAATTTTATCTCTGGAAACGGGCAGATCAGGTTTAAATGACTATTCAGATGGCTGAGTTGGAGAGAAAGAAGCTGGGAGATGTGAGATGTCTGGTCTTGACACACACTGTCTGTGCTTCAGCCCTTTTAAAGCTGCTCCATTCATGCTTCCACAGGCAGCAGTGCCATTTTCCAGCAGTTTGCCCTTCGATTTTGGGGAGTTTGGGATTAATTTCACATACAACACAGTAATGCTCATGTGGGCATAAATGGGGTCTGCTGTGCTTTGGCCATAATTAACACTTAGAGGAAGGAAACCTCTCACAGGGAAGTGTTTTGTATTAGTGCACACTCAAGTATTTTGACCCCATTTTGCAGTTTGGGAAGTAAATATATTACTGCTCACCTGGGTCTTTTTCCCTAAATACCTTCAGCACTATTATGAAAAATTAATTACTGTATATGCTTATTGTAAACTTCCAGAATGCTACTAATACTGCTTGAAGGGTGAATGTTACATCAAGTATTAGAGCATGGGGCAGCAATTCAGAAATAAATGGTTTCCCCTCACCTTAAGGAGACTCCAAGTTGCTGGGTTGCTGCTATAAAACAGGGAAAGTATATTGAAGTTGAGTTCCTTGAGTAAACAGGTTATAGGTATGAATGTGGGGAAGTTTTGTCCTAGTCTGCTGACTGGGACATGTTTGAAAGAGGAATCCTCTTCAAAAAGCACTGGGAAGAGAAATTGTGGAAACCTGGAAGCTGTGAAGGAACCAAGATTGTTTCATTTACCCTCAAATCTGAGACCAGCAAGAGACCAAACCAGCTGAATGTCTCAACATGAGACTTGGTTAAACCTCCTGGTCTAACAATCAAGACAACTGTGGATTTGAACTCATTGATGTAATTAGGATATATATTCATGACATAAATATATCATCTGGATCATCTCCCTCCTTTGTGTAATGCTGTGGATATTTGGGTGGAGGAGGTTGTGCCCTCTAATCTCCCTTCCTCTGGGAATCTGCATTGATTGATTTGATTGAAATGTTTCTCCATTCATTATCCTTCTATTTATTACTGGCATTTCAGAAGACATCTGCTAAAACTTCAGTTGCAGCAGTATTGATTTGTAGTCAGTCTTCTTTTAAATCAGCTTAGGGTGGAGTGGCAAAAAAATAAAAAGGTTGGTAGAGATTCTTTCCTTTGCCAAAATCCTCACATATGGATTTTCTTGGATTAAGCCCCTACCAGAAAAACACCCTGTACATAATGAAGTGTGTGCTATATGCATTACTAGGGTGCTGTAAAATGCAGAATTTTCAGACTCTGCCCATTTCTCCATTATCTTCCTTCAGGCTGATTCTCCAGTGTTATGGATGGTTTGGTTTGTGTATTTAGGCATGTACACACCATCCTAAAAACGCTGCAGTTACCTGTTCTTACTCTAAACTAGGCTTGTAAAAAGCTTCTTTTTGGTGATGTTTTTGTTTCTTGTGTTTTTGTGGGTTTTTAATTAAATGAAATAGGAAATATTTGTTTCTCTTTTTCAAGAAGTTTAAGTAAGGTCAAGAAGGGAAAATGTTTGGTGGTTCTTAAAGTTCTAATATAGAGCTACTAAGTTATATCTCCTATTTTCTTAAAATATCTCATTATTTCTGATACTTAATAAACCTTGTCAGTTCAGTATGTTCCACTGAACTTGCAGCCAAACCTAGATGGTTTGATAAATTGTTTCTTTCTTTAAACCTTGTGAGGACTACATCTTTATTTGATACTTTTTCTCTATATCTTTCTTCTTTTTTAAGCAATTGCTAGTGGAAAAAATGCAGTATCCCTGATCCCCTTGAAGAGCTAAAAAGCCATTTGGCTATGCTAAGGTTTCAACAAATCATATTTAGATTGCTGACATTGTTTTCATGGAAACCAAATAAATTGGTGCTTCCTGGGTTTAAAAGATGTGTTCATCTGGTGTGTATTTCATGTAGGTTTTTTTTTTAATTTCCCAAAATATTTTTTGTGGTTACTTTGCTTTAGGCAGAGCTGTGTTCTGTTTATAAAAGATACCTGCTCTGCTTGACTGCAGATATCCACACCAGCAGGTATTGGCCTACAACTAAATGACCAACTCTGCTGTAGCCATGGCTTTGTAAAAATAATGAATTATAAAACTGGAGCTATTTAATTTAACTAATAGTTAAATGCAGAGTTGTAGGGGAAACTGTTGTAACATCAGGCACCTTGATAGCAGTGAGGTTTCAGTGTTTTCTTGTACATTTGTGATGAAGTGACTTGGCCCTCTCAGGGAGGATCACAAGGCTGCAGGAGACACAGGCTGGTTTGACTCAAACCTTTCTGAAAATGGAATAGTTGACAGTTATGAATAAAGTTACTTAACAGTCAACTTCCTGTGGTTTACATGCATTTCTGAATCAGGGGGAGGCTGAAGGGCCACAGCTGAGACATGTATATTCCATCTGAGCAAAAAAGGGCATCTTCCTCAAGCATTCAAAAGGGACTGCTTAAAAATCCGATATCCTGCTATAATTTAATAAAGTTTGAAGCAGCCAAAGCAGCCTCCTGTGACACCAGAAGGTTTTGAAGCTGCTTGTTCATTCTGCTGTATTGGGGTGTGCTCAGGAAGTTTGTTTGATTGCAGTACCTCAGTATTCATTTGAGATGTGTGCCCAAGCCTGGGCTGGATTTTACCCTTGGGTTGGTGTCTTTGGGCTGTACTGGAGTGCAGCAGAGGGAAGTGGGCAGGGATGAGTTGGGCTCCATGGTGTGGTTGGTTCCAGTGTCATTGCTGCCCTTCAGAGATCTGCATTTCCAAACTCCTCAAGCCTACAAATTATCTCCAAGAGTTCATCTGCACTTTAAAATGAAGGTTCACCTGTGGCTGGTTGAAGACCATCACATGGAATTGTTTGGAGGGACAGCTGCCATTATCCATTATCCCAGGCTGCTCCAAGCCCTGTCCAGCCTGGCCTTGAACATTCCAAGGTGTGCAGCATCCACAGCTCTGGGCAGCTTGTGCCAATGCCATAGAATCCTCAAAGAATTTCTTCCTAATAACCAATCTAAACCTGCTTTGTCAGTGTGATGCCATTCCCCCTTGTTCTCTCACTCCAGACCCTTGTAAATAGTTTTTCCATCTTTCCTCTGTGCTCCCTTCAGGTAGTGAAGGGTGACCCCAAATCCTTTTTCCCAAATGTCTCAGCCTTTCCTTGTAGGAGAGGTGCTCCATCTCTGTAATCAGCTTGGTGGCCTCCTCTGGACTCCCTCCAACAGGTCAAGGTCCTTCCTGTGCTGGGGACATCACTGTATTTTTAGCTAATCTTTAAATTTCCGTCCTATGTACTCACAGAACGTGGGTGTGAAGACAACAGGAGTGTAATGGAGAACTGTGGGGGTTTTAATGGGGCCAGATCCTCCAGTTTCTTATTTCTTGTCTAGATTTTGCTCTTGGTGTGGCTCCTTTGTGGCCTGACACCACAGCTGGATTGCAGAGCAGCCACGTGGCAGGCCTGGACATGGTGAGCCACACTGGCCTTAGTGGCACGGACTGGGGAAACCCAATTTCTTTTTCCTAGTCATCTTGGGTAAACCAGAGAGTTTACAGTTTGTCAGAAGGGAAATTTTAGGTGACAGCTGTTGAGTACAGCTATTTAAATATGGTCACTGTCATGGATTTACTGAGTGGGATCTGGTTGTCTGTCCACCAAGAAAAAGCTGCCTAACACAGAAGCTGGCTTTGGGGCTGTTGTGCTGGCATGTGAATGGTTCCTTTTCTAACTGATTTTTAAAAATAGGTGGCATTAAGGCTTTCCTTGGTTGTTATGTGCTGAGTTTTTCAGTGTGTTCCTTTTCATTATTGGATAGAATGAAAAACTTCACCCTTTGGGAAGGGATTGAAGCTGGGCTGCTTTGTAATGCTGCCTCTTTGAAGTTTGTTTAAATGGGTCAAAACTCTCTGCTTCTCCAGTAGTGCATTCTGATAACAATCTGTTCAGGGAGGTGCTTTTCTGTTCAGGAGTGTCTGTAGTTAGCAGAGCTCAGCCTGCTGATAGCAACGTGTCCAGGGCAGACAGAAAATTGCCCCTGGTCAGCCCTGGGTTGTGGCTCTGTGATAGGGATGGGTGGCTGGAGTGGGGTGGAAGGAGAGATGATGAGTTTGAAGCTGTTCTGGGTTTTTAATTGGTATGCAGATTGGTAAAACACAGTGAATGCACAACTTTTATCCTTGGTTACAGGGCTGAGTCATGTGCAGAGCACTTGCTGTCTGAACAGATTTTTATGAGGGGAGAACCCAAGCAGCTGAGGCCATGGTGTGGAGGAGGAAAGCTGGAATGTCCCTGCTTAATGAGCTGTGTTGTGTTGTAACTGATGGATTTAATGATTCAGTTTCAGCATGGCCACCTTGATGTTTGTGTGCCACTGTCTCTGGTAGGTGACAGCCCATCTCAGTGTTCCCTGGCACTGACTTTGCTGTTGGATGTGTGGCTCTGCAGTGTCACTGTCACTGCAGCCCCATGCATTTTGCATTTGTGATTTCAGGAAATCCCCTCTTTTGGAAAGCTGCTTGTGGGGATGTTTTGTGAATTTTCCAGGCTGTGGTTTGCTTGTCTGTTCCAACTGCTCAGTAACTGCAAATCGTGGGACTTAAAGGAGAGGTAGTAACTTCCACATTAACTGCAGAGTTAATGCTTCTTTAGGGAGTAGGTATTGCTGTAAGTTGTATAAAAAAGCTGTCTGAGATTAAAATGCATGTTTGTATGCACACACACACACACACAAAAATTCAGCCTCTGAGGCCCAGGTATTCCAGAATAAATACCTGCACTTACTGAGTCTGAAATCTGCCTGATTGGTATGTAGCCAACCCTGTGGGGAAGGGAAGATTGCCAACTCCTATTGGCACCTAAAAAAGGAATTAAATCTGACCTTAAATTTTATTTTGCCTTAGTATTTGGCTAGAGACAGTGGTTTAAGCACTTGGAAGGCCTGAATTCTGATCCTGTCACTCCTCCTTGGGAAGCTTGGTGGATTCATGCATCAGGGTTGCTTATTTTGTGTGAAATAGGAATGCACTTGCCTGTACACCTTCCTTAGAGGATTGAGGCTAGAACAGATGCTGGAAAAGATACAGTACTGCTATCATTGCAAGCAGTTGCTGCTGTGTGCTATTAAAATGATGTTCCTGCTGCAGTTTGTCACCCCAGAGAAAACAGGAGGTAAAATAAGGTAGGAGAGGTGTGCTGGGCTCTCTCCCTGCAGGTGTGTCGAGCACGAGGCATGTTCCAACCAGAGCCCCAGTCTTGCCTCATTAAAAGCTGATGCTCAAATTGCACACTTAAAGGTGTGGTATCCACTTGTATTATGTAATTTATTTTAGTGCCTGGAGAACTTGCAAAGGTGCCTTGCTGATGTGTTTGCCAGAACCATTTTTGGCCTGTTATTTACTCTACTCTGCTCAGGGTAGATGTTTTTAGATGACACAGTTGAGTAGTGAGGTTTATATTCTCCCTGGATAAAGTTTGCAGAGTTCACATTGAAGTGAAGGGAAATCATTATTGGGGTGTAGTCACCCTGGCCTCAAGTGCTGCTTGATTTTCTCATCAAGAAAGCTCAGTCAGAATTTCTGCTCTTCCACCTGCAATGTGAAAACACAGGTGGTTTCTTTTCTGCACTTACTGTAAAATGAGTAAGTTATAGCTGGTAATTAAGAGCTGCCAAAAGGAAGCAGATTTGTGATTCTGTGAGGATGCTGAGAACCTTAAAAAGGTGCTTTCCCCTGCAGTGAATTCCTTCAGTACATTCCTATTGCACGTGAACTCAGGTGCAGCAGTATCCATGGGAGAATTCCTCCTTAATCCCAGCACCCTGATGGAGTTCTGCAGAGCTGACTGTGCTTCAGGTTTACCATGGAAAAATCTTTAGTTCCGCATTACTGGAGGGATTAAAAACTGCAGCCACCCTTTGCCAGGACAGGGATGACTCAAATCCAGAAGATAAAGGTGAATAGTGAATGTGATATCATGCACAGCCTGGAGCTCTGCTCATCTCTCAGAATAAGATGTTCTGGTCCAGCTTGATGTCTGATGGGAAACATGAGTAAAATGCTTTGTCTGCTGTGGTTTCTCATCCTGTGTTCTGCTCATCACTCCCTGTGCTCCGGGGAAGTACCTGTGGGAAGAGTCCTGTGGCCCTGCAGCATAAATGAACCTTCTCTGGTGATTAATCCCTGTAGCTGAATGCCTGTGTGTGCACTCTGCAAAGCCTCGGAGGAATTGAATGTTTCTTTTCATAAGGAAGGTGTGGCTGCTCCATTGATGCTCCCTGTGGATAACACTTGGATTTATTTATCAAGTCTAAACTTGGAAAGAATGTGACTATTATAAATGTGCCTTTTATGCTTTTAAGCTTAAATATTAACTGGCCCAAGAATAAATCATCAGTTGTGTTCTTAGGATAGCTGCTTTTAAAAATGGCAGTGATTAAAGCTGACAACACTTAAATGTAGGTTTCGATAAATTATCTGGACTTCAGAATGTAAACTATTGGGATCAAGGACGTCGCTTATTTAAATAACTCTTTGATTTGTTTTTAGGGGGAATCTGTAAAGTATTTCTTGGACAACTTGGATAAACTTGGAGAACAAGTAAGTCCTTTTTTATTTTTCTTTCCAGTCTTGAGTTTTAAGTAGTCTTTGTGATCTCTGGGTTTTAAATAGATGAAATGTAATTAGTGTCTACTCCAATAACTTTATCTTTAGTTCACTTGCACTGTCACATTATCTCAGCAGTTCATCACTGACATGTCAGAAACATGGGGCAATGCAAAGGCCAGGAGACTTTCCTGGAAGGAAAATAAACCTTCTGTCAAAATTGAAGAAAAAACAAGTTACAAATGCTTGGCCAGGCAGGAGACCGTTCAAGTAGCTTTTCAGCACTAAATGACATCTAAAAAGACTGGGTTTGGGGTTATGTGTCCACTTAGGAGCTCTGAGTTAAATCAGTCACAGGCCAGTGGTACCTTCCAGCAATACCTACTTTAACATAAACTCAGGAAAGAACAAAATCTGTTTTCTCTGGAGAAAAACCTGAAATTTCGGCAGAATATGATTTTTATAGGACTGTTAATTAGCACTTGAGTAATGAAGGTATCTGCTGATGCTCATCAGTTGTGGATTGCAGGAATGGCATGTGGGAAAACTGCCTTTAAACAGGGGTTTTAATATGGTGCTTGAACTCTGTGGGGAAGCAATTTCTCCATGGTCATTCCCAGCTGAAAAAATCCAAACCATTTCAGTGAAACCCTGTTACATCATGCTTAATTTCATTTTTCTTTTTAACAGATTAAATTTTAAACCAGACTATTTTTCTGCTTTGAACTGTCAATGTTCTAGCTGAAACACTGATTGTCATTGTGCTTCCCAGATCTCTGGCTTGAGAACTCCAGCACTTGGTGTCTGAATTTGGATTTGGTCTGGAGTTATAAGACTTGCACTTTAATGAACTGCTGAACTCTCTGCCACTGGTGGATTTCTCATGGTCTTTGAATCCAGTGCCTTTAAGTTTCAAAGGACTTGGATTTTTCTCCAACAATATTGGATAGAGTTTTGCAGCTCCATTTCAGAGTCCTTCATGGAGAAACTTTGGTCCATTCTTTGATTAAAGTGTGAAACCTAGTCAGTAGTTGGGTTTTTAAAATGTTTTTATACATACACACACTTAATGCAGATCTTGCTGTGGGAGTGCTGTGAATTGCAGCTTTCCTGGCTTCAAGTTGGACCAAATGGTGTTGAGAATCAGAGGGACTCATCAGGATCTGCTGTTGTAAGAAATGTTAAATCTTTGAGGAAAAAAGCACTAGCTAAGTTTTGTTAGTGAAAGATTTGATAGGTTCTTCTGGTTTATTCTTATCTATATGCAAGATTGTCTAATGATTGTTTCCCCAAATTGTAAATAAAAATATTTGTTCTTATCTGATGCAACTGGGCTGACTTGCAGCTAAATTGCTTATAAACACATATATCTGCAATTCACGTGCCTCTTGCCAAGAGGGAGCTGATAACAGCACTGAAGGAAAAGAACTTAATGTTCAGATTTAATCAGATCAGCAGAATAAGAGTGTCTGACAGGCAGACATGCGTGGGATCTCCTGGATTCCTTGCAACTGTGTGTTGCTATTTCAACTGCCAGTGCAGACTGGATGTATCCAAAATACCTCACAGAGAGACTTGGCTTTCCATCTTGTGATTGGATCTTAGTCATGCCTTAAAATGTAATTTGAGCTAGGCAAACAGTGATGTGATAGCCAAAAGAGCTGCTGATAACCAAAGGAGCTCCTTTAGATGAAGCAGGCTGCAGTGAATTTGAGGAAAGGAGACAGGAAAATCAGGAAGAAAGCACGTGCTCCAAATCAGTATCAATGTGAGGATGCTTGAGGGAAAGAGCACTTACTGACAGTGGCAAAACACTGAAAGAACTTGGAAAATAATACTCAGTGCCATCCAAGGAAAATACTCACCTGATGCTGCAACCTTCAGACATGGAGAATGGGATCAGCACTGAGAAAGGGGCAAGCTGCTGTTGGATCAGAGTAGCCAATATCCAGGGTAAAACATGGAATGATTTGTGTTGGAAGGAACCCTAAAGATACCCACTTCCATGGCAGGTCTTGTGTGCAGGCAGAAGTAGGAAGCACTTAAAAGGATTCTCTTTGTGGCTGCAAGTGTGGAAGGAATTTTCAATGAGTAATGGTACTCGAGAGGGAATTTGTCAGGAATTCTGAGGATAAGATCCTTGTTCTTGACAGCTTTACTGAGTAAACATTGCAGGCCAACTCCCAGGAGAGTTTGCTTTGTGCCCTTGTTTCAATATTGAAGGTGCATGTGGCTTTGCCTATTACATTAGCTGGTTATATTTATTTAGATAATGTAATAATTTCAGTCACTCCTGAGCTTTCCTAAGACGTTTTGGTTTTGCTCTGAGAAGTTGATGTTAACTTTCTGAAAAACAAAAGAATATACATTCCTATTTGGAAGCTGGAATGAGTGTTGGACCTGTAACACTTGTCTCTATATTGACAATCAGCTTTGCTCAAAATCGCTTCACATGTGCCCAGTGACATTTCATACAGTCCCTGCACTGCTTTTGCTGGTTGTTTTCCTCTCTATAATTTCAGTAGAAAAGACCCAAGATACATTTAACAGAATTTAACAAAAAAAGTCTTACCACCGTTAAAAGTTGTTCATTAGTCAGCAAGGGGGTGGCTGCACCTCTTCTGGTCGGTTTGGAGGGAACTTGATGTTGCTTTAGCAGTTCTCTCCTCCAGATTTTGGTGCTGTGGGGTGTGGATGTGTAACAGTGCTGCAGCAGAGGCTGCAGGGTGGGGAGCCTGTGCTTCAGAGCTGCTTTGTAATTTGTGCCACGATAAAAATCAGTGCCTTAGTCATGGGCAGCTCGGGAAAAGGAACCCAGAGTTCAGACAAAGCCCTCTCTCTCTCTCTAGTTTCACTTTGGAACTTACAGGATAAAACAGAGTGATCCTCGAGTTTTTGGAATTTTGCACTCACTTCATTATTTTTAAATTCAATTTTTGTGGTTTGAATTTGCCCAGCTGCCTTAAACCTGGGATACAAGTACTGAAATAGCCACTGTTGTGTGCCTGTTCCACCACCCAGCTGACTGGTTGAATCAGACTTTCTGCACCATGGTCTTACTCATCTTTATTAAAGCTCCAAGTGTGGGAACTGGCACTGTCAAAGGAAGATCATAGATCATTCACTTTTTAAGAAGAGGCTGAAATTCCAAAACCTAAATCATGCTCTCTGAAATGGTGAGAAATGCTGGGAAAATGTGAGGGAGAGTTTCTTTAAAGTCCAGCACAGGCAGCTGTGAGGTAGAGATGCACTTTGCAGATAACAGAACTTGGACCACAGACAAAAGTGTAATTCTAGGAATGAAGAAATCCCCAATCTGAGTGTTGCATTTCATACTGTCAAAAACTGACTAATAAGAATTCCTCCTCCTGTAGCATTTGCATGCATTGATGATGTTCATGTAACAATCAAAACAAAAATAGTCTCTTGAATGTCTCAAATTCTGGGGAAAGGTAGGCTGGACATCTTCAGGATACAGCTGTCAGTGCCCCCAGGCTGGAAAGGCACTGCTGCCCCAGTTCTCAGTTTCTTCCCCTGTTCTACTCATTGCACAGTAAATTTTGGGCAAACTCAGGCAGTGTGAGCTCACCAGCGTGCACTGGTACAGCAGGATGCATAGATGCACTGCACAAACACAGGAAGTTGCTTGGGTTTTAGCTTTCAGACATAATTGATTGCTTTAAAGTTATTTAGTGGAGCAGCTGGTTTTTTTCTGGAGGCAGTCATGCACTTTGCAGGAGAGCATGGGAGGAGTGCAGAGCCCACAGCTGGCATGGGATATGCCATAGTTAGGGGGTTGAGGAAGCTGTTTGAGATCCCAGTGTTGGCAGCCAGCGCTGTGGGAAGAGAATGAAGGAAGCAGGAAGTGATGAAATGAGGGAAACTGCCATGAGGAATTGCTGGTTCACCTCTGAGACTGGTTATGGATCCTTGTCCTGTGGCAAAGGGAAAGCTCAAAGTTCTTTGGGTTACATGTTGTGATTTAATATTGGGTGTGTTTCCTGCTTTGGTCTGTGATGTTAGCATGGAAATCCACATCCATGTCTCTATTGCAAACCTTGTCCTATTCCCATGCAAACTGCTCTCTCCACTGCAGCTCAACCCATCCCCATACTCATATCCTAAGCAAAAAACTCTCCTTATTTTTATAGGATTACCTTCCCTCCCAGCAAGACATCCTGCTGGCACGAAGGCCCACCAAGGGGATCCACGAGTACGACTTTGAAATCAAAAATGTCCCTTTCAAGATGGTGGATGTGGGCGGGCAGCGGTCGGAGCGGAAGCGATGGTTCGAGTGCTTCGACAGCGTCACCTCCATCCTGTTCCTCGTGTCCTCCAGTGAATTCGACCAAGTGCTCATGGAGGACCGGCAGACAAATCGCCTCACGGAGTCCCTGAACATTTTTGAAACGATAGTCAACAACCGGGTGTTCAGCAACGTCTCCATCATCCTCTTCTTAAACAAGACGGACTTGCTTGAGGAAAAAGTACAGAAAGTCAGCATCAAAGACTATTTCCCAGAGTTTGAAGGGGATCCCCACTGCTTAACAGATGTCCAAAAATTCCTGGTGGATTGTTTTCGCACGAAACGCCGGGACCAGCAGCAGAAGCCCCTGTACCACCACTTCACCACTGCTATTAACACAGAGAACATCCGGCTAGTTTTCCGTGATGTTAAGGATACCATCCTGCACGACAACCTCAAGCAGCTGATGTTACAGTGATGTGCAGAAAGACTGCTTTATTTCAGTAACTCTGGTGTGTTGGTTTTTTTTTTTTTTTTTTAACTAGAAGTTTACAGCAGGAGTAGAGAAATCCAGATCCTGTCAGACTTCTTGATATGTGGCTAAAAGCTGCTGCTGAACACATTATTGCCAATTTCTGCAGAAATTCAGGCTTAATCTCTTCCAGTGTAGCTTCAAGTTGACTCAAGTTGTAATTTTATAGCAGACCTATGTCTAAGTTACCTGTAAAGTGGTAAATTTGACCTTTTACGAACATGTGTATTATCCTAGAGAATCCAGAATTCCAAGTCAAAACTTCAATGAAATTGTTGCAATTATTAGACTGTGGCAGTAATTTAAGGTGAGAAGGGGGGAGAGAGAAACTTTTCACATCTAACTTCATTTTAAAGACTGTGATACCATAGCTGACTTATGATTTCTCAGGTCTGTTTTTGGTTAGAAATCCCATCAAATCCCTTGCTGGAATCATCTCTTTGAAGCGCGGGTTCCTGGGTGTGTAACCTACTTCCTGTTTGAGTACAAATCATGGCGTTGGGTTGGAATAGGAGATACTTTAACAATGTGTAAAATCAGGAGTTTCAGACACATCTTTCAGGAAGTGCTGAGTGCAGTGATGAGGGGTTAGTGGCACAGACACGGATTCACTGCGGAGGCGTCCGCGCGTCCTGGAGCCATGGCAAAGCACAGAGCACTCTGATCAGTCCTCTGGGCACTCTGCTGTGGGAAGGGGGGAGCAAGCCCAGCTTGTGGTTTTTATCTTCACTGTCCAGATGTTCCCTGGAGGTAGCAGATGTTACCTGTGGGTCAGCTGTTAGCACTCCCCTCCTCCTTCCCAGGTGCCTCCTCTGAGTCAGGAGCGTTTGGTGATGGAGAGAATTGCAAACCTAAGTGCCTCCTTGTGTTCTGTCTCCTCTGGCATTTTCAGTGGCCTTATGAATTCCCAGCAGAGGCCTTGTGTAGCTGACACCATGCAGGTGAATGTTTATTTCTGAGAAAACTTAAAGACTGTGTCCCAGCAGAATGTGTTTCAGCTGAGGTTCTTTCTGAGACTTTCCAGTTGGGTCTAAGCAATCCTAAGTGTACTTGAGCCAAATGTGTTGCACAGCATCTTCCAGAATGCTGCTTGTGACTATTTTACCCAAAGTCCTTTTGCAGTTTTGTTTAATTTTCTTAGGAGGAGTTGTGATTAAAAAAAGAAATTATAATAATAATGAAAAACAGTGAAAATAAAGCAATCCTGATGTACCCCACAGCACACTGCAAAAAGAGAGTGAGATTGTGATACAAAAATCAGTGTCCCTACCACGTTTTCCCCAGGCTGTCTGGGCACTTCAGCTGCCACTTTGCCCCATGGAATTGGCCAGTTCCTGTGGATCATGCTGGTGGCCAATCCTTGAATACATTTTTATTGTCATCCCAAGAGCTGGGGGTGACAGGGTGGTGTCACTGCTGGGAGCAGTGGCCCTGCCAGGACATAGGAAAGCTGCCTGTCTCCTGAACTTAGCCTTTACTTACTGTGATTGTAAACTGCATTAACATCTCTGTACCTCGTTCTCCTGGCAGTAGAAGGGGAATAGTGTATTTTTATTTAGTTAGGTGCTTCGAAAGACCTCTATTTTTTTATCTCATCCAGTGAATAATCATAGATAAGTCTGAGATTCTGGCCATCAGGCACTGTTTGGAGAGGAAAGAATTCTGAAAAGAGCTTGGGAGAAGTCACAGTGCAGAGTCTAAATATAATCCTAAATGGATGCAGCACTGACATCAGGAGGGTTAATGGAATCTTGGATGGGGATATTTAATAGAGATTTTGCCTCTACTGGACATGGATTATTTCTGATTTGGTGTGTTCATTTGGTGTGTGATTTGAGCAATTCAAGGAGGGTGAAGCAGAGCCCTCAGGAGAGGCTGGGGAGGCTCTTTCAAGGACTGAATAACACACCTGTGATGGCAACAGAAGTTCTCCTTTGGGCTATCAATGCTCCAAGAGCAGATCCAAACCTTTGGTGGCCTCCAAGTTCTGTCTTGGAAAGCAGGAAACAAATCCACACCCTTGCTTGTCAACAGGAGGAGGAGTTGGGGTGGTTTTTCCTTTGCTGACAGTTGTCTGAACAAATGTCTTTTCAAAGCAGAGACTTAGCTCTGAGTAAAGGTTGATTTGGAGAGGTCTGCAGAAGGTGCTTTGGAGGGTGTCAGACCAGATGATTGCAGAAAAGACTAAAGACTGGTAGTGGATGATAGGGTGAGTACCAGGGATTTGTCTAAACTAATCTATGTGAAGTGTTGATGAATTTTTTTGTCAATGGAAGCTGTTAATTTACTGAAGATCCTCCAAACTGATGTCAGTCTGAGGATGCAGCCAGGATCACCAAGGCACTGGGCACTTGTAGCCTTAGCTAAAGTGGGGAAATCCTCAGCAGCTTCTCCCCAGAACCACCAAAAAATCCCTGTTCTGAATCCCTGCAGATCACTCTCCTGTGAACCCCAGGGCCTGGAAGAGAGCGAGGGGGACCCCAGTGCTGGGTCACTTGTAGGCCCTGGTAGATAAAGCACTCTATGAATCTCAGGCAGAAATGAATTGTTTTAATGAAATAACTGAGTCAAATCACTCGGGTTTCCCACTCCCAGTGTGTGAGAGGGGTGAGGCAACACCCCTGGATGTTCCTGTTTACATGGTTCCTGTGTTATCCTGCAGCCAAAAACCCCAAATCAACACCCTTGTCCATCTCCAGGCTCACTCTCCATGAACTCCCTGCACGAAGCACCCCTTGGACTGTTGTATTTCCTGTTAGATTTGTTTCTAAATATAATTTTTTATAGCAGGACATAAATCTGGTACAAGAACTGAAGGGTTGGTGCTCTGAATTGCTGAGTTTTGTCCTGAAACCAGAATTAGTTTGCTGGTGAGAGTGAAGCTTCCTTGTCTGTGGTACAGGGTTGGGATGAATTCCAAGTGAAGGTGGGAAAGCAGATAGAAAGTGAAGTGTCCCAGAAAATCAAGCTTCCCAAAATCCCTTAGTTCTCTTTGCTGGAGTGAGCTGTGTTCTAAAGATCACTGACTGTATGGAGATAAACCACTGTCCTGTACAAGCTGTACTTGAAGGTGAAATTGGTGTTATAGTGACTGTTCCCTGCTGCAGAGCATTCAGCTGAGATGATTGATACCTAAAAACTGTGGCTGTTCATCAGGGCTTTGAAAATGTTACTCTTTTATTTTTATTTTCTATATATTGTACGTGGGAGCATAAGCCATCAGTTTGTGTGAAACTTCAGCTTTCTTCTAGAACAAAAAAAAAAAAAAGTCAAGTTGATCTCAAAGGCTGTTTATGGAGCTTGTTTGTGAGTAGCTTTACATTCAGCATTACCCAGCAGAGTGAGGGGTGGCTGGCTGCTCTGGGGGTCCCTCTTGCCCCTGGCCACAACCCCCTGGCTGGTGGCAGAAAATTCATTTTCCAGCACCACTCCTGTCCCACACCCTCGTGCAGATCCTTCAGCAGTTCACTTTACAGGTGTCGTGTCTCTGATGGTACCATTACCGTAGGTTTCATTCCCCAGCATTGCAATCCAGTGCCATTTTGCAATTTCTTTGCGTTGTACTTGAAAATGAGTTGAATTGCAGACTATTTAAAATCGCTTTCCTGCGCTTTCAGTAGCAGTGAGAGCTTACCTTATGTGAAGCCTTTATGTAAAAATATATTTTATAACAACCTCATAGATCTTTAACAAAACCAAGATTTGTATTAGCTTTGTATAAATGTTTGTGGCTTACAATTTTATATGTTTAACTTTTTATAAACTTTCCAGGGACTACTTTTTATTGTAAATTTTTTTTTTCCTCTCCTTGCTTTAGTTTAAGATTGGCAATAAATTATTTCTAAGGGAGGTCTTAGAAGAAAAAGCATCACTTCTTTTTTATAAAACGGTTAAATCAATTCATAGTTTCAGACCTCTACACTTGCTTGTACATTGCTCTGTACAGTGTTGCCTTTCAGCTATTAATATTTGCCTTGTGTACAAAAATTACTGACGATGAATAAACATATACAGCCTCATGTTGGTGTGATGAAATCATCTTTTTCTGTTTATTAACAAGCAGAGACAGCCAGCTGATCTTTTTGTTGGTTGGTAAAACCCGGCTGGTTTGCTCCTGCAAACACATCTTGTGTTTCAAATAAAATATGTAACAGAGTCAAACAAACTCTGCTCAAAAGGCTCCTCCAGGTTCTGCTCGGCCTGATGACTTTATCCCCAGCAGGGAGGCGCCAGGAAATTGCTGACTTGCACTTGACAGCCAGTTTTGTGCTCAATATTTAAAATATTGATGGCACTCGGGTGTGTTCTGCGACAAAGCTCTATGAATTATGGATCTTGATACAGCAGAGTTGGTTTTGTTGGGTTTTTTTTAGCTTTTTGACTAAGCCAGAAGAGGCTCACTGGCTGCAGTATGAAGCAGAATTTTGCAGCAAAACATTGATTTCTCATCAGTTTTTGTAGGCCTGAAATGCTTCATTTTCCACAGGAGCTCTTGGGTTTGGCTGGTGTGCTGTGGACACTAAATCCCCAGAAATGCTCAGCCCAGGTCATCCTTGTTTCTGGAGCTCAGCATTAGTGCTGGGCCTGCTGGCAGGAGCCCAGGAGCTGCAGGAATTCCCAGTGTGGATGTTGAGGCTGGGTCAGAGCCTGGGTGCTCTCCTCTGATCACTGAACGAGTTCAGAACCTGCCAGATGCCCTGGAACTGAGCTCAGCTCCTTGTTTGGGTTCCAGATCCTTTCTATCCCTTTTTCACTCTGGAAAACTCACACCAGCTGAACACTCTGATGTTCCTCTCACTTTGAAATCCAGGGGGTTTTTTAAGCCTTTTTTTCTTTTTTTTGTTTTTCTGCATCTCACTTCCTGACATACCACCTGAGAAGTAAAACCAAACCCATCTAGAACTCAGCTTAACAAGTCATGTTTGTTGGGTTTTATAATCCAAATATCACAAGTGTAATTGCATTGCTTTACCTGGGCTTCAGGTGAAGCTTTTGGGGACAAGCCTTGAGCAAATTTTTCTGGGTGGAAGGTGGAACTTCTAGGTTGGAACTGAATGAGCTTTAAGGTCCCTTCTGACTCAAACCTTTCCATGAGTCTGTGATAATTCTATGCAATAATTAATAACTGATAATTTTATCTTAGGAATGGGTTAGTGATGTTGGACCATGCTGGGCTCTGATCACCTCACCACACTGATGTGCTGAGGGTTAAAGCAGTGGGAAGAGCAGAGATGGAAAAAAGAAAAAAAGAAATGGAAAAAAGAGCACGTTCCAGGATTTATTTATTTCCAGGAGCAAGTGAAGTTTCTTCACGTTTGCAACACTTTTGATTTACCAAAACACCTCGTTGCAGTGCTGAGCGTAGGTTGGGTGTCCCAGCCTCTTCCTTCCTGTTCAAGTAACTCAGTGATTGCACAATAACTGACAGAGGGATTGAAAAGGCAGTGGGGCTGTGCCCAGAGTGTCCCTGCTGTCCCCTGGCAGCAGGAGCTGAGCTCAGAGCCCACCTTGGTCCTGCAGAGGTGACCACGGAGGGCACAGGGCTGAGGAGGGGCTGCCAGGAGAGAAATCCCAAGGGGAATCCAGGAATGGGACAGGAATCTGCTCTGGCACTGCCCCTGCTGGGTTTGCCCTCTGGAACAGAGCAGGTGCTGCAGGGAGGTGCTTCTGTCCCCTTCCCAGTGTGTGTGAGATGGGAATCACTTGATTAAACTGATAAGAAGGACCCAGATGGATGGAGTCCCACAAAGCTCTGCAGTGGTTTTATTTGTGCCTGACTTGAGATGCTCTTGGATTGCCTTTCTCTGCTGCTTTCATGCACTTGAGAGACAACATTGATTCCAGCTGGAGTGCAGCTCCCACAAACAGCATTTTTTCTGGAATCCTTGCTCACTGTCACTGTTAACCTGGCACAGTGCAGTGAGCAGGCAGCAGATGATTCAGTGAAGAATCCAAAGTTCCCCAAAGAGGGGAGAGCAGTCCCAGCCGAGCTGCTGCTCTGCACAGGGAGCCGAGGCTCTGATGAATTGCTGAGCACTGGATCTGACAAACCTGGATTTGGGGCTCTGCCACGGTGCCTGCAGCTCCATGCAGAGTTCATAGTGAAAGGCTGAGCACTCCAAGCTGTGAGCAGCAGGTCTGTTTGCTGCTCCTCGGGCAGGGAGCCCTGCAGGGGAAGGCAGGAACACATTTGTCAGCAGATCCAGGGTGAATAAATCCCATTTCTCTGCCTCAGTTGCTGCAAATGTAGTGACCCACTAAGATGATGCTCATCAGTAAAGACTGGTTTTTATTAATTTAGAACTTGCAGAGCAGGAGGAAGCACGAGATCCTGTGTATCCAACAGTATCCAAAGCAAGTTTTTCCCACTCCCAGTGTTGAGGAGTGGATCTTGCCTGTATGAAGGATGTTGATGCTCTTCCCAGGATTGGACAGGAAACATCTTAGAGCCCCAATCCCTGCCTGATGTCCAAACCTCTGTTCAGGCCAATCCTGGCTGGCTCTTAGCCAGGCTGCAGGTGCTGTCCTGTGCTCTGTGCTGCTGCCTGCAGCCTGGAACACAATCAGCTTCTCTGACAGAGCAAAAAGCCACCTCTCTGTCAGATCCAGAGGGGAAGCAGGAGTGGAGAAAAGGAGAAGAACATCTAATTTAACATCCCCCTTCCCCCAAACAGCCTTTGTGCTGCTCAGGGGCTCTGACTGTTTCCATATTCCCTGGCAGTGAAGTTTGGGGGATGCCAGCAGCTGTGAATAACTCACCTCCAGGGAATAATTCACTCACCAGCACTCCCTGCATCTGCCTGTCCCTGCAGTGCCACCACCACCCCCACGTCAGCTTCAGCTCCTCTGTGCACCCCCAGTCTGTGCCTGGGGGCTGCTTGTTGTTTTCAGCTTTTATTGGAAGAAAAGCCAGTATCTAACAGTGATACAGATCTTTCTGGGGTTGCCTAGGCAGAATATTTTGCATTTTTTCTGTATGAGCTGATTCTCTTATATTGATCCAGAGTCTAAGGGTGGGAGCAGCTGTGAGCTGATGACTGTTTCCTGCTGTAGCCTCCACTTTCCCTGAAGAAAAGGGAAGAAAACAAAAGAACTTCAGTGAAATCAGCATTTTCAATGCATTATTAACATCAGGATTTGCAGGGGGGCAAGTTGAGCAAGGCTTCAGCAGCATCAGCCTTCTTACATCACGTCTGGCACTTGCTGAAAAATTGTCTCAAATTAGGGGAAAACTTCCTCTTTTGTTCTTGCAGACAGCCCACGCAGACTCCCCTTCCTTCTCTCTCCCATACCCACTGACAAAATGAGGAGAAAAGGGAATAATTCTCATTTTATCCTCTGCTGTGCTCCACAAGCTGCCTGGGGAAGGGACACCAGCAGACTGAGCAGCAGGAGCCCCTCCAGTCCCTCCCTGTTGATGGCATTGCATCCTCTCCCACAGCAGGAAACCCTGCTGCTGCTGCTCCTCTCACCTCTGCAATACTCAAGGTGAAAGATTATTAAACACTCTATTTTTTTTTTTGTCAGCATGTGGCAAGTTGGCTTCACTGTGCTGTCATGGAGCAGTGAGGAGTCATCTCTGGTGTCCTTTGGGGATGTCACTGGGGAAAGGGACATTTCTGCAAGGGCAGCAGGTCTGTGGCTGTCTCTTTGTCACACCACTGCAAGGACCTAATTGTGATCGTCCAGTCCCTGGAGGGAGCCTGAAAGAAAGCTGGAAAAAGATTATTTGAGTGACAGGACAAGGGGAATGGCTTCAAACTGACAGAGAGCAGGTTCAGATTGGATATTGGGAAGAAATCCTTCCCTGTGAGGGTGGGGAGGCCCTGAGGCTGCCCAGAGAAGCTGTGGCTGCCCCTGGATCCCTGGGACAGTGGAAGGTGTCCCTGCCATGCAAGGGGATGGAACTGGAGGAGCTTCAAGGTCCCTTCCAACCCAAACCATTCCAGGATTTATCCCTTTAGAAAAGCAGCCCCACTTGGCTGAACTGAAAGGTTTGATATATGGAGAGCATTTAGACATTTATTATTCAAATGAATTGCCAGAGGGAGCTCCTCTCTGAAAGGCTAGCAAGGTAAAGTGTTGTTCTCCCCTCCCCAGTGCAGCAGGGATGGGATATGAAAGCACCTGGCAGCCACCCAGCCATTCCTCTGAGCCAGGCTTCCCACTCCCCCTCTCCTTTGCTTGCAGCAAGAAAACGCCTGTGATGATGCCAAGGGAAGGAGAGCAGAGGAGGAAAACCCAGCCTGGCACATTCCCTTCCTGCCATGGCTCTGTGGGGAGGAGGAGGTTGGTGATTCCCTGAGCAGGGAGAGCCCTGCATTGAGGGAAAGGTCCTGGGAGCTGCTTCCAGGGGCACCAGGAGGGAGAGAAAAGCCCCTGCAGGAGCAATCCCCAGCCTGAAAGGTGTCCCAGATCAGTGGGATGAGCCCAGCACTGCCAGAGAAGTGAAACCTCTGCCCCACACCTTGGTGCCCCACTCCCTGATAGGGCAGGGTGGGTGACTGGGATGGTGCAGAGCACTCCAGATCCCTGCAGAAAGGTCCAGACTGTCTTCTTGCTCAGGGGGTTTCAGGTCCCAGGTCTGTTTGTGGCAGGATTTCACCTGTCCCATCTCCATGTTCACATTTATAACGCTCACAAAGCTTTGCATTTAAATAACTCCTTGTTATTTGTTTGTGTTTAAGTAATTCCTCCTCCTTTAAATAGCTCCTGGAAGTGGTGTGGGATGTAACCCCACACATTCACAGTTCCTGTAAAGCAAAATAACATCTAAAACATCTGAAATGAAACTAAAAACTGAACATAATTTCCCATTTCCAAAGCTCTCTGGATCTCACACTTCTTTAGCACAGGCTGATTTTTTACTCCATCTTCTGGTGGTATTTTTGTTTATGGGACATGAATGTCACCCCATCCTTATGTGCCAGGGAAGAGCTCCTGATGCAATGTTTGTGAAAAAAACTTCAGAGCTGAACGTGTTAGGAGGGGATTGACTGACATGGCAAGATTATTGATGACATGGCATGGCATGATTATTGTCTGCAGCCAGCTCTGTTTCAGCCCTGTGTCACTTTGAAGCTTCTGACCAAACATTGTGGAGGAGCTGGAGGGGCAGAGGGAGGACCCTGATCCATGTGCACGGTCCTGTGCCATGATCTGAGCACAGGATGGATTCCAGGAATGTCAGAGCACATCTGAGCACAGGATGGATTCCAGGAATGTCAGAGCACTAAATATAGCAGCTGTGCTTGCTCAGCAGCTTCGGGTCCAGCAGGCCAAGGGGAGGTGTGAAATTCAGTCTCAATCACCACATTAGCAACGCTTCCTGAGAATTCCAGGCTCCTTCTTTTCCCTGGTTTATGTTTCTTTGAAGTGCTGGAGAAAATAATGAAATTATCAGGGGGGAAAATGGAACATTAATATCTAGCCATAGGAACCATGGGCTAAACTCTGTCTTGCAGCAAACCTCACCAGTGGGTGTTTTTGTAAAAGCTGCTGAACACAAAAAGCATCACATGAGTGTAAATACTGGAGCTGTTATTTGTTTGGATTTAATAAAAACCCCAAAGAGCTGTTGGGTGTGTTGGGGAAATGCTGCTCCTGAGACACCTGTACAAAACAATAAGCCCAGAATGCCTCTGGTTATAGAGGAAAATGTAGGAAAAATTTTCCTAGGAAAAATGCATGGAGGCAGATAACTCCCTGAAGGGTTTCAGCTCCATGGTGCACTGTCATTCATGATGCTTTTCCCCTCAATTTTGCCAATTCTATCCAAAATCTGCTCCAGGAAGGGTGATGCTCTCATTACCAAGTCCTCAATGTTCTCCTTCCCTTGCTGCTGCTTTCCTGCAGGTCTCTTAAAACTTTTAAACGAGCTGGATTAATAAAACATGCTCCATCTCTCTCGTGCACACATTTTAAATTAATAATGGCAATGCTGCTGTCAATTCACACAGGAACAAACCAGTACAGCACAGCCAGTCCTGCTGTCCCCAGCCCTGTGTCCCTGTCCTGCGTGTCCCTGTCCCACCCGTCCCTGTCCCGTGTGTCCTCATCCCGGCTGTCCCGTCCCGTGTGTTCCTGTCTGGTGTGTCCTCGTCCTTTCCTGTCCTCATGTCCCGCCTGTGTCCCCATGTCCCTGTCCCCATGTCCCTATCCCGTCTGTCCCGTGTGTCCTCATCCCGGCTGTCCCTGTCCCGTGTGTTCCTGTCCCCGTCCCGCCTGTGTCCCCATGTCCCTGTCCCCATGTCCTCGCCTGTCCCCATGTCCCTGTCCCGCCTGTCCCATGTCCCCGATGTCCCTGTCCCCGTGTCCCTGCCTGTCCCTACCCCTCCTGTCCTCGATGTCCCTGTCCCTGTCCCCTTGTCCCTGTCCTCATGTCCCTGCCCCCATGTCCCTGTCCCGTCTGTCCCTGTCCCCATGTCCCTGTCCCCATGTCCATGTCCCTGTCCTCATGTCCCTGTCCCTGTCCCCATGTCCCTGTCCCCATGTCCTTGTCCCCATGTCCCTGTCCCTGTCCCCATGTCCCTGTCCCCATGTCCCTATCCCTCCTGTCCCCATGTCCCTGTCCCCATGTCCCTGTCCCCATGTCCCTGTCCCTCCTGTCCCCTTGTCCCTGTCCCCATGTCCCTGTCCCTGTCCCTGTCCCCATGTCCCTGTCCCCTTGTCCCTGTCCCTGTCCCCATGTCCCTGTCCTGTCCCCATGTCCCTGTCCCCATGTCCCCGTCCCCATGTCCCCGTCCCCATGTCCCTGTCCCCATGTCCCTGTCCCTGTCCCCATGTCCCTGTCCCCATGTCCCTGTCCCCATGTCCCTGTCCCTGTCCCCTTGTCCCTCCTGTCCCAGTCCGTGTCCCGGTCCCGCAGTCCCTTGGGGGGCCGGCAGGGGGCGCGCGCGGGCCGCGCAGCCGGGGGCTGCGGGAGAGGGGGGACAAGAGGGGACACCGAGGGGACACAGGGGGGACAAGGAGGGGACACCGAGGGGACACGGGACGGGACGAAATAGAAATAGAAATAGAAATAGAAATAGAAATAGAAATAGAAATAGAAATAGAAATAGAAATAGAAATAGAAATAGAAATAAGAATAGAATAGAATAGAATAGAATAGAATAGAATAGAATAGAATAGAATAGAATAGAATAGAATAGAAATATCCTAAGTGGGAGGGGAACACAAGGATCGTTCAAGTCCAACACGGATCCCCCAACAATCCCACCCTGGCAGTGCTGTCCAAAGTGTCCTGGAGCTCTGTGGGGCTGTGCCCATTCCCTGGGGAGCCTGGGCAGTGCCCAGCACCCTCTGGGGGAGGAACCTTTCCTGATATCCAGCCTGACCCTCCCTGGCACAGCCTGAGGCTGCCACTGGCTCAGTGTGACAGAAAACCCGGGGCAGGGAGCCTGGGCAGTCACACAAGCTGCACCCAACCTCTTCCTTCCTCCCCTCTGCAGCGCTGGGGCTGTGCTGGTGGCACCAGGGCACAGCCCAGCCCCTGGCCTGCATGTCCTGTGCCATGCTGTGAGGAGCACAGCTCAGAGCAGCCACTCCCAAGGCTGCTCAGGGTGTCCTGCAGCAGAGCAGGACCAGCAGGATGCTCTGGGCAGGTTTTTGGCCTTTTTCCTCATGCCTGGCTGGATGTGTGCTTGTCCCACACCTTTGGGCACTGGGAGCCCCTGCTGGTGTCACCTGTGCCTGGGAGCCACCCCTCCCACCTGAGCCTGGATCTCACCCCCATCAGCCAGCCCTGGTCTCTGCCTTCTCTGCACTGCAGGATGCATTTCACAACCTCTGCCTGCCTTTGTGTCGTTTGTGTCCCTGTTGCTGTAGATACCACCAGCTTCTGCCTCTGTGTGTTTGCTTGTTTTTCTCATCTTCCTACGGCCTTACAGACACTAAAACTGTAGAAACACATAAGTTCAGGGTTTCCAAAGGAAGCTGTGGTCTGAGACATGCAAAGAAATGTCAGTGGTAGAGAGTTACACTTGTGGTTAGTGACTGTTTATTTGTTTGCTAAGTAGAAGCAGGTGTTACAGAGGGTATCTGGGGAAAGAGGAGAAGGGTTGTGTTGCTCAGAGGTTTGAAAACTTCTCACCAGTGTTAACTGTTGTGTTCAGACACAAGGAGTAGGATGCAGGTGAGAGAGGAGAAGGATTTTGCTTCGGTCTTTCAAGCATGAAGATTAAAATCTTTCAGCTTTCCCCTTTCATTTTCATTTTGTGTGTTACAACTTGAAAACCTTATTATCAAGGACTGCACAGAGATGATAGAGAAGCAGAGGCAGGAGCCCCAAATGTGTTCACCCAAACCCCTACAAGTGTTCCAGGAGAACCATGAGAAGTTATTAAAATGCCTCAGGTGCTGCTGGGATTGAGTATAACACACATAGAAAACTTTGTGTATTTAAAGGGTTACTCTCTGCCATTCACTATGCACTATTTTAAAATTTACTGTCTGACAAGGAACTACCAGTGCACTAAAAATTCTTCTCTGGAAAGCTCATGTTTGTATGTCTTGGCTGACAGCGGTTGCTAGCATGATGCTCAGTGTTTGGTCTGTGCTGAGGCTGCCTCCTGCATCCAGGAATGTTTGTGTTCATCACTCCTGAACGCTCCTAAATCCAGCCTGGGGTGTGCTGTGCTGTGGGATCTGCCCACAGCATCCAGGGAGGGCAGACAAATCTGGTTGCATTCATGTTCAGGAGAAAATACCTTGAATTTAATTCAGCTTATTTACAAAGTTCTCTATCTCTCTCTCTTTTTTTTTTTTTTATTTTTTTAATCATGTTCACGTTTTTAACGGGTGCTTTGTGTGAGAAGTTTAATTTCCTGTGTCAGGATGTTATTTGTAATTACTGTAACCAGGATTTGGGCAGGTTTCCGTTCTTTACCTCTCCCAGGTAGGAAACTTCCTGCTCTGTGCTGGCAAATTGGCTCCCCTGCTACCTGGGCCCCAGATCAGGCTGATGGGGCACACTTCCCACTGTGCACAATTTTCAGGGCTAATTTTTCCTCTCAGCTTTACAGATCTGCTTTTGTTCTCCCTTCCTGCCCTCACATACTGTGAGCAATTAACTCCTGTAAAACATGTGAATTTTGCTTTTAAAAGTCCACACCAGAGTGCATCTATATGCATTTTAAAAATCACTCTTTTGGAAATGGAACCACTTATGCATTTTAATATTTACTGCTCCTGTTTTCTTGGTCGACAAAATAGAATTTGACATGGATACAAGGTTTATATCCAGTTCCACTTTGCACACTGAGCAGTTTGGCCTCTCTGCTGTGCTCAAGGGGCTTTTATCCAAGGAGAACTCCACAGGTAGGTCAGGCTGCAGGGTCAGTGTCTTGTCCTTGAAGACAAACACTGAGGTTGGAATTCTTGGAATTCTTGGAATTCACTCAAAGCTGTGCAAAGGAGGCTGAATAAAAACCTTTGGGATTGGGGAGAACTGGGGCTGTCTCCATGAAAACACTTCATGAACTGAAGCTTGAAGGGTTTAATTTGTGTTTAATTATTTAGGTGATCTGTTTGCTGCTGGGGATGTGGGTTCACCTGCTGGGTTTTGTGATATTTGCCAAAGCTGGGACAGGCTCTGACCTCTGTCAGTGGAGACAGCAGGAGAAGGGCAGCAAATGGGAGGAGAACCAGAGAAATTCCCTTTGTGCCTGCAGACCCTTTGTTTAATACATTTTTCCCACCTGGGTGGGGAATTGCTGAGTGCTGAGCAGGGGGAGCTGTGCAGGGCCAGTCTCTGTGGGTGCAGGTGGGAGCTCCTGTGTGGGCACAGCAAAGCCCTGGCTGGGCTGTGAGCTGCTGGTGCTGGCCAGAACAGGGTTTGTCCCGGTCCAGCAGGGTCTGTGAGCCCTGATAGCCCCAGCACAGGGCAGGGCTGTGCCTGCCCGAGGCCTGATAAGGCTGTGGCAGCTGCTCTGGGGGTGAGGATGAGGCTGACACAGGGAGTTCTTGGGGCTGTGATGGGTGCAGGGATGGGGAGCTCGGGGCTGGCAGCACGAGGGAGGGGAAGGGAGTGATTTCAGGGCAGCCTGTGGGAAGGACAGGGCTCTGCTGGGGCTCCTCTCCAAGCTGTGGCTCCCTGTTCCCAGTTCCCCAGCGCTGCAGTGCTTGGCAAAGGCTGCCTTGTCCCCCTGCACTGCTTTTGTAGGAGCAGCAGAAGCACAGCACATCCTGCATCCATAGGGATTCACCCTGTCCTGCAGCCACAGGGATTCACCCTGTCCTGCATCCACAGGGATTTATCCCATCCTGCATCCACAGGGATTTATCCTGTCCTGCATCCACAGGGATTCATCCCTGTCCTGCATCCACAGGGATTCATCCCATCCTGCATCCACAGGGATTCATCCCATCCTGCAGCCACAGGGATTTATCCTGTTCTGCATCCACAGGGATTTATCCCATCCTGCACCCACAGGGATTTATCCCATCCTGAAGCCCACAGGGATTATCCATCCTGCATCCACAGGGATTCACCCTCCTGCATCCACAGGGATTTATCCTGTCCTGCATCCCAGGGATTTATCCTGTCCTGCACCCTCAGGGATTCACCCTGTCCTGCACCCACAGGGATTTATCCTGTCCTGCATCCACAGGGGTTCACCCTGTCCTACATCCACAGGGATTTATCCCATCCTGAAGGCACAGGGGTTCATCCCATCCTGCACCCACTGGGATTCATTTCATCCTGCATCCACAGGGATTCACCCTGTCCTGCATCCACAAGGATTTATCCTGTCCTGCATCCACAGGGATTCACCCTGTCCTGCATCCACAGGGATTCACCCTGTCCTGCATCCACAAGGATTTATCCTGTCCTGCATCCACAGGGATTCACCCTGTCCTGCATCCACGGGGATTCATTTCATCCTGCACCCCCAGGACTGCATCCCATCCTGCACCCACAGGGGTTCATCCTGTCCCCCATCCACAGGGATTCACCCTGTCCTGCATCCACAGGGGTTTATCCGATCCGGTAGCCACAAGAATTCATCCCATCCTGCATCCACAGGGATTTATCCCATCCTGCATCCACAGGGGATTCACACCATCCTGCAGCCACAGGCATTTATCTCACCCTGCATCCACAGAGATTCATCCTGTCCACAGCGAGCCTGGCTCACGTGGAACAGGAGTTCCCATGTGTGTCACAGTGTGTGTGTGTGTGTGTGTCACACTGTGTGTGTGTGTCACACTGTGTGTGTGTGTCACCGTGTCCTCACTGTCCCCTCAGTGCTGCAGGTGCTGCCAGGGGCCAGCTCTGGCCGGGACAGAGCCCTGGGATGGTCACTGGCTGCAGGGTGAGAGGGACAGGAGCTGTGAGGGGGCTTGGACAGCCAGAGGGCTGGTGAGTGATAAAGGCTCCAGGAGCAGGTTTGTCCCAGTGGCAGTGTCAGAATTGCATCTTTCTGTGAATCCCCATCCATTACTGCATTATTTGATCATTAATTTCCAGTGGGTATACATTAAGTGGTATTATGTGAATATATATTAAAATATATTAATTATACCTACTGAGGGAAACCTCCCCTGCCATCAGCACAGAGGTGGGTGAGGGGGTGAGGGCACAGTGAGGGGAGCTGGGCTGTTCCCTCCATCCCAGGACAGTGGCTGGGAGGGTGCTCAGCAGGATTTAGGAGCAGGAGAATCCCCCTGAGCCATCCCCAAAACCACCCAGGTATAACTTCACAAACAGCCTTGGCTGCTCAGTGTGCAATTCAATGTGAAAAATAAAAACACCTGTCACATCACAGCAAAAAGCAAAAGCCCAGAGGTGCTTGAAATCCCTAGGTGTGATAATTTAATATGCCAAGCCCAGACTGGTGGGGTTGAAGGGAAGCAGTGGAGCAGAGTGGGAGAGCAGTGCTGAAGCAGGAGCACAGGGGGATGCTCAGCACAGGGGGATGTCAGCAGGGGATGCTCAGCACAGGGGGATGCTCAGCACCCTGCTCTGCCCTCACCTCTCTGCTCCCAGGCTCTTTGGGGCTGCTCTGGGCTGCCCATGGCCAGCACCCAGCAGTGGATGGAGCAGAAAAAAGCACTCACAACATTAATGAAAGCTCTGACAAAGGGAAGTGAGGGGAACTATTGTCTGCTTGGCTTCTCCTCAGAGTGTCTGCGTGTAATGAGACTTTTGGTTATGCTTGTGGCTTCTGTGACAAAGCTGTGATTTAAGGGCTGTCTGTTCCGAGGCAGGGCTGCTCACACGGGCCAAAGTGCTGGTGTGTAATATTTTACCACAAATTGTTGTAACTGGAGCTCGACGACTGCAGCAGGAGGAGGGGGGGGATTGCAGTTGATTTATTAGATGACTTAGTGCAATTTGCAGAGTGAGCTTTGTGCTAGTGGATTTGCAAATCCAGCAAGTAAAAGTGCATGGGAATGGGAGTGGGGAGGGGAAAGCTCCGTGGTTTGCTGCCAGGATGTGCAGAGAGTAGGGCTGGGATGTGTGGCTGCCAGCCCTGGGACCAGCAGCAGCTGGGGATGCCCTGTGTGTGTGTCCAGTGCCCATGGAACCAGGGAATGGAATCATTTAGGCTGGAAAAATGTCCAAAATCGAGTCCAACCAACCTCTGATCAAACACCACCTTACCAACCAAACCAGAGCTCTGAGTGTCAGAGTTCCTCAGGCTCCAGACAGCCCCTTCCCACCCCTGACCACCCCTTCCATGCAGAAATTCTCCCTGAATTTCCTCCTGCAGAGTCCTGCCAGGACCTCTGGACAAGCAGTGCTTGCTCCCTCAACCTCCAAACCGAGGCAGAAATTCAAGGAATGCTTTCCTAAAGCCCAGGCTTTTCCCAAACCCGACCTGTGACGCATCTTTAGGCTGAGTTTGGGGAGGAAGGAGCTGGGAGGGCAGGCTGCTGCTGGGCTTGCATCACTGTGAGAATTCAGGTCATGTTTACTACAGGCAGCTGGAACACGATGATCTCAGATGGTAACAAGTAACATCTGAGGGGACAGCACTAAAACATCCGAGCTGTTTTGTAAGCACCTACTTTGCTTTCTTTCCAAGCCCAGTTTGGCTATCTGCAAGGGCTCATTTGTCCCCTTTGAGAACCTGGTGTCATCTTGTTGAAATAAGTGGAAAAGAACAAGAGGTTCCCTTTCCTTTTAATTTCAAGTGGAAAAAATGGTTTTGTCTTTTTGCTTGGTCGGTTTGTGTGGATTTTTTTATTTTTTTTTTTTAAAGTCCCCAAACCAACAAACAAAGCCCCACAGCCCAGCTTCTTTTCTGCTTCAGCAGGGACAGATATCTTCAGTCTGAGGGTTCCTGGCCTCTTGCAAGCTGACCTTGTGTAATTTCCTCTATTTACATTTGGCCAGCACTGGCCTCATTGACTACAAGAGTTTATTCAAGCCCTTTTGAGAGGAATACCGAGGATTGCTGAGGCACGTCCTGCCCCACACTCTCCTGTTTACTGTGCTGCTAAACAGATGCACAGAGCCTACTGAATAAATGTGTCCTTTTGCCATTTTGTTCTGGCTTTAATGCCTTTGTACCGGGATAACAGAGAAGGTCACAGGCAATTAATTTAAACCAGGTGGGAAAAATGACTCTTAAAATCTCCTGTGCAGGGAGACATCTGATAGTGCTGCAGTAAAATGTGCTTTTATTTACATGAGCTGTGTGCAGGCTTTGTAATGCCTTTTTTTGGGGGTGTTTTTTTGAGGAAGCTGTTGCAAATAATGTTTGTTCACTGCTGTAAACCAGCCAGGGTGGAATTTGGAGGCAGGTTATCTTCCCTGGACTTTGGTGCTGGCGTTCGAGCTCTGCTCACCTCTGCTCCAGGACTTTTGCAAGCAGGAATGGAAACAGCTTGTACTCAATACACAAATCAGGGTGTGATGATTCCCTCAGCAAGCAGAGCATTTGCAATCCTAATGCATGCATGATTTGGGACGTGGCAGCACTGCTCCTCGCAGGGTTTGGGTTTGAGGGAGAGAAAATTGCTCTTTAGCACGACTAATCTGCTATTTAGTGACTTTTTTTTTTTTTTTAAAGTAGATTTTTCTGATACACAAGTTGCTCAGCCTGGCACAGAGAAAGTATTCAGCAATTCAGTGATGATAAAATAATTCCATGAGGAAGGCACGAGGGGAAAGGCTCCAAGTGCCACCAGCTCAGGCACCACTCAGGAGGAGAAAAGGCTCCCTGTAATCAGGGCTCCCGGGGTGAGGGTTTAGAGAGCACCCCTGAGGTCAGCACTAATCCAGGCAGCTCAGTTCAAGAGCTGGGATTGCCCAACTTGCAGGGAAAGGCACTTCAGGCTGGAGGAGTGGCATGTGACAGCTTCCCACAATAAACCCAGGGATGGAGAAGAGGGAGAGGAGAAGTTTCTTCACTGTGTTTATTATTAATTAAAAAAAAAAGAAGAAGGGGGAAAAAAGAGAGGAGAAAAAAAAACCAAAAAAAAAAGAAAAAGTTTATTGCAAATCTCAGTGTTTAAGAGTATTTCCAGAGTCCATTCAGTTACAAACAAATCAGTAAATCCTGCTTGTGCTGTGCCCTCACACACACACACTCACCACTCGCTCCCCTGCCACGCAGACAGGAACAGAAACGGACTGTGAGGTCAGTGACAAACGGAGTATTTGATCTGCACGGGAACCTTGGCTAAAAAAGAACAAAAACCCAAACTGAATACAGTAGAACCTCGCGAATCTGCAGAACAGGGAGCTTCCACACACACTCAAAACCTGGAGGCCTTATTCCACTTCCAAGCAGTTGTAATAGCAAAGTGCTGTAGTGAGGTCTCGTATCACAAAGACTTCAATAACCTTACAAGGATAGGCTACAGAACATTTACCAAAAAAACGCTTGAAGTATCATAAATTAACAATAAATTAAAAGTACATCGTAATGCAACGTGGTTATTTGTTCACTGATCACTGATTGACACAACTCGAGTTCTCTGTCAGGGATCTTCCAGTCCTGGGTGCAACGCAGCAAGGTTCTGCTGGCCGTGATAAAGTGCTGAGGCAGAGGAAGGACACGAGACCGCAGGTCCCGGGCAGTGAGGATGAATTGCTCCAGCCACTTGGTTGCAAGAGTGCCTGTTTCTTTTTTCTTTTTTTTCTTCTTTTTTTTTAAATTTTTTTCTTTTTTTTTTTTTTATTTTGGACATCTAAGACAGAAAAAAACAAATCAAGCACCTTCCCAAAAAAGAGGTTGTTCTTTTTTTTCTTTTGCAGATTGTCCCACGTTTCTATGGCTGGTAAAACACAGACAGGTCAGCGTAGCAGTTAATGGATGATGCCACTTCTACTTAAGTACACAGAAATGGTGGTTTGGGGTTTTTTTTTCCCCCCAAACCAGAACAGACTTGTTTGATTTGTCCCCCTGAGTTGCCTAGAGGCGAGAAGATGCATATAGGTGGGGTAAGCAAGCTCGTGCCACTGCGAGCAGGAATCTCTCCTGTTAAGACTGAATGAACAGCTCAAATGTTGTCTCTCATCCTTCCCTCCGTGCACAGGCTCCACTTCATTTCTCACTGAAGTCAGCAGCAAAAAAATAAAAAGCCCCTTGCTGACTTGAGGGGAGAGCTGGGGAAGGGGGTGCAGCCCAGCCCCAGCACCCTGTGGCTGGCAGGGGTGGGGAGCAGAGGGAGAGGGGAAGGTCCTGGGGGGGCCACAGGCAGCTGGGGCTGCAGCAGAGATTTCCCTGTGCACCTGAGCCAAGGTTTCGGGTACATTAAGACATCCTGGGCCAAATCCTCCCTGCGGGCTGGGCTGGTTCTGGCAGCTGTGCCAGGTCCGTGGGCACCAGCTGAGCCTTTTTCCATGGAAAGAGATGCTGGATCTGTAGTTATTTGTTTTGTTTTTTTAAATAACTGGGTTACTTAAGACTTACCTATTAAAAACAGCTACACTTTATGCTGTAAGAGTAATTTTCCCAACAATTTCACAAGCAATACAAGATAGGCATTGAAGAGATTGATGTAAAGACAGCTTTCCATTATGCAGAAGATCATTTTTCCTCTCCAGTTATTTAAGCTAACCTCCTTTAACAATCTCAGAATAAATTAATAAATACTAGTTAAATTAGAAACAGTACATCAGGTCTGACTATTGACAGAAAACAGTTCTAAGGATCCCAGTTGGGAGAAGAAAAATGATCTTATGAAACGTGTGCAGTAATAACTGGCCATAAAGACACACGGAGCCTTTGATTTCCCAGCATTTGTGACATTCAAGTTAAGATCATTAGCAATGGTTTCTAATTGTCAGCTACCTAGCCTAGCCTCCTCCTCCTCCTCCAAGCTAAAAGGTGAGTCTGTATCCCTCCAGAAGAAGATTCAGTTGGCTACTGGTGGTGTATGAAATGCTCCAGTTCGTATCATTGGGTCTGTGTGGAATTTGTGGTAGAGGGTGGGTGACAGTCAGAGGCTGAGCTGCTTCTGCTGTGGCTGTTGTCAGTATTGATGGGATCAGTTGGACCTTTACCTATGCTTGTTATCAGGAAAGCAAGTGTGCATCACATCTTCATGCTAGACAGAAGTTGTTCTTACGTGACTATCCGTATTTTCTATGGAGCTTTCCATTGTTGGTTAAAAAAGTTCTCTAATATTTTGTTTTTTAAAAATGTTGGTAGCAACTGTTCACATTTAAAATTTCACATTCCCTTTAGAATGGAGTTTTAAAACGTGGAGCAGAGCTGACATTTCCCCCAGCCTTACACTGAGTACATTAGATGGAGAAGGAACAGGGTTTTTTATACCACGCTGTCGGAGCCTTTTCCTGAATTTTCTGCTTTTCCAATATCCATGTCTATAAAGTCATCTGGCAGTTCTGGAGGTGGCCCCGCCGTGCTCTCCTCCACCTGCTGCTGCTGCTGCTGCTGCTGGTGGCACAGCCCAGTCTTGCATGGCCTCACCAGGGCCAGAAACACGGCCCCCAGGACCATGCCAGCAGCACAGGAGTAGAAGGCTGAGCTGTAGTTCTTTGTTGTATCCACTAAGACACCTAGAAAAAAACATTTACAGCAGTTAGCCACAGCCCACTCCCCCCCTGCCCTGCCCTGCCCTCCTCTAGGGTTTTAATCTGCATTTATCTGCAGCCAAACTCGGTGACAATCGGATGCCATGTTAGAAAATAAACTCATTGTATTCTGGGGTACACAGGGTCATCTTCTGACAAGGCAGAAGTCCCTGGGCACTGCAGGGATGCTGAGCCTGAGATGCAGCAGGCGTCTGTTTGTTGTGCCAGACTTCACCTTTCTGCAGTGCGTGGCACAGGCACAGCGACGGGGATTCGCCTCTGCTTGTGCCTGAAGTGATGCCAGCTTTGGGTTTCTAACAGGAGCAGGGTAGCACTGCAGCATTTCCCTTCCCTCTGAGGTTCCTCAGTGCCTCATCCGTGGGACTCTGCAGAGCTGCATTGCAGTCTTCTGGCTCTGGGAGACTCCCAGTAGTGTTTGCAGGGATTTTAGGGGAGTGCTGTGATTAGCGCTGCCAGAATCCCTTCTAGACAGGGATCAGCACCAACAGCTGCCAAACATCCCAACAAAACCAAAACCCAAGTTTGTGTTACCTGCAAGGGGTGGTCCAGCCAACCCAGCTAAGCTCTGAATGAAGACGTAGACTCCAGCTGCAGAGGACATCCTCTCGATGCCAACCACGTCGTCTTCAGCCAGGAGGGGGATATGCGTGCCCGCCACGGTGCCGAGCATGAACCCAAAATAAACGCTACATATCATCAAGCCCCAGAATCCAGAGGCAAAAGGGAAGGCAACCAACGCTACCGACAGCAGGACGACGCAGATGAGCTCGATGTAGATCTTGCGGATCGGCTTCTTGTTGAGAACCCAGCCTGCAAAAATCCTGCCGAAGACCTCGGCGATGGCCATGGCCGACAGGATGTAGGCAGAGTGGTCCTTGCCGATGCCCAGGCTGCGGCTCAGGGGGATGATGTAGAGGGAGGGAGCGAAGAAGCCCAGGGTTGCAAACAGGCCAAAGAATGCATAACAGATAAAGCTATAGTCTCTCATCACAGAGAAGTCCAGTAGTTTGGTTTTTGGTTCTGGAGGGGTGCCGTTATTTTCAACGGGATTCTGTCCGTGTTGCTTTGGTTCTTCACTTTTCGGCTCTGCTTTGGTTTTTCCAGGCACATTGCTGGGTGAGGTAGTTATATCGACTCCTGAGTCTATGGACTCTATTGAGGTGCATGTTTGCTCGTTTTCAAGCATGTACTTTGTCTCCGTGGACTCCTCTGGAGGCTGTGCTTTCACTTCTTGCTGCTCTCTGATGACGATGGGGCGCAGCAGCGATCCGCAGGCGGTGATGCCGAGCTGCAGCACCCCGACAGAAAGCATGCTGTACCTCCAGCCAATCTGCTCCTTCAGGGCCGTGATTGCTGAGGGGAGAGGGAAAGTGTAACTGGGAAAGCCTGTAGTTACACCAAGGAGTTGAATTTACAGCCAGGGAAGGGGCTGGAGATTCGCCACTGGGTGGGTTCCAGCGCCTCTCAGAGAGGCTGACCAGGGGTCCCTCCTGCCCAGGGGTCTGGTACCCACCTTCCTCCCCTCTGCTGCAGCAGACAGAAGCTAAAAGTTGTGTTTACCACCTGGCTAGCAGATGTCACCCTCTAGGTAGCCTCTTTTTGAGGTCTCAGCAAGTTTGGGGACAAAAGAGGTGTTGTTTTTAGTCAAGGAGAACAAACTGAATGCTTGAGTTTCCTTTCTGAGCTGCCCCCACCCTGAAACCAGCTAGAAGAGGAAGTCTCTTAGTTCTGCTCAAAGGTGCACGTCACTGCTTAATTACCAGCCTTCATTTGCACCCAAAGCAGCTTTGCAGTGGGTATTAGCCCAGAGCACAGCAGATCACATCAACCTCCAAGGACAGGCGGTGACAGGGCTGTGACACCCAGGGACAGGTCCCCAAAAGGCTGGAGCCCTTTGCAGCCCGTGCTGAGCAGTAACCTTTAGGAGCAGTTCTGTGCACTGTGTGTTTTAAATAGCTGGAGTTTCTCGGGCTTATTTTTAGCCTGCCAGATCTATATAGGGAGCCTGGCGAGCTGCGTATCAGCCAGGCATGTCCTGCGCTGGCACAGGGCACCGGGGCAGCTCGAGCAGTGTCACAGCCGTCCCCAGCCACTCTGCTGGGTGCCACGGGCATGTGAGCCACCACTTGTGGCCACCAGCTTGGCCTCTTGGCCTGGGGAAGGGATGGCAGCAGCGTTGTGCCTTTGTGTCCCAGCATGTGGCACTGTACCTGGTGCGAAGGAGAAGACAGCGAAACATTCCCCTGTCGATGCCACCGCTGTGACCAGCGAGCGCCTTTTGTCAAAATACTGTGATAAAATGGTGACAGTCGGCAGGAAGGAGAGGCAGTATCCCAGGCCTGTGAATAAATGCCAAAAATTGCCATAACAACAAGTAAAGGAGGGGGAAACACCGATGCAAGAACACGTTAAGTCGGCTTTCCCGGCGGTCATTACAGAATCATTTCGGCCAACTCAGCAAGTCACCCTGGAAGAAAATCATTGGGGAAACCAGAATGTTATTTTTTTGTAATTTAGAGGGGGGAAAGAAAAAAAAAAAAAAAAAAAAGGAAAGTAAAAATCCAAACCAAGAGACCCAGCCTCCCAAAGCTACTAGATAATGCCTTCTGCTCCCAAACAGCCAGCAGGGTCCACTTTGAGGACCTCACCTGCTTAAAATATTTGAGCCTTTAGCAACTCTTCCCCTAAGCAAGGCAAGCTCCTGGCCATAGACATGAACAGAGCACCCAGGCTGGAGAGGGGGGGAAAAGTAGCAGGAGAAGAAACAGAGACAGAGGGAGCATTAGAGGATTTGATCCCGGGCACAGCTTTGCTCTCCCCAGCGATCCCAGTCCGTCAGACACGACCGCTGTGAGCGCAGCGCTGAGTCCTGGGTGGTGCCCGGGCTGGGACGGGGCAGAAAGCCAAGCCTGGAGCCCATCCCTGCCGCAGGACCAGCTCAGGAGGGGCAGCAGCACCGAGCACAGCCCGTGTGTGGGGAGCCAAAGCCTGGCACTCACCGGAGACGATGCCGATGGTGACGTACATGTCCAGCACGCCGCGCGCGAAGGACGCGATGACCATGCCGGCGCTGACCAGCAGCCCCCCGGCCATCACCACCAAGCGGTGGCCGAAGCGGTTGCTGAGGACCGTCGACAGAGGAGCTGGAGAAGGGAGAGAGCCGTGGTCAACACCCACCTCAGCAGCTTCACAGCCACCACCTCCTGCAGAGAGTCTGGTCGTGCTCCTGCCCAGCTCCCCACGAGGTGCCACCTCCCTGCACAGCACAGCATCACCCTGGAGCCACCCTCGCAGCACTGCTCAGCTCATGGCATTTAGGACATGCTAAAAAAATCACCAGAACTGACTTTCAGACAAGCACTGGAAGCCTGGGACAAATCTCCAGCCATATGCTCAGATAGCAAGGCTCAAGTTATTTCTAATCCTTTTCACGGCAGAGTTTGGTTTGAAAACTCGGTTTTTGGTTTGAAAACTCTGGTTTTTTGGTTTGAAAACTCTGGTTTTTTTGGTTTGAAAACTCTGGTTTTTTTGGTTTGAAAAACTCTGGTTTTTAGCCCCTTGCTGGTGAGACCTGAACAACTGGGTCATGCTCAGTGACATGGACCATGTCTCTGCACCACCCACGGACACGAGTTGGGACTGCCAGGCTGAGACAGACATTTCTTGGCGTTTGAGGAGCAGCCTCTGAGCTTTATGGCTGTGATTTAATTTACAATGGAGCCATTAGAGGCACAAAAGTCACAGGTGCCAGGTCCTCGCATGCTGAGTCAGCAACAGCACTGCCCCTTGCACCTGCACCGAGCGCCTGCTCCTCTTACCTGTGAAGGTCTGTACAAACACACATATGGATATTATCCAGGATATCCTGCTGTTGGTTTCGTCAAAGCTTTCCATCAGGTCGTTAAAGAAGACTCCAAAGGATTTTATGATGCCGTATGTCAGGGCTTCCACAACAAAGAACGCAAAAGCGACTGTCCAGCCCCATCCTCCGTCAGGCACTTTAGTATAAACGTTTGCAGAGGTGCACGGCATCTTTACAGCTTTGACCGTCATTTTGGATCTGGGAAAAGAGGGGAGAGCGAGCCAGGCATTATTATTTGAAGCTGAATTTTGCTGGAGGAGGCACAGCCTGGGAGCTGTAGCACCCCTAAGGCACCGTGAGCCGGACCCTGTGCTGCTGAGAGGGGTTAAGTGTGAGAGTTGCTCTGATGTTTCTGCCTCTGTCCCTCCGTGGGCTCCTTCCTGAGCCCAGCACCAGAAAGTCTCAGCTCAGCACCGGGGTGAGCTGTTCCCAGCAGCCAAGCCCGGGAGCTGGGAGCTGTCATCTGCGTGTCGGTGCGTGGGGGCGGACGGATGCAGTTCGTGAAAGATCCACCGCGGAACCCAGCGCGGGCTGGGCTGCTGGAGCCGCAGGAACCCCCGGGGCACACATCCCTCCCCAGCCTGCCTGTCCCCAGAATGGCAGCTCAGGGCTCAGAACAGGGGGTGGGGACACCCCTGCTGCCCTTGGCACCCCCCAGGGCAGGGGAGGCTGGATGGGATCACCCCGTAAGGCACAGGGTGGCCTCAGCCCTGCCCCGTGTCACCCAGGGGCTCTGGGGGTGGCTTTGGTCCCACATGGAGCTTCCAGCACTGCCACCCCTGCACAGGGGACACAGTGCAGGTGTCACAGTCAGGGGGAGGACACTGTGCTGGGGTCGCTGCCACACCAGCACAGGGGGGACAATGTCAGGGTAACAGTGATGGGCTCACTGCCACACCTGTGTGGGAGTCTGCAGTGCCAGGGTCACTGTCACACCTGTGCTGGGGGACAATGACAGGGTCACTGTCACACCTGCACAGGGAGAACACTGAGCCGAGGCCACTGCGCCACCACAGCTGTGCAGGGGGACAGTGACAGGATCACCTGCACTGGGGGTCTGTCCTGGGGGGGTCTGCGGTGCCATGGTCACTGCCACACCTGTGCAGGGGGACAGTGCTGGAGTCACTGCCACACCTGCATGGGGGGACAGTGCTGGGGACACTGCCACACCTGCATGGGGGGGACAGTGCTGGGGTCACCGCCACACCTGCATGGGGGGGACAGTGCTGGGGTCACCGCCACACCTGCATGGGGGGGACAGTGCTGGGGTCACTGCCACACCGGCATGGGTGGGGGACAGTGCTGGGGTCACCACCGCGGGGTCAGCCCCGGGTGGCGCTGGGTCCCCTCCGAGCGGTGACCGCGGGTGACTGCGCCTTGTGCCGCCCCGTCCCGCCCGGACCTGCGGCTCCCCCCGCGCCGCCGTCCCCGGCAGCCACCACCGAGGCATTTCCCTCCTCCATTTTAGACTCGGCTCCTCGGCAGCACCGCGGTCCCGGCGCGGGGAGCCCCGGCCGAGCCTCCCCAGCGCGCCCGGGGAACTTCGCACGGCGGAGCAGGCGAGTGCGCGGCACCGGCCCCGCGGCTCGGCCGGGCTGCCAGCCCAGCACAGGGGTCCCCGGGCGGGGCAGGGGGGGGGTCCCCGGGCCCCGCAGCCCCTCCTGCGGTGCCGCATGGCGAGTGCGCGGCTCCCCGGGGATCCTCTCCGGCAGGGATGGAGCGAGGCGTGGGCTCCTGCATCCCTGCGGCGCTGCCGCTGCTGCAGCCGGGCAGGGCGAGGGGCACGGGCGGGACCCCCGAAGTTTGTGGGAAGTGCCTGGAGACCCCTCCCAGAGAGAGAGGGGACGGGGCTGCTGCGAATTCCTGTGTCACTGCACGGGGAGTAGGGGGGGAAAGCAGATCAGGAGGAAGCACGCTTAGGGAACAGTGAAAAAAAAAAAAAAAAAAAAAAAAAAAAAGGAAAGGAAAAACAACCCAGCGAAACGGCAAACCTGGGCGTGTGTTTTGTGCATTTAAAGATTAAAAGAAATAATGATGGCGGGGGGAAAAATTGGAAATGAAGAAGCCGGAGCGCAGGGGCCCGGCGTGGCCCCCCCTTCCCTGCATCACTTTCCCAACATTTCAGCCCTGATTCCTGCATCGCCGGGGCCGCGGGCTAAAAATACAGGGATGCAGGCGAGGGGAGGTGCGCAAGGAAAACGCTGGAAAAATGAAAAAATACTGTTAAAAAGCGCCTTAAAAGATGAGGGAAAAACACAAAAAAAAAAAAAAAAAAAGGGGAAACAAAGCCCTCCCCCACCCAGCTCCCCCGGAATCCGAGCGGGAGCCCCACTCACCCGGTGCTGCGGCGGGGTCAGGGGCTGCCCATGGCCCGCAGGGCGAGCGGGCGACCCTCGGCGAGGAGGCGGCCCCGCTGCCCGCCGGCCTCCGGCCGCTGCTGCTCCCGCTGCCCGCGGCGGCGGCTGCTGCTGCTCGGTGCTCGCTCGCAGCCCTTTTATACCGGCTGGAGCCGGTCTCCGCCGGCGGCTCCGCAGCGCCCATGTGCGCGGCGCCGGGCCCGGCTCGCCCAGCGGCGGCACCGCGTGTGCGGGAGGGGCGGTGCAGCGGCCGCAGCGGGGCGGCCCCGCGGGGTCCCGCAGCCCCCCCCGAACCGCACCTGCCCCGCACGGGGAGCTCCGGCAGGTGCTGAGCCAGCCCCGCCCGAGAGGGGTCCCGAGCATCCCCGGGATGCGGTGCCCGGGGGGATGCGGTGCGTGGAGCATCCCCCGGGATGCGGTGCCTGGAGAATCCCCCGGGATGCGGTGCCTGGAAATTCCCGGGATGCGGTGCCTGGAACACCCCCGGGGATGCGGTGCCTGGAGGGATATGGTGCCTGGAACATCCCCGGGATGCGGTGCCCAGGGGGATGCGGTGCCCGGAGCATCTCCCGGGATGCGGTGCCTGGAAAATCCCTGGGATGCGGTGCTTGGAGCATCCTCCGGGATGCGGTGCCTGGAGCATCCCCGGGATGCGGTGCTGGAGAATCCCTGGGATGCGGTGCCCGGGGGGATGCGGTGCCTGGAGCATCCCCCGGGATGCGGTGCCTGGAACATCCCCGGGATGCGGTGCCTGGAACATCCCCGGGATGCGGTGCCCAGGGGGATGCGGTGCCTGGAGCATCCCCCGGGCTGGGCTCGCAGGGGATGCAGGAGGGATGCAGGAGGGATGCAGGAAGGATTCAGGAGGGATTCAGGAGGGATGTCAGGAGCCCCCCACTCACGGGGCTCCTTCTGGGGGTGGCACAGAGTGTTTGTCCCCTCCGAGCTTTGGGTGCTGCACATGATGCGGTGTTAGGGAAAACATGTCCCTTGTTTTTTTCAGAGCAAAACCTCTCCTTTAGTTGCATTTCTAGAGAAAAAGCATCACTCTTGGTTGTATTTTTAGGGGGAACCACCTCCTTTAGTTGTATCTTTAGGGAAAACCACGTCCTTTTGTTGCAGTTTTAGGGGGAAACATCTCCCTTGGTTGCATTTTTAGGACAAGCGTTTTCCTTGCTTAAATTTTTAGGGAGAACCATCTCTCTTGGTTGTATTTTTAGGGGAAAACACCTCCCTTAGTTGCTTTTTTTTTTTTAAGGGAAAATCCTGTCCCTTAGTTGTACATTCACGGAGAACATCTCATTTAGTTGCATCTCCTTCAGTTAGATTTTTAGGGGGAACTGTCTCTGTCAGCTGCATTTTTGGGGCAGTACATTTTTGGGGAAATAATCTCCTTTAGCTGGACTTTTAGGGAAAGTCGTGCCCTTTTGTTGCATTTTTAGGCAGAAACATCTCACATAGTTGCAGTATTTTAGGGAAAAATCTGTTTTTTGGATGAATTCTAAGGGGAAAACATTTCCATTGGTTGCATTTCTAGGGGAAACCAACTCCCTTCGTTGCATTTTTCATGGAAAACATGTCCTTTATGTAGGAAGCTTAAAAATTAGGGATTTGTGAGTCAAGCAAAGCAGGAGAGACCAACTCACCACCTACAGAAACAGGGAGGGAGAAGGGGTTCAGTCATCCTAAAATCACAGAACATCCTGAGCTGGAAGGGATCATTGAGTCCAACTTTTGGCCCTGCACAGACACCCCAAAAATCCCACAGAGTCCTTGAGAGCCTTGTCCAAGCTTTCTGGGAGCTCTGGCAGCCTCAGCTCTCTGCTGCATCCTGCTCCTGTTCTGGGTGTGCTGGGCACAGATGGATACTGCCAGGGGGATTTGGAATCTTGCACCATTCTTTGTGACTTGTGGGCCAGTGAATTCTGCCTGCAGGGGAGAGCAGAGGGGTCAGGGTGGGTGGGTGGGCACACCTCTCCTCACCTGCCCTGCTGGGATCTCTGTGCTGGCCCAGGACCCCAGCACAGTGTGCTGGGTTAATGTGGAACCTGCTGGTCCCGGTTCATACCCCTGGAAAAAGCACCCGGGTTAAAATGTTCCTGCACTGCAAGGGCTGCTGGCTTTGGTTTGGCCAGAGTCCTTCCTGCTGCTTTTCCCTTTCTTTTCCCCAGTGGGGTTGCTGGTGGGACAGGTAGTTGGGGCAAAATTCTCCAGATTCCCCAAAATGAGGCAAATTGTTGCTTTTGCTCAGGAACTTTGGGAAAGCTGCTGCTGGTTTCTCTTGGCAATGCTGTCCCAACAGTGCTGCTTCCAACAAGTGCTGGTGCTCTCAGGGAAGTTTCAGCAGCTTCAGTCCCCTCCTGAAAAGCTGAAATCCTTCTGAAATCCATCAGGAATCTGGGTACTCAGCCATGGGAGTGCACCCTGTGTGTCCTTGAGAGCCTCCTGTCTCCCTGCCCCACAGGAAAACCCCTTCCTCTGAGGAAACCATGGAATGGGGGTGTCCTCTATCCATGGCCTGCCTTTCTGGGGTGCAGATAAAGGGTGACCACCCCTCTGGCCTTGCAGAGCCAATGTCCCGTTATACAAACCTTTCCTTGGGAATGGGTCACCCTCCCCGTGCTGAAATTCTCCCTGGGAGCCACAGTGCAAGTGGTTGTGGGATAACAAAAGAGGTTTGTGCCTCCAGGGGAGAAATAAGAATGCAAATATCTTTGGTATGAAAAAACCCAAAGCGATTTGCTCCTTGGTATTTCTTGTCAGGACTTTGCATCTGTCTCTGCCTCACCTTGCCATTCCTTTCCTTTGGGCTTTCCAAGAGCAATAAAGCTTTGGGGAGCCATGGGGGCTGTGGGGGGACAGGCATGGTGGCTGCAGCCTCTCCAACCCAGAAAAACCCTTTTTCCCCATGTTGTTTGCCCACTTTGGGGTGATTTCCCTGCTGCCTGGCTTGGCTGTGCCTCGCTGGGATCCTTTTCCCATCGCGTGCCTGGCAGCGCTCACACCAGGACGTGCCTCTTCATCATCCCAGCAGCTCCAGCAGCATGGCTGGTGTTTGAGGGCTCTGTAATCCACAGGGAAGCAGAGCAGTCCTGTCTGTGGGCATAAATCAGGCAGGAGCTGGAAAACAGGGCGGGCTGGGCAGAGCAGGGGAGCGCGGGCCCCTGCGCCGAGCCGCCGGATGGCTCAGGGACTTCCAGTTCATTTATTCTGCTGGGGTTTGCCCAGCCTGCTCGGCATGTGAAATGTTTTCTCTGAAAGACCCAGCAGTGAGATGGGTGAAAAACATTCTCCTGTCCCAGGAGCTGGCAGAAATCCTGGTAAATCTGCAGAAGTATGTTTTTGTCGGTGCTGCTTATTCTGTGAGGAGAACTAGTGTAAACTATTCCAGTAGAAAACCTTTTTCCTGGAATAAAGTCCTGAGTGTGTTCAGAGCATTGTCAGGATGGTTGTGCTGGGAATGGAGCTTTGCTGGTAAATGTCAGCACTGGGGAGGCCCAAAGGGGCAGACAGAGCTCCTGCCCTCTGCCCCACAGGCAGATTCCTCACCAGTACCTGCTCAAATCCAAATCTCTGTAATCTTAAATTGCAAACAAAACATGGATTTATTTTCCTGCCCCCTGAAATCCTGTCTGCCCTGCCATGCATCCCCTCCAGGCTGTGGCTGCACATTCCCCAGTGGGGTCAGCACCAAGAGCCTCCCCATGGGGATGTGTCCCCATCCCGTGTCACCCAGCAGCTGTGGGGCCAGCACAGCCTGAGCCATCACTTCTGCTTGCCTGCCTCAGTTTCCCTGACCCCAACAGGCACATGGAGCTCCTGGAGTGATCCTGGATAACAGCAGGTACCCACTCAGGTCTGAATTTCTCACCCCTTGCTGTGTCCTTTTCTCCCTGCTCCTCGTGGCCAGGATGGGGATCCTGCTGGGACTTTCACTGGGTGGGTTTGGGCTGGAGATCAGAGCAGGGACAGCCTGGGTGGGTTGTGAGCCCCAGGAGCTGGCTCCCCACAGCTGGGTGTGCTTCAAAGGACAGCAGGTTTTTCTGGGCTCCAGCCTCTGCTTTGCTCTCCAGGCAGGCGTGAAAATGCGAAAGAATGTGAAAAATGTGAAAATGATCATGCTGGCCCCAAGATTTGTAAACTTTCTGGTTAATGTGTAATAAATACATGACAGATACTGGCAGTGCTGTGAGGGTGACCCCTCTGTGGTGGCACTGCCAGCAGTGACATCCCAGAGAGGCATCTCCCCTCCTCTGCACGGGGCCAGCCCGGGGCTGCCCTGCTTGGAGAGGCTTTGGGGCTTTTCTAAACTGGTTTATCTGGTTTGGACGTCTCCAGGTTCCTGTGAACTGCTTTGCCTAGCTTGCAAAAGGCAGGTTATTTGTTTGTTCAGTCCTCCCCTGGTGCAAGGTGCGTGCTGCCTGGCCCAGGTGTGCCGTGTCCAGCTGAGCAGCGCCGGTTATCCGCAGCCCTTGGATGCTGGGAGCGATTCCTCCCAGCTAACTCATCCAGCTGGAGCCACCTGTGCAGCATTTCCTGCTTGGCACAAGGTGAGCTGCAATGTTCCTGCCACAGCCAGCCTGGGGAATCTCTCCTGAGTCATTTTTAATTTTGCAAAAATAGCTAAAAGTTGGTTGTCGGCTGCAGCAAAGCTGGAGGGAAGCAGAGGTGCTGCAAATCCTGGTGCCATGAGCAGGGACTGGGGTTTATCGTCCCACCTCCTCCAGGGGGATGTGCAGAGCCTGGACTCACCCAGGAATTCGAGCTGAAAAGGGTCAGAGAGGGCTCAGAGTGCAGAGGAGTTGGTTCCAAGGGGTGGATGTGGTCTGGATGTGGACATTGCACGGGCCATGCTCCTCCTCACCTTCAAACGTCCTCTGAGCATCAGGGATCAGGAATTTGTCTGATGCTAATGCATGAATTTCAGCCTCAGATGACTTTCCCTGTAATTTAGGGGAGGAGAGAGTGTCCTTTGAAAATGGTTTGGGTTGTTTTTGTTAGCTGTGTCATCCTGGCATCCCTCCCCGGAGCAAATGGAAGGGACAGAGGTTTGTGGCTTCGGCTGCTTTGAGGTGAGCTGGGTTTCTCTGGGTGGCTGCAGGTGCAGCTGGGGGGTCCCTGGGGCAGAGCCAGCCCCCAGGAGCAGGACTGGGTCTGGGCTGGCGCTGCTGGGAGGATGTTTGGAGAGGCTGGGATTTGGCACAGACAGCACGCTCAGCCTGGGAGGGGCTGGGAGCTGCTGGGTGCCAGAGGGCAGGATTAGGTGGTGTGTCTTCCCAGAAAGAGAGAACACCAACTGCCTGAGGAGCTGTTGGAGCTTTGTTTCTGCCCAAACCCCAGGTGATATCCTGCTCCACTGTGGAGATTCCCAGATAGGGATTGGGATGGGCTGAGCTCTCCCTGACCTCTGTGAAGTTGGTGGCTCAGTTCTGTGCTGTCCTTGGCCCAGCTGGGCTCAGCCCCTGAGCAGGATGTGTTGGACCCAAGCAGAACTGCTCCTTTCGAGTCCCCATCCATAAAGAAATCCAAGGAAATTGCAAAGGAATTTTTGTTTTGAAAGTAAAGGCAACTTAGCTGCCATCAAACATGTCCAGAGACCCAATGTCGATTGTTGGAGCTGTGGGGATGCAGGAGGGTGCAGAACAGGACCTGAGCTCATGGGCTTTGTTGGGACAGGGCTGAGCAGCCTCTCCCACAGCTGAGCCCCCTCCTGCAGCTCAGCCCCACCACCCAGCACATCCCACCCCCACGAGCTGATGTACCGAGAGCCTCCAGGCTTTATAAATTAACACTCTGGGCTATGAATTATGAATGGAGCCACATCTCTGATCACTGCAATGCTCTGCTGACAGCCCAGGAGCTGCTGATCCAAGTGACAGCCCAAAGCTTTTAAAGATGTGAACAGCAAAACCTGGAAATAATTTACTTTGCAAGCTGCAAACCGCTTGGCCTACAGATGGGGCTCATTGTATTCCCTCTCCTGCCTGCTCCTGCCCTGTTTTCTCTTTTGTTTCCCAGTATTGCCTTCTCTACTCTCCCTTTCTGTGCTAATGGATGTTGTCCTGCTTGGCTGTGTTGACCATCCCTTGGGAGCTGCATCCCTCACGCCACGTTCCTGCCCCAAGGTTGTTGGTACCAGCTGGGGACAGCTGGGGACAGCTGGGGACAGCTGGGTCCTGGCCATCCCCAACCCAGCACAGATCCCCACAGCATCCCCACAGCCAGTGCAGAGCTCCTGGTGCAGCACCCAGCGGGATTTTGGCAGATCTCTGCAGCTTCATCCCCCTTTGGCCATAACTTTGTGTTCAAGACATTGTATTTATTCCCCAGCTCCATCTGCTCCGTGGAGCTCTGCCACAGCTCCAGCCCTGCCATCGCTCTTTGGAGGGTTTGTCCTTGAACCTTTCCATCTCTGGAGGCCAAATCCTGCCCTAAGCAGCTGGATGTGCTCAATGCTGGCTGTTCCTGGGGTTTTTTGGGTTTGTATGGATTCCTGCCTCCTCACCTCTGGGAGCTCCCTCCACAGCCAGGCTCTGCTCCCTGCTCTGGCAGCAGTGGGGCAGAGGGAGCAGAAATAAATTTAGATAACGAGCTTCAGACACTTGTCAGGTGTCACAAATGAAGGCAGAGCCCTGCATGTCCCCCTGGTGGGGCTGTGCCCCCTGCAGCTCTCCAGAGAAAGCCCTTGGCAAGCAAAGGGAGTATGGCATGGCAGGAGCACAGAAACCATCCCAGCTGAGCAGTGGGTGCAGGAAAGGGACCCCTGTTATTCCCAGCCCTTTCCAGTTCAACCATTGTGAGCCAGGCAGCAGAACAACTTCAAAGTCAAAGTGTCTGGAGTGTTTTTCCTGGTGTCTGGATGTGTTTTGCCCCAGGCTGGGTGCAGGAGCACTCCCCCTGTCCTGACTGTTTTGTTTCCCTTGCACAGGGGATGCTGTGACGGGGTGAAGGATGGACTGACCGAGCCCCAGCAGTTCCTTCTCCACCCGGAGGGGCTCAGCCTGCAGGGAAGGAGCCGTTTTTGGACACAAACATCCCTGTGGCTGCGGCGAGGGGAGAGGAGCTGCGGATCGAACCCGCTCCTGGAGGAGAAAAAACCGCTTCGGTTTGGTGTCTAATTAGATATTTACCAGGAAGGAAGGAAAGATATAAATAGGGTGACAGTGACTTCAAAGGGTGTTTTTTGACTTCTAAGAATAACACCTTTGCTGGCGCGGATTTCGGGAATATCGGCTGCGCCTGGGTGTGAAAGGCGGAGGAGGTGTCGCAGCTCGGTCGGCAGCCAAGGGAGCAAACCCAGACCCCAGCCCCTGTCCAGGACCAGCTGAGGAGGGGACAGAGCCCTGGAAAGCTCAGCTGCATCCTCAGGGGCACAGCAGGGGGAGTTTGGTGCTGCAGCGATGTGTGGCACCATGGGGACCCCATCCCTGTCCCCAGGGGCTGGGCTGGTGCTCAGCCTGGTGCTGGTGGCACTCTGGGCTCCCTGTGTGCTGGGCAGGCAGCCCAACTTCATCGTCATCCTGGCTGACGATGTGGGCTGGGGGGATCTGGGGGCCAACTGGGCAGAGACGAAGGAGACCCCGCATTTGGATCAGTTGGCTGCTGAAGGAACAAGGTAAAGTCTGTCCCCTCTCCCTGCCCTCACCTGGTTACTCTGTCCTGCAGCACAGGGGAGTTCAGCCCTGTGGGGCTGGCAGGGGAAGGGGTTTCATTGGTGTGAGTTTGGGTGCATGGGGTGCAGGCCCATCCATCCCTGCTGGCACCTTCACCTCCCACTCCCCACCCTCATCCCCTGACAAAAGGGGAGCAGGGAGGGACAGGGCAGTGTGGGAGCACACTCTGGTGAGCTGAAGGATCCTTTCCTTTCGCAGGTTCGTGGATTTCCACTCGGCTGCCTCCACGTGCTCCCCATCCCGCGCCTCGCTGCTCACGGGGCGCCTGGGGCTGCGCAATGGGGTCACCCACAACTTCGCCATCAGCTCCCTCGGGGGGCTCCCCCTCAACGAGACCACCCTGGCCGAGCTCCTCAGGGAGGCTGGCTACACCACAGGGGCTGTAGGTAATGCCCACAGTGCCAGGTGAAATGCTGGAAGTGAAAGGGAAGTCTAAAGGAGATAATTCACACGTCCCTCTTGGATTTTGCAATGCCAGGCTTAAAATCTTCCTCCTCAATGGTGCTGCCGGAAATCCAGAGCTCTCCATTTAATCTCCCATTGCTTTTCCTCCCCAGGAATGTGCTGGGTGTTCCTCAGCCCGCCCTGATTGGCAGCTCTGCCATCCTATATCCCTCACCACGGGCGGTGCCACCATCCCCGTGGCTTTGGGCACCCTCCTGTCACTGTGGGTCCCCCTCTGCCAGCACAAACCCTTTGCACCTGCAGCTCCTGCTGTCGTGCACGTTGTGCTGGCAGAAAATCCCTCTGTTTCTCCATCCCCCCCCGTTTCTGCAGTTCTCCCTGTTGGGTTGGTGTGTTTGGTGGGAGCAGGTTGCTGGAGGTCAGGGGGTGAAGCTGGCTGGTGGGGAGGGGTGAGGAAGCTGTCTGCTCAGAACACCAGCACATGAAAGAGCCTTTTAAGGCTGGAAACAGGCGCTTTGCACAGGCATGAGATACCTTATGCATTTTGTCTGGGTTTTCTGCAAAAATAGACGGCATTCTGGAACTGCAGCCAGCACAAACAAGGAGCCTTTCTTGTAGCTTGATGAAAGCCCCCAGCGCTGCAGGCACCTCGTGGGTGAGGGCTGTGCTGCCCAGAGCTGTGTCACCTCTGAAATGATGTTCTGTGCCCTCCACACAGGCAAGTGGCACCTGGGACACCACGGCCACCATCACCCCATCTCCCGCGGTAAGGGCTGTGCCAGGGGGGTGGGCTGGGGGCCCTGGGACCCCACTGACCCCTCTCTTGCCTCTCAGGCTTCGACTACTACTTTGGGATTCCCTACAGCCACGACATGGGCTGCACAGACAGCCCTGGCTACAACCTGCCTCCCTGCCCGCCCTGCCCGGGGCACGGCACTGCTGCCAGGTATGGCACAGCACTGCTGCCAGGTATGGCACGGGGTTCCAGTGCTGCCAGGTATGGCACAGGGTTCCAGTGCTGCCAGGTATGGCACAGGGTTCCAATGCTGCCAGGTATGGCACGGGGGTTCCAGTGCTGCCAGGTATGGCATGGCACTGCTGCCAGGTATGGCACAGGGTTCCAGTGCTGCCAGGTATGGCACAGGGTTCCAGCGCTGCCAGGTATGGCATGGCACTGCTGCCAGGTATGGCACAGGGTTCCAGTGCTGCCAGGTATGGCATGGCACTGCTGCCAGGTATGGCACAGGGTTCCAGTGCTGCCAGGTATGGCACGGCACTGCTGCCAGGTATGGCACAGGGTTCCAGTGCTGCCAGGTATGGCACAGGGTTCCAGTGCTGCCAGGTATGGCATGGCACTGCTGCCAGGTATGGCACAGGGGTTCCAGTGCTGCCAGGTATGGCACAGGGTTCCAGTGCTGCCAGGTATGGCACGGGGGTTCCAGTGCTGCCAGGGTGAGCTGGGTGTTTGCAGCACTGTCCCCCAGCCCCGAGGGCTGCCCTTGGCCGTGTCACCTCCCCTCACTCTCTGTGCTCAGTTTTCCCTTGCGGGGTGTGCGCTGGGAGCCCCCCGTGCCATGGGGACATTGGCACTGCTCTCTTGTTCTCCCTTCCTGGGAGCCAGGAGAGCAGCCAGGCTCCATCCCTGCTCTGGTGACAAGCCTGGGGTGGCTCTTTCAGCAGGGTGGCGAGGAAGGACTGCTACACAGAGGTTGCCCTGCCTCTCTACGAGAACCTCACCATCGTCCAGCAGCCCGTGGAGCTGGGCAGCCTGGCCAGGCGCTATGCAGAGGAGGCTGCACGCTTCATCCAGAGGGCCAGGTGAGGGCCACCACTGTCCCCTGGCTGTCCCCTTAGCTAGGAGAGCTCCTGGGTCACTGCAGCACTGCTTTGCGTCGTGCTGGTGCAGTGCCAGGGGAGATGGGTGTTGCCCCATGGTTCAGATTTGGGGTGTCCGTGGCTTGACGAGGCACTGAGGCTCTCCTGATGTCCTCTAAAAGGGTCCTGTGTTTTTTAAATAATCATTTTTGAGGAACGTCAAAGCCTTTTAGTGGGGCTGTGCATCCTGCCTGGGGATGTCCAGGCTGGTGGGGATGGGAGAGAGGCAAACGCTGCTGCCATCCGTCTGTCCATCCCCACCTGTCCATCCCCACATCCCTGTCCATCCCCACATCCCTGTCCATCCCCACATCCCTGTCCATCCCCGCCTGTCCATCCCCGCCTGTCCATCCCTGTCTGCCCATCCCTGTGGATGAGGTGGCAATGGGGTGGTGGAGGTGCCTCCATGGGTGTGAAGCGCTGCCAGCGACTGAAATCAGGCGCTGAATGATGCTCAGGGTGGGACCAGAGCAGCAGCCAGAGGTGTTTGAACATGCGCCCCGTGTGAGATTGGATCGATTTTGGAGATAAAGCACTCGGAGGTTGCTGGGCTTTGGGATCTGCCTCCCCCAGCCTCTCAGCACAGGGGCAGGAGGACAAACAGGGTGTGTTTGTCCCCGAGGAGCGAAGTGGCTCCTCTGAATGACGCCCCCGAGCCCTGCTGACGGGTTGTGTAATTTTAATCCCCATTATTGGCGGATTACGAGCTGTGACTTTGCAAAATGCCTCCCTGCAGAGTGAGGAGAGGAAGCGCTGCCGGGCAGCCCTGGCTGAGCCCATCCCCTGCCCGCATCCCGGGATAACGCCCGGGGAAGGCGGCTCCGTGGGGTGAGGTTTGTGTAACAGAGGCGAATGAACCTTACCTTGGGGTAAGGCTTGTGTAACAGGGCTGGGCAGGGAGCAGCAGTGGGGAAATGGCTCTTTATTAACCTGCGTGCTGTTTTGTTTTAGTTTATCCCTTTGGGTACCGAGGGTTGGCCGTGGGGTGGTTTGGGATGCTGAGGGTACCCAGGCTGTGGGGCAGCAGCAACCCCTCCTGCTGCCAAACTCCCAGCCCTCGGGGTGCCAGGATGCTCTGTGGCTATGAAACCAAATGTGTGAGCTCCGGGTTAATAGGAAAATCCTTTAAACTCCCAGAAGTGTTCTGGGGTTATCTGCGTTCATGGAGAACAGGATTAAGCAGGTGCCTGCCTTTTCTTCCCTTCCCTTTGATGGCTTATTCCAGTTTTCCCTTGCCTGACTCATTCATTACAGGGCAACAAAAGAACACTGGATTTGCCATCTCGCTGTTATTTTAACCAGTCAAGGTTGAGCAATTTGTGACAGTGAGACGTGGCACTGCTCAAGCACAAGCGAGCGTGGGAGCAAAAGTCAGGGACTGCTGTCTTCAGTTATTGATTAAACGTTTGCTGGATCCTCAGGACAATTCCGAGGTGTCTGTGTGGCAAATGAGAGGGATGTTCAGCTCAGCATCACAGCTATGAGTCCCTCTGGGTGCTGCAGTGCTGCTCCCAGCTGGGATGTGAGCCAGGGGAAGCAGCTTTCCCTGCTCCAGGGGTCGGGTATCCCATGGAAGAGATCTCACAGCACAGTCTGAAAGGGGCACAGGAGCTCTGCTGATCCCAGTGTCCTGCAGGGTGCCAGGGGACACAGCCCAGCACCAAGGGGGCATGCAGCAGCTCTGGGCAGGATGGGCATTACTCATTTCACAGCCCAGGTGGGGGACAGGCAGAGGAAGGAAGTGCTGGAGCTCACGCTGGAGGGGCAGCGATGGGGCCGGAGCCGGGCGCGTGCGCCAGCCTGGACACGTCCCCAGGATCCGGCCCCTCCCCGCACTGACCATCACACCCTTCCCCTCCGAGCTCCCTGAGGAAGAGCAGGCCTCATGGAGCAGATAAATATAGCTGTAAACAAGCAAACAGGACGTGTCCTGTGATGATTTAGGAGCGCACGGCAGCGGGGCAGCGCTCACTGTGCCGGGCTGGGTGGCACTGCCCGGGCTGTGCCCAGGGTGCTGGGGGTGGCCTGGGGTGGCCTGGGGTGGCCTGGGGTGGCCTGTGATGGTCCATCTTCTGCCCACAGCACCAGTGAGGCCAGGCACTTGCTGGGGAGGGGGACAAAGGGCCAAAATGGGCCGCCTGAGAGAGGGGAGGGAGGTGTGTGGGTGCACCATGGGGTGTTTGGCTGCTGGAGATCCATCCCAAATGGGGGCACAGTTGGCACCAGGGGGACAATGAGGACAGGTTTAAGCAGGAGCAAGGGAGAAGCTCAGCCAAGCTTCCTCCTGTAAGGAGAGGGGTGCCTGGAGGGTTCACAGCTGGGTGATGCACGTGGGCTGTTTGTCCCCCAAGGAGCTGTGACAGAGGCAGGGCCACTGCTTTGTGTCCCCAGGTTCAGCAGTGCCACCATCCCAATGCCGTTCTGCCAGTGCCTTCCCCTGGAGGCTGAGCACTCTCTGTGTCCCCTTTGCAGTGACAGTGGACGTCCCTTCTTCCTCTACCTGGCCCTGGCCCATATGCACGTCCCACTGACCCCCCCAGTGCCCCCTGCTCCGGGCAGGGGCATCTACGGAGCCTCTCTGGGCGAGATGGATGCGCTGGTGGGACGGATCAAGGAGGTGGCTGACAGCCTCGGGAAGGGCAGCACACTGCTGTGGTTCACAGGTACAGCAGGGAAACGGGCTGGGGGTGACACTGGGGACAGCATCTGGTGGGAGGCAGGACCTGTGTTTGTCCCCTGCCCTCGGTGTCCCCTGCCCTCAGTGTCCCCTGCCCTCAATGCTCCCATTGCTCTGTGGATGGGGAGTGGTCCCAGCGTGGGGATGGGGGTCCCAGGCTGCTGTGGTCACTCAGCTGGGTGCCCACCTTGCCACCTCCCTCTGGCTGTAGGGCTGCAGTGACTAATTAAACCACAAATCCCCGTTCGTTAAGAAGCCCAAATCCGCTCTGAGCAGCCTCCCTAATGAGGATGTCTCGCTCCTGATGACAGGAACCGCTCATTAACACCCAGAGCTGGTGGCACCGTGCCCCCCCTGCCCTGCCCTGGCTGCATCCAGCCCCTCACCCTGCACTCAGCCCTGCAAATAAAACTGCTAAAAACCAAACCCATCAACCAGCTGCTCTGCTGTGGGACACATCCCAGGGGTGGCACAGAGGGACACAAGGGTCACTTGTCCTCGCCTAGCCCCCCCTGTGGAGGTGTCCCCTGCAGTCCTGGTGGCTCTCATGGGGACATTTCTTTCTCTTGCAGGTGACAATGGCCCCTGGGCACAGAAGTGTGAGCTGGCAGGACGCCTGGGGCCGTTCGTGGGTGCCTGGCAGAGGCAGCGAGGTAACCTGGCAGCGAGGGGGGTCCGGGGGGGCTGCCCCACAAACCTTCAGTGCCCACCCTGGGGACACGGGCAGCACTGCACCCCGGCCTTGCCCTGCCCTGAACACACCCCAGCGCTGTTTTCTGCTGCCAAACAGTCAAATTTCCCCAAAAACTGCTGCGGGGATGGGCTGGGGTCCTCATGGCCCCGAGCTTGGGGTGGGTGTGTTGGTTTGGAGTTGGGATGTTGCTGTCTGCCCCACCAGGGCTCACAGCCCCAGCCTGACCCCACCCGAGCAGAGCACCCACCACCCTTCCTGCACCCCAGGACCTTGATTTCCTTTCTCTCCACTGTTTTTTTTTCTTTTTAAATTTTTTTTCTTTTAATTTTTTTTTCTTTTAATTTTTTTTTTCTTTTTCTTTTTTCTTTTTTCTTTTTTCTTTTTTTCTTTTTTCTTTTTTCTTTTTTCTTTTTTCTTTTTCTTTTTATTATTTTTCTTTTTTTCTTTTTCTTTTTTTTTTCTATTTTCTTTTTCTTTTTTTTTGTTGGTTTGGTTTTTTTATGGTTTTGTTTTGTTTTGTTTTGTTTTTTTCGCTCTTTCCTCCTTTTCCGGCCAAGCCATCTGCTTGGTGGGTTTGTTTCGGCCGGGGCAGCCAGAAACATTCATGAGTCAGGCGTTTCCCACTTCTGCTTGTATTACGCGGTGTTCCCGTGCCAGGCTCGGCTCCCCGTGCCCGGGTCAGCTCCGGGGGCTCCTTCTCCTCCTGACCCCAGCCATGGGACCGCTCCCCTGGGCACACTGCTCTGCCCATCCCCAGAACCCTTCCTCCCCTGGCCCAGCATGCAATCCCAACCTGAATTTTCTAGTAAACAAACCCCGGCTTGTTGCTCTTGAGCAACCCGCGGTCCCAACCCCGAGCAGCTGGTACAGAAACTGCAGAACAGGGCGAGCAAAACACGGCCCCTGGCGAGGAGCTGGGGCTGGCAGAGAGCTCCGAGCTGGCTGCAAACACCGGGGGGACTTCGGAAATCCCTGGGCTGCTGCTGATGTTTGGAGAGCCGGGCTGGGCTGGCACTGCGGGGATGCTCAGCCCTGCCAGCCCGGGGGATCCTTCCCTGGCACGGAAAAACCCCGAGGAGCAGCAGGGCAGGGGGAGACAGACTGCCCCCCACCCTATTTCTTTCCATTTCTTTCCATTTCTTTCCATTTCTTTCCATTTCTTTCCATTTCTTTCCGTTTCTTTCCATTTCTTTCCATTTCTTTCCATTTCTTTCCATTTCTATGTTTCCATACGCTTCCTTATGTCCCTATATGTTTCTACACATTCCTATATGTCCCTATTTGTTTCTGTCTGTTCCTATATGTCCCTAGGTTTCTATATGGTTCTACATGTTCTTGTATGTTCCTGTATGTTTCTACATAATTCTATAAATTCCTGTATGTTTCTACATATTTCTATAATTCTATGTGTTTCTAACGTTTTTATATTTCTATATATTTCTACATTTTTATGTTTCTACATGTTTCTACATCTTTCTCTATGATTCTATGTGTTTCTGACATTTTTATATGTTTCTATAAATTTCTACATTTTTCTATATATTTCTACATCTTTCTGTATGTTTCTAACATGTTTCTTTATGTTTCTATATGTTTTCAGTATGTTTCTAACATGTTCCTATATGTTTCTACATTTCTACACCTTTCTGTATGTTTCTAACATGTCTCTTTACATTTCTATATGTTTTCTGTATGTGTCTAACATGTTCCTATACGTTTCTACATGTTTCTACATATTTCCATATGTTTCGAATGTTTCTTTACATTTCTATATGTTTTCTGTATGTTTCTAACATGTTTCTTTACATTTCTATATGTTTTCTATGTTTCTAACACGTTCCTATATGTTTCTACACGTTTCTGTAAATTTCTATATGTTTCTGTGTCTTTCTATATCTTTCCTGTAGCTCCACCTTTCGTTTTAGGGTCCAACCCTAAATCCCAGGGATGTTTTCCACTGATATTTCAGGTGGTCATTGGAGTTGGGAGAGAGCAGCATCATCTGTTTGTGCTGCCCCTTTCTCTGTGCTTCCCACAGCCCCAAAAACTCATCTCCCACCTTGGGGTCAAGAGTCCATCAAGGGAGGGGATACTGGGAGAGAGAGAAACATTTTGGGGATGTGATGCTGAGCATGTTTGAGGCAGGTTGGGGAAGTTCCAGAGCTGGTGTCCCTGTGCTGAGGACCTGCTGTGTGTGTGGTGGGACCAAGGTTTTCATCCCACCACGGGAATGCACAGTTCAGCTTTCCTGGAAAGCCTGGAAAGTCCCCACAGCAGCAGGGCTGCATCATCCCCACTCTGCAGAAAATTCCCTGGTTGGGTTTGGGTGTTTCAGCCCTGTTTACTTCCCAAAGTATTAACGTGACCTCATTCCCAGGCTGCTCTGACCTGACCAGCCAGGGGTGCTGGGGTGGCTTGGTCAGGAAATATCCCTCTGATGTCCTTCCAGAGACCCCTGACCATGCATGGAAAAACCCTGGAAATGCATCCAGGAAGAGGAGTTTTTAATGTATGTGCAGAGACGGGGATTGATATTAATTACTGCAATTGCTGTGATGTCTGGGGTGTCTGAGGGCAGGGCAGAAACACCAAAATTTGGGTGGGGAATGGGAGAGATTGGGGATGTGCTTGGTCCATGCCAGGGTCAGAAACCTTTTCCTTGGGCTAGTCCTTGTGGCACCTCTGTATTTGTGTCCTTGTGGCACCTGTGCCATTCATGTCCTGTGACACCTGTGCCATTTGTGTCATTGTGGCACCTGTGCCATTTGTGGCACCTGTGCCATTTGTGTCCTGTGACACCTGTGCCATTTGTGTCCCTGTGGCACCTGTGCCATTCGTGTCCCTGTGGCACCTGTGCCATTCGTGTCCCTGTGACACCTGTGCCATTTGTGGCACCTGTGCCATTCGTGTCCCTGTGGCACCTGTGCAATTTGTGTCCTGTGGTACCTGTGCCATTCATGTCCTGTGACACCTGTGCCATTTGTGTTCCTGTGACACCTGTGCCATTTGTGGCACCTGTGCCATTTGTGTTCCTGTGACACCTGTGCCATTCATGTCCCTGTGGCACCTGTGCCATTTGTACTCCTGTGGCACCTGTGCCATTCATGTCCTGTGACACCTGTACCATTTATGTCCCTGTGGCACCTGTGCCATTTGTGTCATTGTGTCACCTGTGCCATTTGTGTTCCTGTGACACTTGTGCCATTTGTGGCACCTGTGCCATTCGTGTCCCTGTGGGCACTGCAGCATTTTTGGGGCATGGATCAGCCGGTGGCACCAGGCAGTGACTCTGGAGGGGCTGGGGCCGGGCTGGGGCCGGGTGGGGGTGGCCTGGGGGTGGCCTGGGGGTGGCCAGGGGGTGGCCAGGGACTCTCTTGGCTGTGCCCCGAGGAAATGGCTCGGGGCGAGTGCCGTTGCCATGTGCACACTGAAAGGCAGCGCACAAAGGCTGCTCCTGGCAAGTTTGCTCGGTGAATCGGGTTGGGATTTTCTCTTTGCCCCATTCCCAGCCCCTTCCCCCTCCAGCTGCCTGGGGCCCTTTGGGCTGCAGCCAAGGCAGAGGCTCTCCAACACCCTTCCAGCCCTTTTGATGCTTGGTGCTCCCATTTCGGGGCTCAGCACCCCAGTTTTGGTGCCCAGGACTGCAGTGCTCAGCTCTGGGTGCTGCAGGGGCTGGGGAGCTTCCCTGTGCATCTCAAACCCAAGGCACAGCAGGCTTGCTCTGGGTGCTGACAGGGAAGGGATGGTCAGGTTAATTAGCTGGCAGGAGGGTTATTAGCAGGATGGTATTTTTAATGAGGCAGGTTTCCAGTGGGTGAGGAGGGGGGGGGGGGCTGTTGGTGCTGAGCCCTGCAGAGGACAGAAGCCCCTGGAATAAATTCCTGCATTTCCTGCCTGCTCCATTCTCTCATCAAAAGTGGATGGAAATGCAATGGCTCTGGCAGCTGCTGCATTTCTCATCACTCACTGGAGCAGAGAAACACAAACCAATGCCCAGCTGAGACCCCTTTCTTTTCCCTTTCCCATTGAAAATCTCCTGTAGTTCTTCTCCCTTCCCTGGCCCAGTGACCCCCTCCTCCTTTGGGGTAGTTTACCCCTCTGAGCAGTTCCTTTCCCAGGGAAACTCCGTGCTCAGGAGTTTTTCTAGTATCAGCAGGATGCTGAGCAATGTTCTGTTCTCCTGCAGGTGGGAGCTCAGCAAAGCAAACAACGTGGGAAGGAGGGCACAGGGTGCCAGCCCTGGTGTACTGGCCTGGCCGTGTCCCTGCTGGGAGGACAAGCCACGCTCTGCTCAGGTAAGATCCACACCTGGAAGGACTCCCCATCCCCACTCTGCCACCCAGCCATCACCTGCATTTTGGCAACAGCTCTGCCTGCTCTGGTTATTCCCTGCCTCGTGCCAGACTGAACTTTTGTCCTCTCCCAAGACTTACAGCTTCAGCTGAGAGAGCTGAAAGGGCTTTTTGTGAGGCCCAGGGCTGGCGCTCGCAGCTCCGTGTGCTCCTGGCCGCGGTGGCCAAGGGCCTCCCGATAATTAAAAGATGACGATGTTCTCTCTCCCCAGCGAGGAGCAGGCTCAGGCTTTGCGGTCTGTGGATGGCTTTATGTGGAGGAGGGTGCGGTTGTGAGGAGGGATGGTGCTGGCAGTCCCTGCAGGATGCAGCCGGGCCGGGATCCGGCGGCAGCGAGGGCAGGGGCAGCTGCCCCGAGCCTGTCCTGGCTGCACTGCCCCTCTGCCTGCAGCATTTACCCCTGCATGTGCAGCATTTACCCCTTCATGTGCAGCATTTACCCCTGCATGTGCAGCATTTACCCCTTCATGTGCAGCCTGCTCCCCTCCTTCCAGCCCTGCAGATATGGGGAACGGTCTGGGGCAGTGGGGGGAATGTCCCCGTTCATCCCTGATGGGTCCCCACAACACTGGGGGTCAGGGTGGGGTTTGGGGTTACTGAGCATTGGTTTGTCCTGTGTCTGTTCATCCCTGATGGATCCCCACAATACTTGGGATCAGGGGAAGGGTTTGGGGTCGCTGAGCATTAGTTTGTCCTATTCCTGTTCATCCCTGATGGATCCCCATGATGCTGGGAGTCAGGGTGGGGTTTGGGACTCTGAGCATTGGTTTGTCCTGTCCCTGTTCATTCCTGATGGATCCCCACAATGCTGGGAGTCAGGGTGGGGTTTTGGGGTCACTGGGCATTGGTTTGTCCTGTCCCTGTTCATCCCTGATGGATCCCCACAACACTGGGGGTCAGGGTGGGATTTTGGGGTTACTGAACATTGGTTTGTCCTTTTCCTGTTCATTTCTGATGGATCCCCACAATACTTGGGGTCAGGGGTGGGATTTTGGAGTTATGGAGCATTGGTTTGTCCTGTGTCTGTTCACCCCTGATGGATCACCACAACACTGGGGGTCAGGGGAAGGATTTGGAGTTGTTGGATGTTGGTTTGTCCTGTCCCCGTTCATCCCTGCTGGATCCTCACAATGCTGGGGGTCAGGGATGGGATTTTGGGGTTATGGAGCATTGGTTTGTCCTGTCCCTGTTCATCCCTGATGGATCCCCACAACGCTGGGGGTCAGGGTGGGATTTTGGGGTCACTGAACATTGGTTTGTCCTTTTCCTGTTCATTTCTGATGGATCCCCACAACGCTGGGGTCAGGCTGGTGGGGTTTGGGGGTTGTTGGATGTTGGGATGCCCTGTTCCCTTTTCATCCTTGAAGCACACACAGGGTGGTGGGGCTGGGGGTGTTGCTGGGTGTTGGGAAAGAATGTTCCAGCTACTGTGAGCAGGTCCTGACTGGTGGGCCCTGAGGCAGTGCTGGGTGTTTCCAAGGTCCATGAGATAAGCTGGAGAACACTCACTCATTCCACAGCCCGAGGGCAGCTCTGGCAGCTGCATTTTTGCAGGCAAGGGAAGGTTTGAGCCATAATCTGAGTCACTGGTGTCTGGTGGAGGGGATGGGGAGCACGTAGCACCCCATGGCTTCATCCCCAAATCCCTGTGCTCCGTGGGCCATGGGGCAGAGCTGCAGCAGCATGTGCAGGATCAGTGCCCAGCCCATCCCCTGTCCCTGCCTGCAAGCCCAGGAATTCTGATTATCTCCCCAAAGACCTTATCTCCTGCATCTCCCAGCTCCAGTCGGGCAGGTTGGACAGCTGGCAGTCTGGCAGAGGCAGGTGCAGCACTGTGGAAAGTGGCTCTGTGGCTGCCCAGGGTCACAGTGAGCAGAGGTGGCACTGCCATGGGGCTGTGCCCAGCTGTGCAGGGCGATGGGGGCAGCAGGAAGGGGCACCCCCTGTTTGGGGGCAGCACAGAACCAGCCTGGGAGGTGTGAGCAATGGGTCATGCTCAGGAAAGTGTCACCACCGTGGTGCCATCACTCCTTGTCCCATTGCAGCAGATCCTGGCTTCAAATTTGTCCCGTCTTCCTTTGGGCTCCCTTTAAACATTGAAAGGCAGCAGTGAGATCTCCCTGGAGACTCCTCCAGTCTGAACAATCCCATTTTTCTCAGCTTTTCCTTCTAGGAAAGGTGTTCCATCCCTCTGATCCCCCTCTGGATGAGCTCCCAAGTGCCTGCACTGCTGTCTGAAAGGATGAACAGGGAAGAACAAAGACTGCTCAACACTCAGGGGTGTTTGGGGGCAGCACAGAACCAGCCTGAGGGGCGTGAGCAGTGGGTCATGCTCAGGAAAGTGTCACCACCGTGGTGCCAGCCGTGGCCTGAGGTGGGACAGGGCATGTGGAGGGACACAGAGGGACTCACAGGACAGACAGGTGGCAACAGGGACATTGAAATCCCCCCAGCTGATGGGGAAGAAGCTGGGGAGGGAATGAAATGTGTGTGCAGGAGATCTGGGAGCACTCTCAGATCAGCCTGCTGGGATCCCCAGGAAGAGCTGGGGAAGACCTTTTCCATCTCCTCTTCCCCTGGGGTGAGGGAAACACCTGGCTGGACACAGAGGCTGCTGGAACTGCTCAGCACCTCGTGGCTCCGAGTCCTGCCTGGCCAGGGAGCGCAGGGGTGAGCGAGGGTGAGCGTGCCCAGGGGCCAGGGAGCTTGGAGCCAGCCCAGGAACGCTGAGACCTCGCCACAGACCAGCACCTGCACGCTGGGCTCTGCACAAAACTGCCTTGTCTGCTTTTCTTAATTGTGTTTAATTGTCAGAGCCACCCACTGCGCTTCTGCCCTTCCCTGCCCCAACCCGAAGTAGGGCATGGCAGAAGTAGGTCAGGAGGGTGGTGAAGGAGGAGATTGCACCATCCTGGCTGTGCTGGCAGCGTGGGGCTGGGCAGCTTGGCTGAGCTGTGGGGTGTGTGGTGTGGGGAGAGCTGCTGCAGCTGCCTGCACCCTGTCAGTGCCAGGCAGGGCAGTGCTCTGTGCCACATGGTGCAGGGATGCTCAGCACCATGGCAGGGAAGTGCCCAGAAACTTGGCAGGGCAGTGCTCAGCACCATGGCAGGGCAGTTCTCTGTGCCACATCATGCTCAGGATATCAGGATGCTCAGCACCATGGCAGGGTGGTTCTTTGTGCCACATCATGCTCAGACTGTCAAGATGCTCAGCACCGTGGCAGGGCAGTTCTTTGTGCCACATCATGCAGGGATGCTCAGATGCCCAGCACCATGGCAGGGCAGTGCCCAGCACCATGGCAGGGCAGTTCTTTGTGCCACATCATGCAGGGATGCTCAGATACTCAGCACCATGGCAGGCCAGTGCTCAGTGCCATGGCAGGGCAGTGCTCAGTGCCACATTGTGCAGGGTGTCACGATGCTCAGCACCATGGCAGGGCAGTGTCCAGCACCATGACAGGGTAGTTCTTTGTGCCACATCATGCAGGGATGCTCAGCACCATGGCAGGGCACTGCTCTGTGCCACATCGTTCTCAGGGTGTCAGGATGCTCAGCACCATGGCAGTGAATGCTTTGTGCCACATCATGCAGGGATATCAGGATGTTCAGCACCATGGCAGGGCAGTGCTCAGCACCATGGCAGGGGAGTTCTTTGTGCCACATCATGCAGGGATGCTCAGCACCATGGCAGGGCAGTGCCCAGAACCATGGCAGGGCAGTTCTCTGTGCCACATCATGTTCAGGCTGTCAGGATGCTCAGCACCACGGCAGGGCAGTGCTCTGTGTCACATTGTGCAGGGTGTCAGATGCTCAGCACCATGGCAGGGCAGTTCTTTGTGCCACATCATGCAGGGATGCTCAGCACTATGTCAGGGCAGTGCCCCCACCATGTCCTGCTGGGGGTCAGGATGCCCATTGTCCCCCAGGCAGGGAGCTGCTGTCCCTGGGCACTGCCAGGACCTTTTCCCTTGGTGTCCAGGCAGCAGCAGGATGCTGGAGTGGCTTTATGTGTTAAATCTCTCTTGGTCAGGGTAAGGTTGGCAGTGTGGCTTCCCCAGCTTGATGTGCCCACTGCTAAGACCTTTGCTTTGATGACAACTTTGACCAAAATCCTATTTTTCCTGCCTTTTTCCGTGGGTTACACCTACCCATGGCTGGGGAAAATCTCCAACCACCTCTGCCCTCAATCCTGTTGTTCTCCCAGCCCTGTGTTGATTCCCAGAGGTCCCATCCACAGGGACACCCATGGCACCAGGGGCAGGCTGCCAGGTGAGCTGCTGCTCTGGGGGCTCTGCTGTGCCCCCAGCAAGGTTCCTGCAGGGATTGCAGAGGACAGCCAGGGTTTTTTTGGGCGCCTCCTGGCTGGCCTGGCCGTGGGGCTGTCTCAGTGAGCGCTGCTGCGAGCAGCAGTGTTTGTTCTTATTTGTTCTCTCTGTCTCTTAGCAGCTGAATTAAAGCTCGTTCAATGGGAGACCCGGGGGCTGTTAAGCTCAGGGCTCTTTCCTCTCTCTGCTCACGCAGGGACAGGCTCGTGGTGGTGGCAGAACCATGGTGACAAGGTGACAGTGGCAGGACCCACGGCAGCACCCTGGTGACCCCAATTCCTGGTGCTTTTTCCTCCTGTATCAGTTGCCAGGCCCTCTGAACTGCTGGCGTGGGGTTTTTGTGGCCAGAGGGTGTGGGTTGAGTGCTTGCAGCAGTGCCAGCTGTCAGCTCCTGTGCCACACTTGGTCCCCAGGGCAGTGCTGTGGTGTGTCACTGTCCCCTGGGCAGTGTAGGTGGCTCCTTTCAGAGGTGTGGGCTCACTTTGTGGCTGCATCTGTGAGGGAGGGATGCTGTTGGTGGCACGAGGGGATCAGGCATTTGTGCCCCACAGGATGTGGAGGGTGAGGGAGCTGTGAGCAGGACGTTCTCATCCCCCTGGAGCTGAGTCTGGACCCCTCTTGGACACAGGGAGGAGTGGGGCTGGGGGATCCCCATCCCATCTGCAGCTCCTTCACACCACAGGGATGTGCCAGGTGGGGACAGCCAGGGTCCCAGGGCACAGGCAGCAGCTGGGGGAGCAGGGACTGTCCCTCTGTGCATCCCCAGGGACCAGAGGGACTTTGGGTCCCCTGTCCCACCCCCGTGTCCCTCTGTCCCAGGAAGGACCGAGCTGAGTCCTGGGCACTCTGTTGTGGCTGAGGCCATGCTCAGGCTGGGCTGGCACTGCCAAGGCTGACAGGGCTCTGCTGTCCCATCCTGGCAGCTCGTGCTGTGCCCTGCAGCAGCCACTCTGCATTCCCTGGGGTTGATGGCACTGACCTGGAAACCCCTGGGCTGGCACTTTCTGTAGATGCCCACTGTCCTGCTGCCTTCCTGGTGTCCAGGGGCTTCAGGAGGGGCTGCCCTGCTCCCCCCATGGCCCTGCCCCAGGGAGAGACACATCCAGGCTGAGTCTGAGCCCCTCTTGCCAAGCCAGAGCTCAGTTCAGCCTTTTCAGTGTTGGGAGCTCTCCTGTGATGGATGTGGGGTGTGGGTGATCCCTGCAGGGATCCTCACTTTTCTCTGATGAGTGTCCCCTCTTTCCCCAGCACCCTGGACATCTTCCCCACGCTGGTGGCCCTGGCTGGGGCAGCTCTGCCCCCGAACAGACGCTTGGATGGCTTGGATGTGTCCCCAGTTCTGTTTGGCTGGTCGGATGTGGGGCACAAGGTAAGGCAGAGCCACCCCCTCCTGCCTGAGCTAAACAGGGAGCTGGGGGTGGAAAAGGCTCAAATTGGGGATGTGCAGATCCAGGGGAGTGTCAGCCTGGAGGAGGAGGACAGCTGGAGATGTCCAGGTACTCTGTTTGGGATATCAGGGTAAAAGGGCTCTGGGTTAATGAGGATTGTTCTGTGCTTTGTTGACAGATGTGGGATTAGAGGTGGAAATTCCTGTGCCTGCAGCTTGGCACCTTCCTGTGTGCCTCAGGGGGTGTCTGAGATCCCAGCCTGGGCAGCCTGCAGTGCCCAGCACAGCAGCTTTCTGATCCCAGAAGGGATCAGTGTGGGGAAGGGGAGCTCCAAATAAATGGTTCTACCATTTATTTATCACAGCAGACCAAGACACAACAAACCCCTCCTTCCCCCTGCTCCAGGGTGACAACATTCCATCAGGACAGCCCACCCCACACCCCACAGCTCTGGCCAAGCTGGCAGCTCCTTTCACCCCAAAAAACAAAGTTTGCAGGACAAGCAGAGTGCCCACATTTGTCTTGGAGTTGCACGAGATTTTTGCGGAACCAACAAAAACAAAAAACAAAGAAACCCAAAAAAACCCCCCCCCAAAAAAACAAAAAAAAAAAAAAAGGAGAAGTGGCTTTAATAGCAGTCCCAAGGATAAATCCTGATTTTGCTTTTAAAGTACACCCTCCTGCAAGCACCACGAGCCAGCTCCCAGCGGGATCCTGGATTTGCTTTCGGTGTCCATCAGGGGTTTGGAATTTGCTTTGTATTTATGGAACCCTCTGCTGAACTGGGAGACAGAGCAGGGAAGGGGATGGGATGTGGCCAGCTCTGCTCTGCTCCTCAGGATTAACCCTGCTCTGCACAGGCTGTGCTGGGAGCAGGGCACGGGGCTGCTGGCAGCAGTGGGGTTTGGGGAATGAGGGTTTGATGGGAATGAGGGTTTGCTGGGAATGTTGTTTTTTGGGAATGAGGGTTTGCTGGGAATGTTGTTTTTTTGGGAATGATGGTTTGCTGGGAATGATGGTTTGTTGGGATCAATGGCTCTTTAGGAATGAGGGTTTGCTGGGAATGATGGTTTGCTGGGAATTATGGTTTTTTTGGGAATGAGGGTTTGATGGGAATGAGGGTTTGCTGAGATCAATGGTTCTTTGGGAATGGTGGTTTGGTGGGAATGATGGTTTGCTGGGATCAATGATTTTTTTGGGAATGATTTTTTTGGGGGAATGATGATTTTCAGGCAGCAATGGTTTGCTGGGAGCAGTTTTTTGGGAATGATGTGTTTTTTGGGAATGATGGTTTGCTGGGATCAATGTTTTTTTGGGAATGATGTGTTTTTGGGAATTATGGTTTGCTGAGATCAATGTTTTTTTGGGAATGAGGGTTTGCTGGGAATGATGGTTTGCTGACAGCAATGGTTTGCTGGAATCAATGTTTTTTTGGGAATTGTGGTCTGCTGGGAATGATTTTTTTTGGGAATTATGTGGTTTTGGGAATGATGGTTTGCTGGGATCAATGGTTTTTTCGGGGATGAGGGTTTGTTGGGAATGAGGGTTTGTTGGGAATGATTTTTTTTTTGAAATTATTTTTTTTTTTTAGGAATGATGGTTTGCAGTTAGCAATGGTTTGCAGGGATCAGTGGTTTGCTGAGAATGATGGATTTTGGGAATGATGGTTTACTGGGATCAATGCTTTGCTAGGAATGATTTTTTTTGGGAATGATGATTTGCAGGTAGCAATGGTTTGCTGGGAGCAGTGGTTTTTTTTGGAATGATGGTTTGCTGGAATCAATGTTTTTTTGGGAATGGTGGTTTTCTGGGATCAATAGTTTGCTGGAAGCAATGGTTTGCTGGGAATGTTGGTTTTTGAGGAATGATGTTTTTTTGGGAATGATTTTTTTTTTTGGAATGATGGTTTGCTGGGATCAGTGGTTTGCTGGGAATGTTTTTTGGGAATGATTTTTTTTTGGGAATGATGTTTTTTTTTGAGGAATGATGGTTTGCAGGCAGCAATGGTTTGCTGGGAGTGTTGATTTGCTGGGGACCAGGGTGCACCATTCCTGTGTGGAATTCCCCCATGGGGTGGGATCTCACTGCCATGGGTGGGGTGACCTCAGAGGGGACCCACAGCCCCTGGGGTGATGGGGACAGCCCTGTCCCCCCTCCCTCCCCTCCTGGCTCCTGCCAGTGGCCAACAGTGACCCCTGGGCAGGGTTTCCCTTGACACAAATCCTCCTGAAAGCAGCTCCTTCAGTCTCTCCAATGCCCAATTTCCACACTTTCCTAATTGGGGTGGCTGGAGCTCCCAGTGAGGCTGCCTGGGTGACACTGTCCCACTGTCCCCTTGGCACTGGCACACACAGAAACGGGGCTGGGGTGACACCAAGGTCCTGCTCAGAGCAAGGGCTGTTGGCAGCAAAAACAAACCACATCCTCCAAGGAGCACCCAGGGTACCAGAGCAGTAAATCCCTCTGTGCATCAGCTGCATGTGAATAGCCCAGAGCACCAAGGTCAAGCTATGAATTCTCAGGGGAGAAAAGGCTTTTTCCTCCCCCTTCTCTATTTTTTATTTATTAAAATAATAGCCATGGATTAATGGAAGAGTTCCAGATCTGGGAATGTTTCTTGAATCAAAACAAGCTCCTTAATTATACACTGAATTATAACAGATTTTCTAAGTGTGGGGTTTTGAGAGGTTTAGGAACGTGGTTGTTGGTAGGAAGGGATGTTTGAGTGCCCTTGGCAGCATCCCAGCTGGGCTGTTAAAGGTGTAGGCAAAGCTTTAAGGCTGGAGACAGATGAATTGGTTCAGTTCCTGGTCCCTTGGCTTCACAGGGCCTTGAATATTTGCTGATTCCTGCTTTGGAGCTCTTTTACCTGCCCGAGGAGTGCCAGCAGAAGGGGACTCTGCAGCAGAGCTTCCTCCTTGCACAAGCTCACACTGCACCACCTCTTCCACTTTACACCCTTCTTATTTTTCCCCAGAAACATAAAGATCCAACCAAATTCCAAAAGGTGACTTTTTTTTAACAAATAATTTACTTTACATTGGAGAGCAATAAAAGAAAGTGAGAACATTTGGAAATCACCCCTAGCCTGAATCCTGGAATTTCTTGGATGAGGATCCAAGCAGCCCCATGAGATAATGGCTCCATCCAGGCCAGGCAGCATGGGATGGACACCTTAGGGTGCCTGAGATCCCTGGAATGCTCTCAGTGAGGGTTGGACACCTCTGGGATGCTCCTGAGGTGCAGGGCTCTGTGCCGGGCACCTGCTCAGGCACTGCTGCTCTCATCAGCTGTGAGTGCTGTTACTAAACTTGGCTCTGCAGCTGCCTACAACTCCAGCAGATGTTTCTAATTTTTAGCACAGTGGAAATTTCTTGAATCACTTTTAAACTCAAATCCCAGGGAGGAAACCTCAAGTGACTCATCCCTCAGTGAAGGCATTGGCTCCGCGGCAGATGTTATCGGAGAGAGGAGCTGCTGGAGCGTCCAGCTCACTTGTCTCCTCACTGCCCAGTGCCAGAGCAGCCCTCCTGTGTGGATCAAGTGTCCTAAATACCAAAAGGGAGAGATTGGACCCACCCTCCCCTGCTTGCCTCGCTGCTCACCCCGTTCCCTGGCTGTTGTCAGGGCAGGGAGCCCTGGCGCAGCGGGGTGAGTCAGACGGACGGGAGGGATGTGGGAGTGATGTTCCAGCACCTCACCTTCCCCTGTGCCTCGCATGAGCTCAGCCCCAGCTCGTGGCTGGCTGCTGCCTCCAGCCTGGGGCTCAGCTCCCTTGGATGTCCCCAGTGCTGGCTGAGCTCTGAGCACCCAGGGAGGTGTTGGGTGACACAGAGCACCTGAGAACAGCCTGGCTCCCAAAAATTACACAGGCGTTTAGTGAGAGGACAAGGGGGAATGGTTTTAGAGAAAAAGATGGGAGATTTAGATTGGGTGTTAGGAAGAAATTTGTAATTTAAAGGTGGGGAGGGCCTGGCACAGGTTATCCCAAGAAGCTGTGGCTGTCCCATCCCTGGAAGTGTCCAAGGATAGTTTGGATGGAGTTTGGAGCAACCTGGGACAGTGGCAAGTGTCCCTGTCCATGGATGGTCTTTGAGGTGCTTTCCAACCCAAACCATTCCATGATTTTGTGACAATCTGCCCTGCTCTGCTGAAAGCCCCAGAGCCTCTGTGATCCCTTTCTTGCCATAGAACTGGGAGGTAAATTTGGTGTTTCCTGGGGCCCTTTTGTCATCACCCCACCCTTGAGCTCTGCTGGTTGCTCTGAGTCCAGGGCCTCAGTGAAGTCTGTGAACGTGTTCAGGGATGGATGTGGCTCATGTGGATTTCATGGAGCAGGTTTTCCCTGCCATGGGCTGACAGGAATGATTCTGTTCCTGCAGGTTCTGCTCCACCCCAACAGCGGCGCGGCCGGGAAGGTTGGTGAGCTCGAGGCGCTGCGGCTGGCTCAGTACAAAGCGTTTTACACCACAGGTACTGCCCCTAGCAGGGCTTGTAAAGTCCAGGAATAGATCCTGGAAGTCTTAAATCCCTGCAGATGCAGGTGAAAACCAACTCAGGTTAATTCAACCAAGAGCAGACCCCAGGATGAGCTGAGCTGTGTGTGCAGGATGGTGCTGCAGCCTGGGGTTGGTCTCAGAAACAATGAGAGCTGGGATGGGGTGGGAATGGCCCCTCCTGGGTGGGTGAGGAATACAGAGCTGACCCCTGGACCTCTGTGACTCCAGGGTTTTTCTCCCATTTCCTCCCCAGGAGGGGCCCTGGCCTGTGATGGCAGCACGGGGCCGGCAGAGCGGCACCACCCACCCCTCATCTTCAACCTGGACCGGGACATCCAGGAGCAGCAGCCTCTGGATGTGGCATCCAGGGAGTACCAGGCAGTGCTGCCTGCCATCAGCAGGGCTTATGCCCAAGCTCTGCAGGACATTGCAGCAGACAATGTCTCAGTTGCAGATTATTCCCAGGATCCAGCTGCAATTCCTTGCTGCAACGTGCAGCACGTGGGCTGCCGCTGCCACGGGGCCACACAGGAGCCCCACGTGGAAAAGAGAACACCATGGCTTTGTCTTTAAGCAAATAATTGCTCAGGCTGCTCCTTTCCCAAGTGTGGTGTCTGTGAACTGCAGGCTGGAGGGATGGAGGCTGTGGTTCCCTTTGCTGGGAAGAGGGAGGTGAGCTGGGTGTGGGTCTGGGGGAGCACAGAGGGTTCCCTTTGGAGCCTGGGCAGATGGAAAGCTTTTTGTAGGGATATTTATCTGGGAAAGAGACAGCTCTTGGATTAAAACTACCTTCTGTGAGAGCTGACTTTGAGAGAGGATTCCTCTGGGAAATTTACTTGGTTTTCCTCTAAAAACAAACCTTACAGAAGCAGCTGGTGGGAGCATAGGGAAGGGGAGGATGGGGCTCACACCCCTCCTGCTGCAGAGACCCTGCAAGTCTGGTGGCTGCAGAGAGAGAATTCCTGGCTGGCACGAGGGGAGTGCTCTGGGAACGGAGCACCTGCCCTGCCTGCTGAGGTTCAGCACAGGGGTCATGGCAAGGCCCAGCTGTCTGTGGAAGGAAGGAAGGGGGTCCTGGGCTGTCCCTGAGGGCAGGGAGAGCACTGGGGCTGCTCCCCATCAGCTCTGGGGGGTTTTGGGAGCTCAGGGAGAGGTCCCTGCCCTGGCACAGATGGAGTGAAACAGCTCCTGTGGGGCCATTTCTGGGCAGTGCAAAGGCCTGGGGAGCTGCAAAGGCAGAAATGAAGGTGCAGCTGAAACCTGAGAAACCACTGGGATTTCTCAGCAGCTGAGTGAGGGTGTTCTGAAACCATTCTGGATTCTGATTTACACACCTAGATCTTTCTTTGGCCATAAGAGGACAAGTCTGGACTCACCCAGGTGTGCTGCCCTCCCCCCAGCCCCCAAAACCCTCCCCACTCCCCAAATTTAATCCAGACTGACACCTTTGGGGCCCCAAAAAGAACAGCAGGAGTTGCCAGGGACAGACTGTGACTTTATTCTGTCTTTCAACATAGCAAATGGCATCTTCTCTACTATCACTGCAAAAATACTTTGCCTGGGTTAAAATAGTCTGTATATACTGTACAAAGACATAAGTTTAATATCTCTTCCTATAAGTACATTTATACACATAAAACAGCATAAATTAGAAAAGGGACAAATGGGTATATAAAATTCTGGTTACATACAAATCTGATTAAATTAGCATTTACACTGTGGTTCTAACATAGAGTTTGTTAAATAGAGCCATGTGCATACAGTACATTGACACCCCACCCAGACACAAATTAAAACAGGAGCTAACAGGGCCAGGTGTAAAAAACCGTGGCCTGCCTTAATTTATATTTTTTTTTCTCATCTGAGGGGACTCACAGATCTGTTCTTCGAAACTCCTGGCTTTTCCAGAGCACCTCCCAGCAGCTGTGTGTTTTGCTTCTCCTCACGACCTCTTCGCCTTGCCCGGCTGACCTCCACGGCACAAGATAATCTACCAAAATCAAAACACAGGGGCCTTACTTTTCCCAGCACCAGGGAGTGCTTCCAGTCGGGAGGAGCAGGGGGAGGGATGTTTTACTTTCCATTCAAAGGCACATTGCTCAGAGGTTTATTTATTTGCTCTCCCCCCCTCCCCAAATTTGCAGTCCTGGGAACAGGAACCATCTGGCTGGGTGATAAGCCTGGCTCTGCTCTGCTCTGCTCTGCTCAGCCACACTTTGGGGAGTGCAGCTCCTGAGGGTGAAGTGCACTGGCCTCACTGAGTGCTCCCAAACAGCTCAGCTCTGGTGGGGCTGGGGGGAAAGGTTTGTGCTGGGCATCCCTGTGTCACTCCAGGGTCTCTGGATGGATCCCAGAGTTATCTCCAATGTGTTAGACAGGATTAGGGAAGGGAAAGCCCAGCCTAAACACCAGCAAAGCCTCAGAGTGAGAGAGTAAAGCAGGAGCAGAGAAGAACAGGCAGCAGCAGGACCCTGATTCACCTCCCATCAGCTACTCCTGCACAGAGACCTGGCTGAAATGAGCCCCTGCTCCTGGGTGAGGCTTGGGCAGCCCAGACCTGACCTGGAAGGGATGTGAAGCCCACAGCTCCTGCTGCAGAGGGTCTGTGCCAGCTCCTCCTCCAGGTCAGTCTCCCTGAGCTGCAGGACCATCACTGGCCAGGTTTCCAGGCACAAACATTGACACTGCATGGCACAATTCCCAATGGACCTCACATAATGTACTGATAAGCTGGGCTTAATCCTGCAAGCTCCAGCTGCCCAAAATGCCAATAAGAGCTACAAGGGCAGGAGCCAGGTTCTGCCAAACTCCCTCATCTCCTATGAAACACAATTACAAGCAGAGTCTCACTGGAACATCTGTGGCCTTTCTTCTGCTACCAGCCAGCTCTTAAAATATAATCATTTAAAATAATTAAGTGTCCATATCCATGCAACAGAATGAGGGAAACACCATCCAGCAAACAGCCAGGAGCCAATAATGGCTCCACAGAGCCAGAGATGCATCTGCAACCTGGTTTCTTGTGTCAAGATCTGTGGTCTGGAGCAGCACAGGGGTGTGTGGACCCCACGATAGGGCACTGATTTCTGTCCTGTTGCAGATTTTTTCCCTCCTGCAATCAGCAGCCTCCTTTGGCAGCACAAGAAACTGCCCAAACTGTTTTGGGCAGCCAAAAACCAATGGGACAGAGATGGTTTTTAAGTGATGGAGTTACCAGCGAGGGGAAGCTGCCTTTGAAGAGCTGATTGGTCTCACTAGACTGAATGAAATAGCTCTCCTGATAAAACCTCACCTCTGGGCCCTGCAGCCAAATGCAGGATGGATCACCTATGCCTGGGAAGCACTGACCAATCTGCTGGAAGAAATCATCCTTCCTACTGAATGCCAGAAGTTTTGGGAAGATCCCCTGCTTGCACTCCCAGCTGCACACAGGCTGTGCTCCTTGCAGAATCCTGCAGGGTTTCTTTTGCCAAATCTCACAGCACTACCCCAAAACTGCAGTGCCCTGCCTGGCCCAAAACTCACTCCAGGAGCTCCCAGCACCGCTGGAAACCTCACTCCCTGCTACTCCCACAGGACAGGGGTGGCTGCTCAGGCAGGTGACCAGAAAACAGCCCAAACTGCCACGATTTAGCAGCCAGAGCTGGGTTTGCTCGTCCCACCCTATAAAATCTTGTGATCCTGCAGGATGAGAGCTCTGCAGCCTCCTCCCTGCACACCCAGCACAGCACCCATGGCTTCAGCCCCCTGTCCCCCTCAGTAACACCTGAGTCCTTCCTGCCCCAGACCAGCAGTGATTTGGGAGTGCTTAATCCACCCTATCCATGCAGGAATTGCCACTGAACTGGTTTAACCTCCTTCTGCAATCCTGGCACCAGCAGCAGCAACATCCACGTTCCCTCTTGTGAGGCCACTTTTTATGAGTCCTCCTTGGGCTCCTCATCTCCTCTCTGATCTGTCCCTCCTTCCACTTAATGAACAGGCAGTGTTTGACAGGTTTTATGTCAGGCTGAAGCTGGTTTTCCTCAGTCTTTAACAGCTGAGCCTCTGAAGTCTTGCTTGAGGTCAAGGGAAGACAAGAGGTTTCAAAATGGGGAGAAACTGTGGGGTTTGAGCACTGCTGTTTCTCCAGAACCATGTCTGAGTTCAAAGCCAAACCGTGGGCTGCGGGTGAATATTCCATTTTGTCACAAGTTTTGAGGTTTTTAAAAGTCTTTTTGTTGCACACTGGAAAACAAACAAAACCCTTCCCATGTTTCCGCAAAGCTGAACGCTGTCAAAACATTTTTGTTGGATAAGGTCAGGTTTTCTCTCCCTCCTTCTCTGCACAGGAGTGACCGATGCCTGAAAGCCCCTTCACTGAGACTGCAGATCTCAAGTGCTGAGAAAACAGCCAAGTTCAGTGAAATCCAGAGCATCCAAACATCCTGAGTGCTCCCACTGAGAGGGGCAAACCCAAACCCAAGAGCAGAGCCTTTATCTGGAAGCTCCATTTGCTCCCTGCTATCAGGGAGTATTTTTGGAAAGCACCTTCCCTTCCCACACCACCTCCTCCCTAACAATACACATGTCACTGCTCTGTCAGGTTAATGACAGGATTTGGAGGGATCAAAGTTCATTCCATAGAGCACCTGCTGTGGTACAGCAGGGGTTTGGGGCTGCTTTCATCCAGCACAGCCCCAGCAGGAAGCCTCATTCAGGAGCAGCGTGATTCCTGCCTGCTGGCATTTGCTTGTCCCCAAACCATGAGTTCAAGAGCAGGTTTAGCAGAAGGAAACAAAGGATTTCTCTCTGTCCCTGCTGCTCCTTCCAGGGGCCTGGGCCATCACCTTCTCTGTGGGTACACAGAGGAGACATTTTAAATCTCCTCCTTGAGTAACGGAGTCGGACAACTGGGAAATTCCTGCATCCCAGGGAATGCTGCAGGTAAGGAAAGAAATCATCTGAGGGCTGTGTGAGCTGAGCTGGGTTTAGGTGGTGCTGGCTCAAAGCCTCCTTTTATCTAAGCAACACTTTGCCTCAGCTCAGAGGAAGGTGCCTCACAGAGGTCAGTTCAGCACATGGAACGAATCCTGGGATAAGGTTTGTACTTCCTCCTTTTCAGGCAAAACTCCAGCAGCAGGATATGTAAAAATGAAGTAAGGAATTCCTAAAGCCTGCCAAGACTGCAACCTGAAATCCATTACAATATTCTGCTGCATTACTGCTATGAAGACACCACTGATTACAACCAGATCATAGCACAGACCAACATTAGGGGTTAGATACTTAATTAATGAGTGTGGAATAGCAAAAGGAGCCAGAAAGACACTGCCAGGCTGAAGTTAGATTGAAAAATCCACTAGCTCCTTCCAATGGTAACTGAGAAAGTGCCACATAAAAATCATGAAATGGTTTAAAACTCTGTTATTCCTTTCATCTTTGTACTTGGAAAAGGAGTTTCCTTCTCAGTTACCTTGGAAATGAAGAGACTGCTGAGGTTCAGGTATGTTCCAGTTGCATTCCATGAACTAACACAACTGACTGAAAATGCAACAGAGTATGAAGTTTTTATTTCTAAATTGTTCCAATTAAAACTGTTCCTCGTAATATTAGAAATCTGCTCAAGGCACAAAGGTTAGGTCTGGATCTGAACACCATTCAGCAAGTTTGTTCAGATCTATCTCTGCTTAGGTTTGACCATTTTTGCCCCATCCCCAGCTGTGTCATTTTCCTGCCACTGTCCCTAGAACCCATCAGTTATTTTGGGCTTCCCAGTGAGCTGGGACAAGGAGGGGGCAATGGAATCTCTTCTGGGAGAGGGGACTACTTCCTTCTCAGCATGAGGGCTGCACTGCAGGTTTAGGGGTCCCGAATGCTCACAGGAGGGAACTCATTCTCATCGTCCAGACACACTGGTCCAGTCGCAAACTCGTGCTCTGGGATCACCTCCCCTCGCAGGGCTCCGCCGTCCTCCGAGTAACCTGGCCAGGGAAAAGCACCAGAACACCAAGGGTTACTGCAGCAGGGATGGGAGCAGGCTGCACACAACAGCAGGCACTGTCACCACCTTTTCAGCACTGAGCTGCTTCCTCTGGCTTCATGGACTGAGGAAGAGGAAGGTGGCTCCATGGGCACTATGGATTATGGATGAACTACAGCTCCCATGGCAGCAGCTTTCCTCCTCCTGCCATGAACCTGAGCACCAATTTCAGAGTAAGATCTGCATTTGTTTGTGGATCTTACACTTGGGAATATAATGATAATCACCCAGTCTTTTCCTGCAGCAGTTTAGTGCAAGGTGTACCAGCTTCAGAGACTCTGAGGCAATCTCACCACAAAAACAGTGAGCCCTGACTTTTACACTCGTGGTTACAACTCCTGAAAACCACCTGGCAGCGGCTGCTGTCTGCCAAAAAGTGGTTCCTGCTCTGCCTTGGGCCTGTCTGGGGCACAGCTTGGCACAGCAGAAAACTCATGCCTTGTTTTTGTGGCTTGGGATGAACCAGGTAAGCTCCAAAGTCCTGCTGTCCCAGTGTGCAGTGCAGATATGGGGATCCTGGATGAACCCTTGGAATGTGGGACACTGTCCCACTTTGCCCCAGGTGGTTTTGTGGCTTCTGCCCAAGGAAGGGCAGATGTGGTGCTTACCTGGCATGGTTGAAGTTGAAGGCACTGTACTTTGTCTGGCTACAGTTGCTGCATAAGATTGAGGTACTGGAGGCTGAAGGTTGTTTTCTTTGTTCTCCTCCATCTTTCCTGAGCCAAGCAGACTGATTGTACAGATCAAGAGAGGGGACAAGAGTTAGTTTTGATCCCAGCTGTTCCTCCCCAGCTCCTGCTAAGACAAGCCCACGCATCCACATCTCCTCGAAGCACATCACCCATCCCCATCGCTGCATGCAGCAGCCCCAGCAGTGCTGTGGACAGGGGAGCATTGTGCTCCACAAGGAAAGCAGGGGGTGAAGAAGGAGATAGGGAAAGCACCACTTCGGCTGGAGGACAATGCTGGCATGGGAACAGAAGGGAACAGATTGACCACAAAAGCTTTAGGTTACAAAGACAAACAGTGTTTCTAATCACAGAGGGGGCTCCGAAGGGCTTCCAACAGGAGCAGACTAGATGGGAAAAGCAGCCCTGGCTAGTTTAGGACGGAGTTTGAGCAGAGATATCGTATGATGTAATGTAACTCATGACCCAAGGGCCCTTTTCAGCCCTCTGATGCTCAGAGGAGCCCACATGACAAGGCTGGGGGCTGCGGGCGGCGCGCGCTGGACAGCGCAGCTTTGAAGTGCCTTTGTTTTGTGGCTTTCCCAAAAGCTGCTGGCACTTTCCTGGCTGGCAGCCACCTCCCGGCCTGGAGCACATGTTACATCTCACCCCACCCCAAAGGCTTCACATCTGGAGCCAAGCAGCCCAGATGTGTGGGGGGGGTGGAGGGGGGGTTCTGTGCTTAATGGGATTTGCATATGGAGTGAGCAGCGGCGGGGGAGGCTCTGTTCTCACAGAATCCCAGAATGATTTCGGCTGGAAAAGACCTCTGAGATCATCGAGCACAACGTTTGACTGATCACCACCAGCTTGTCACCCAGACCAGAGCACTGAGGGTCACTCACAGTCATTCCCTGAACAACTCCAAGAATGGTGACCCCACCACCTCCCTGGGCAGCCCCTTCCAATGCTCAACAAGGCCTTCCATGAAGGAATTCCTCTGCTTTGGCCCTGGGCTTTTGTTTACAGAAGCTCACAGAGTCCCTCCACACTATCCCACCTCCAGCCAGCTCTCCAGCACCCACTCCAATCTGGAGAAGGTGCTCTGCTCTCCTGCCACCACAGTGGTCAGAGCTCTGCTGCTGGTCCATCTCCTAAAGCACAGCTGCCCAGTCTAAGCTGGGATGTCCCACAGCTGCCCAGTCTAAGCTGGGATGTCCCTGGAAGCCCTGTGTCCCTGCCTGATGTGCTTCCCAGCCACATCTATCATATCAGGTAGCTCCAATCACAAACTCAGTTCTAACTTTCTTGTTCCTACAGCTCCATTTTGTGCTGCCAGGTGAGATTTCCCTTCATTTTCTCAAAGATCAGCCTCTGTATGAGGTGTGGGTGGAGGCAGAGTTACCTGTGATTTTTAATTAAGACACACTCCCCTCCATCCTGCGGGTCCAGGTTATAGATGTAGAGATGTCCATCCGATGTCGTCACCAACAGCCGAGGCAGCTTCTGAATCCTGCTGGGAAAAGCATCCTGAGGCCAAAACACTCCCACACACAGACACAGCAGCACCCACACCACGTGCTCTGCAGGCAGGAGGACGAGATAAGGCTGGCCTGGCCCGGGGGCAGAGGTCAGCAGGGTCAGTACGTACGTGGAGAGAGCACAGATGTTCCTCTGGCCGGAGATGTTCAGCCGCACGGTGGCAAAGGCTCGGTCCTGGCTCATCATGCCTGACACCTGGGCAGGGAGGTAGTTGGTAGCAGCCTGGAACATCTTTCCCATGTAACCACTCCAGGTTGGAGGCTCCTCTGGCCGGCTGAGGGGGTCACAAAGCAGAGTCAGAGGGGTTACCATGATCAGCGTGACAGAAATCAGAGCAGACCTGATCCCACATGGGTGAAGGGTTTTTGGAGCACCTGTACATTGTGTACCAGCCTGGCTGGAGAAGGCAGGGGACACTAATAAAGCCAGAGAGACCTGGAGAGCCTGACAGCAGGGGTGCAGTGGCTTTTTCAAGGAGAGGGCCCTCAGGACACAAAGACACTTTGCAGCTGGTATTGCTCATGGAGAGTACGTGGTGAGGACCTGGTCTGCAAACACAGACCTCTGAAGCAGAGACAGCGCTGGGGCAGGCAGGTTCAGCCAGGCTAACCCCTCACCTGTCTGTGAGATGCTCCAGTTTGAAGATGTGCACGGTCTCTGTGTTGCTGGAAGCACAGAGGAACTGGGAATCCATGCTGAACACCAGGGAGCTGATGTTCACATACCTAGAGCCAAACAAGGACAGGACTGGTCACTCCACAGCAATCATTCAAGGGGAGCTGCTGGGTTTGGCTCACACAGGAGTGGACGGACAGGAAGGAGATCCATCCACAGTGAGGATCACCCTGCACAGCTGCTGCTGAGCCTGTGGGCTCACTGATGAGCAATTCCCTAATCCCTTTGCTCAGCAGGGCTGGGAGTAGCCTCGAGCTAGTGACAACCAGCCAGAGAGGTGGAAATGTCCTTGCTGACAGAGCTGCCTGTGGAGGGAACATCTGTGCCAGCCTCACTGCAGCTTCTGGTGCTGCAGAGACCAGGAAGGATATCCAAAGTGCTGAACAGTGGGATACAAACAGCATCTCCTGCAAGAATGAGGTCTCTGACAATTTTGGGGACTTCATTATTTCAAGTAAGAAAAAAGAAAGGACAGAGTAAATGGAGTGACTCCACGTCTGTTCCTTCCCTGTTCTGTGACACACTGAAGGGAATCAATGAGCTGGGCACAGCCTGGCACAGTGACATTTTGAGCTGATACATTTGCTCTTGTTTTCCTTCTGCAAAAGATGCCAAAGCCACCAGGATCTGACGTTGCCCTGCGTCCCTGTGTTTACATTTCAGCTCTGGGAGCCCTGTGTGTCACTGCCAGAAGAATGAACTGACCTTTTCATCCCTCGCCGGAATTCATAGAGTTTTTGCCCCCCAGGAATGGAAAATACACGAATGACAGTGCCCTGCAAAAAATGCAAATGGAAATATCACGTAGGAGCAGGCCAAGGAGCCCGAGCCCTTTCCCTGACACACCCAGGAGACTCAGGATGTGCAAGGACTCCTCCTGTTTGCCAGCTGGGCTCAATCTGATCCCAGTACACTGACCAGTCAGTGGCCCTTCTGTGCTGGCTGTGTTTAAGAAGGGCAGCTCAGGGGTGCTGATGCAGCCCTGGGCAGAGGGAAGGTATTTTCAGCCACACTCACTCACTTTTTCAGAAGCACTGGCCAACTTGGAGCCGGTGGAGTTGAAGGCGAGAGCAGCCAGAGGCCCATCGTGGGCAGGAATGGTGCAGGCTGTTTTCTGTAGGGCACAAGGGAACATGAGTGCAAAGGGACACACTGCTTCTTGGACTGTGGGACAAAGGGACACACTGCTCCCTGGACTGTGGGGACAAAGGGACACGCTGCACTGTGTGAGGGCAGGGCGTGCCTGCCTCGCACCCTATCCACACCTGCTGATAAGGATTCACAGGATCACCACGTGCTGATGCTATCCCTTAACATCCTCAGCAGTTTATCTCTGCCCTGCCTTGAGCTCATTCCCCACCTATTAGGGCCACAGTGATTACAGAAAGCTCACCTCAGGGGCAGAGAACCTCAGCTCCTCCCTGCCTCTCCAGGGTTCAGGATTGTGTCTGGCCCTTCTCTGTCAGGATGAGAGCTGGCTTCCCTGCAATTCTGTGTGCTGCACAGCAAGTCCTGCTGCAGCGACACCACCCTGGTACCTGCAGGGAGCCCCAGCCCTCGCAGCACCTCTTACAGCAGCAGCATTTTCCCTGTGCTCTGCTCCTCCCCTGCTGCAGATCCTCAGCTCTCGCTGCACGTACGGAGCCACCAGCCTTATGTAACCCAAAGCCCTGGCATAAACAGCAGATAATCGTGGCCCTGCATCCAGCCAGGGACAGATTTCCTAAGGGGACTTTGGACACTTTGCCCTCTCTGTGACTTTGGGTCCGGCATCCCTTCCAGCCCACGGTGTGGCAGAGCGGCTGCTCCAGGAGCAGCTCCAGCCCCTCTGACCCACGCTGCTCACATCATTCCCATGGGACACGCTGCTGACGCTCCCACTGCAACCCCAGCGTCAGCCTGGCAGTGGCCCTGGGGCTGCAGGGCAGTGGGTCACGTTTCCCTGAATATCCTGTGCTGGGACATGCACGTCCTGATCTCAGAGCTGTCTGCTCCAAGCACGGGGGATACGTGGAGATGTGCCTCCCAGGCAATTCCCTCGCACTGCAGCTCGGTGGAGTGGATTTATTCATCCTTCCCAAGGGCCCCGTTGGCTTTGCTGTGGCTCTGTTTGTTTTCAGCCCCTGCCGGTATCCAAAGGCTGAGCTTCGCACTTACCAAAGTATTTCCGTCGTAAAGCGCGATCTCTCCGCTGGTCGCGCTGCCGGGATAAGCCAAGTAGGAGTTGGCGTGGTTGATGGAGAGAGCACACAGACCTGGCAGGGGGACAGGGACACGGCTGAGGCTGTGAGTGAGGGGGGGACAGCACGGGGCAGGCAGGGGTTCAGGCTCTGGCTCATCCTGGGACTGCTGGAACACCTCGGCCGTGGGGACATCTGCTGGTGCGGGACAGAACGGCGGCTCTGCCCTGCCACCCTCCGCTCCCCCGGCACAAGGAACCCTGGGTTTCCCCCAGCACAAGGAACCCTGGGCTTCCCCCTCAATTATCTCCCTGGAGAAGGCAGCAATAGGTGCACGAAACAGCAAAGGAAACGTGGCCCCGAGGGCTGACTGCTCTCCTGTCCAGCCACATCTGGACACATCCAGATGTGCACAGGGTGTAGGTGCCGGGTTGGAAGCTCAGAGCAGCCCAGCGTGGGTGCAGCCTGGCTGAAGGCAGTGCCACTTCCTTCTGCTCTGAATGGAAAAGGGAAGCACAGAAAGACAAAGGAAATGCGCCAGCTGTGCGGGGAGTTTCCGGCTGACAAGCAAATAGAACACAGTGAAATGTTAAGCACGGAGGGAATTCTTCCCCGTAAGAGCCACATGGTTTCGTGCCAAAGGTTCCCAAACGCTCCTTTCAAGCAGGCAGGAATTACAGGATGAGACAGGGATGGATGGATACGTGTGTGGGTACATCCACCCGCCTGTCCCCCAGGTGACCTCGGGAAGGAGCATCCCTTCCTGCCGCTGCTGGCTGAGGATGCAGCCCGGTGAATCCTGTCACACACACAACGTGCCTGGCTCGCTTCCTGCCCCACATCCGTGCGCTCCGAACGCGCCTCGAGCCTCCAGCACGGCCTGAGCTTCCTGACCCCCGGCGGGGGTCCCAGCGAGCATGGGGAGGAGGAAACCGCGGGGTTAAAGGCAGTGGGGACACGGCAGGACAGCCACACAGCGCACGTAGGGCTCGGACGTGCCGTGCTGTGCTGTGCCGTGCCGTGCCGTGCGAGCCCCGTGTCAGGACACGGCCCTGGCCCCCGCCCAGCAGCAGCAGGGAAGCATCGGCCGGAGCTCTCGTTTTAGGTCATTGTTTGTAACCAAACAAAGCGAGCGCAGCGGAGCCAGGAGCTGCAGGATCAGCCAGAGGCCCCAGGGATCCGTGGCCATCCATCCAGAGGGGAGCACACCGTGCCAGGCGTGGCGCACGGGACAGGCACGAGGAGCACGAGGAGCACGGCAATTAAAAATCAATTAAACAGGGAGGGCGGGAGGAAGGCAAAGATAGCTCAGAGAATGGTGTGTGATGAGCATCCTGCCTTCTCTGGATGGTGATCCCCCGGCCCAGGCAGCACGGGGGGATCAGCAGAGCCCTTTCAGAGGGGATCAGGGAAGGCTGGAGCTGAACAAAGCGAGCTCTGAGCCCGGGGTGAGTCACCCGCTCCCTCCGCTCCTCTGGCCGGGAGAGGCGGCCGGGAAGCCAGGCCAGGGGAAAACACAGATGTGAGTGTACTGGGCTGACCTCAGGGACACACGAAAAACAAGGATCACAGCCCCACAGGCAGCCTTTGAAGATGCTGCTGTGCCCTCAGCAGCCCCCCAGCCATGGTGAGGCTGGTGCTGGCAGTGGTGCTCAGGAGGAGGCAGCTGGCACTGCCCAGGTGGCACCTCTGGAGTGCCACGTCACAGGTGGCTTCCTCAGGCAGCATGGAAAAATGCTACTGTGTACAGGAAGCCCAGCCTTGACCTCAGGCCAGCAGGTCCAGGCACATCCAGGGCTTGAGGGGAACCCCATGAGGTGGTTTCCAAAGCTGCAGTCATTCCCAGGATGTGCCCCCACAGCACACACATCACCCCAAGCACCGTGACCTCCTTGGTTCAAATCCTGCCCGACGTGAATCACATGAAAAACAACTGTCTTGGACACCGTGGGCATTTTCCTCTCCTACGTGGAGGAGGCTGGATCCAGGAGCCAGGTGCTGGCCAGGAACAGCCAGAGCTCTCCCTGTGACTGGCCAGTGTGGCTACAGCAAGTCCTGGTCCTGCCTATGCCCAGGGCACACACTTTAGGGGGGTGGCACATTTTCCCTGTGCTCCAGTGAGGCTGGACTGCCCTGACCTACTGGACACACTGTCCTTGGGGTCAAATTTGGGACTAAAGCAGATGGCCCAGGGACAACAGGGGCACTGCACTTGTCACTCAGCTCATTTCAATGACAGCTGCTACAGTAAAAGGGGTTTAAAACACTAAGTCCATATGAAGCCTGTGATCTGCAGCATGCCAGTCCTGCCCTGGCTGATTGCTGCTGCTCTTAAACCATGACCTGATCCTCCAACCCCTCTGCAGAACAGCTCCAGGCCTGGGTATCCCTGCCCATCCTGCTGCCGGGTCCTCTCAGGAAGGTTTTAAACTTTAATTATATTTACAGCATTTAGCATGTTTAATCCACACAGAGAGCCCATCTGGTGAGACCTGAAGTAGGTCAGGGGAGCTGCTGGAAGAGCATCCCTTGAAAGCCCCGAGGCCAAGCGTGAGCACATCAGCAGCTTCCCAAGCACCCAGCCATGAAAGGATGCTGTGCTGAGCAGGACAGCACAGCACGCAGGCACCCAGCCAAGCTTCCCTCTCTGCTGCTAAATATAGCTCCTCTCCCAGCAGCAGGAAAGCCAGATTCACCCTGTGCCACACACACAGGATCTGTGCTGCAGCCACCTGCCCTGCCCCTGCCTGCATGGAACAATATCAGGCGGCAGCTTCCTGGCAGGGGCTGGTGCTGTGTGCTCTGTCCCAGTGATCACTTGGGAGCTGACCCCAAGGGGAAGGCAGACCCTTCTGCCCATCTCTGCTCTCCTTTGGTGCCTCTGCTCTGCACAGAGCAGGATTTTGCTCAGGTCACAGCACCAGGCCTGACAGAGCTCAAGGAGAGTTTGGACAATACTCTGGGCACAGGGTGGGATTGCTGGGATGGTGCTGTGCAGGACAAGGAGCTGGATTCAGTGATTCAGCCTGTGGCCTGTGTATCCTAATCCAGCCCTGAGAAGTCAGAAATGCATGGAGCAGTCAGGCAGGCTTGGGAGAATCACAGGATAAGCTGAGTTGGAAGGCTGGTTTAAATTCTAACACAAAGCTGGGGCTCTACAGAGCTCACACAGTTCTCCCACACTCACCTGTTGTGTTGGGAGGTGTATCCATAATAGTCTTCAAAAGCTTCATGTCCTTGATGTTATGGATGTAAATGGACTCTTCCAGGCAGACCACCAGCCTCTGCAAGGACACAGGGCACATGCACAGAACCCCACAGCAGTGCCTCTGGCTGCTGCTCCCACACTTCCCAAACCCAAACCTTTGCTGTCTCACAGACTCATCAGGAATTTCCCACACCCTGCTCCTCCATCCCCTCTCACATTTGGGTTTGTACAACTCTTGTTTTGAGGGTTTTTGCATCTGCTCTTGCTTTAGAGAGAAGACAAAACATCATGACTTCTCTGCTCCTCTACATCTTCCACATGCCCAGGAACAGGAGGACCCCACCACAGGCCTTGACTGCCATCTATCACTACCCCAGCTTTTCTTTGCAGTTCAAAACAACTTTTGGATCACAAAGACCTGGCAGCAGAGAGGCTGCAATGCAGTGTGCCTCCAGATGGGAATACAGGCCCTTTGCCCTGACCTCTTCCTGATCTGGGACACAACAGGGGGTGCTGGGTCTGCCACTGCTGCTGAACTTAATGCCTCTGCCCAGCACATTCATGTTTCTTTTCCCATTTGGTCTCTGCTTTATGTGCCCTGCAGAACTGCATAAACACAGAGCTGAGACATTTGTTCAGGGACATCCCTTGGCTGAGGGGCTGGGAATTCCCAGCTCAGGTGCTTGTACCTGTTCTGCTGACCCTGTCAGGAACATCTACCCAGCCACAGGGAGGCAAGGCAGAGAGGGAAGCCTGATGCTGTAACCTCAGCCCTGGGCCACCATCTCTGTGGCCACTCAGCTTTGTGTCTCACATCCCTTCATGTCACCACGAGGCTTTTTTTGGGACCAGGCTTTGGGTCTGGCTGAAGGGCTGAGCCCTGTAAGTCCAGCAAGTGCACAGCTTCACCTCCCTTAGTGCCAAGAGTCCAGAAGAACTAAAAACATCCCAATAAAAGCCCAAGCCCAGACCCCATCCATCCTGAAGTTGGAGCACCCGAATCCATGTCCAGGAAGCCTCCACCTCTTCAGAAATGAGGCCACTTATTTAGTATCTAAATGTGGAGCTTAGTCACTAACTTGAAACACCCACATTAAAAAATCTCTGCCTTGCTCCACCATTACTCTCAGATCAAACTCTTTCCCACTTCTATTCCTGCTAACCACAGCATCTGGGGCTGTGTCAGAGCCATTTTGCATTTCCAGGAAGACTTTGCCTTTTCTACAGTAAGAGCCATCCACTTGCAAGCAGAGAAATATTTATACAGCTGATTTGGGCAAAGCCACCATGTGCTTTCCCAGAACGGGCTGCTCTTGATGTCCAGGTGAAGGGAGGTTTCCAGATGATGGCAGAGATGCTGGCACCCACAGGGACAAAATCCAGGAAAGTTTGGGAGGTGAAGAAGCAGAAGAGGTCAGGACAAGCTCAGCAGGAGTGGAGAGGGCTGGTTCACCCCTCCTGGCCTCCATGCAGCCCTGTGGCCATGTGAGGGTCAGTGGGATGGGGTTTATCCTCACTGTGCACACAGACAGAGCCTCAGAGAAGGTGCTGTGAATGCTACACTGCTAATTGCCCAAAATGCTGCTGCTCACCAGCTCCTTCTGGAGTTTGAATGGATCAGGTCAGATAACTGAGCTGTGTTTGAGGGCTGAAATGGGTTTGGACACAGTCAGACGAACATCTCAGACCTCTCCAGAGAGCTCAGCAGGGTTTCAGCAGTGAGTGGAAACCCAGGAGCTTCCCAGCAGTCCCAGAGCACAGCCTGACTCCTCACTTTGGGACAAATCAGGATTTATCTTCACACACTTGAGAGTTATCAGGGAACTTGGAACTAAGAATTCCCACAATAACAACTGAGGGGTTTGCTTGTTTGCACAATGAGGACTTTTTCACAGAGAGATCAGATTGAAACATGCACCTTTTCTTTGAGACCTGTTCCTGGTTAATTTGTCACCACTTTCCTGAGTTAATGCCTTGTCTGGGATTTGTCCTTCTGTGAACTTCCAACAGAGTGCAGCTTTCCTACAGAAGCTCAGGCAAGAATTCAAATGTCACATGCAGAATCTGATGGCCACCAGTTTAAATCCTGATTGTAGACTGAAATAATGATTTCTCTTCTAGCTACTCAAATTGGGAAGGTTTGGATGGGACTTGAGGAAAAAGTTCTTTGTGAAAAGGGTTATTAAGCATTGAACAGACTGTTCATGGCAGTGGTGGGGTCACTATCCCTGGAAGGATTTTTAAAAAGTGTGGATGTGGCACTTTGGAGCAGGGTTTAGTGGTGGCTTTGGCAGTGCTGGGGAATGGTTGGACTTGATGCTCTTATTGGTCTTTTCCAACCTAAATGACTTCATGATTCTGTGTTTCTAAACATCTGTAGCATCTTCAAATCCCTCCAGGTGTGCCTGTGGCACAGCCAGAGGATGAGCTCAGCCCAGGATTTGATCCCCAGCTCAGAAAGCAGCCAAAAAATGTGGATGCAAGGCTGGGACTGTGCATCACCTTCAGGCAGCTCCAGAGCAGCACATGGGGAGCAGCCTGAACTTACTTTATTCACACCCATCTCCTACAGCTGCTCAGCAGAACCTCCCAGTTTATTTTTACACACACATCTATCTGCAATTCAAAGGAAGTCTCTCTTTTGCCAGTTTCACTGTAAGCTTAAGTGAAAAAAATCAATTTAGGACAGATTTAATTGTAGTACAATTGTCCTGGTCAAAGACAGCTTTACTGGAAGCTCAGCCCAGAGAGCCTCACTGCAGGTCTCACTGTTGCTAACTGAGGAGAGGCTGATTATATACAATTACCCAGACTGCTTATTTCTTCATTGTAAAATGTCCTCTGCTTCTTAGGGCATATACTTGGAAAATAATTATGGACAAAAAGATGACTTAAACTCCTCCAAAAGAGCTCAGTGCTGCATGAGGTTGTGTCACACTCTTAAACACTCATTGTAAGTGGCCTGAGTGGGTTTTGTACCTTTAAAACCAAAACAAGGCTGCTAGCAGTACTTGGAAAGCAGCTTTTTGCCTTATTCACAGAGTTCAAGTTACTCCTGGGTTTTTGTACCCAGCTTTGAAGGTCTCATTTGCAACCAAGATGGCAGAGGTGGGTCTGAACTCAGGATGTGGAATCCAAGGGAGGGAGGAACATGAAAAGGTGTTTTTTTGGCAGAGCTGTGTCCTGAACAGGCAAGGAGGGAGATGACAAAAAGCTTTTGTGTAACTGCCACCAAAACAAGGCTTTGGCTTCGTTTTCCTGCAGGAACCATGGTCCAGGTGATACCACAGCCTTGCAGCTCCTGCCACAGGCCTCTCATGTGGGGCTGGGAGGAGAGCACAGGCACCCACCCCTCCAATCCCACTCCCAGCCTCCCTGCAAACCTCCCCTTTGCAGTCAAAAGCAGCAAAGAGGCAGAGTGGGATAACCGGGGATAACCCCTCTCACCTGCCGGTTCAGCCGGATGGACAGGATTTTAGTGGCATAGCTGTAGTTGCAGATCTCTGTCCCTTTCTTGAAGTGGTAGACATTCATTTGCTGTGGCCTGGCATGGCTGACCACAACCACAAGGCTGCTGGAGAACAGACGCTCCACGATGTAAACATCTGGGATTTCATCTGGGCACACAAGGAGAGCAAGGCAGAGCCTTCAGCTCGGGCTGGCTGCAGCAGCAAGACTCAGCTCAAAGGGGAGTGGGGTGGGAGGCTCTGAGCTAAGGTGTCCAACATCATTTTGTGAAATTTTTCTCATGCCTGGCACAAAGCAATTAGGTCAGAGCAGGAAGGGATTGAAGAACCTTTCCCCTGAAGGCAGAAATGGAGCCAGTTCTCTTAGTGCTGCTGTGGCTCTCTCTCCAGGGCAGGGCCCAGCAGAAGTTAATCCTCAGCCCTCCAGCTGCACCAGCTCATTGGAAAAGGGATATAAAGGGAGGAGCTCCTCACTTTGGTCAGGGAGTTTCCTGGGGAATGTGAGGGGTTTATTGAGGGAAGGCAGGAGCTGATTGTGGTTTGGTGTTTCTTCTGTGTGGTGTCTGGTTTCTCCCAGCCTCCCTGGGGATGCAAACAGTGGCTGCTGTGTTTTGCAGTGCCTGTGTTTGGGATGATTCCTGCTCTGTGGAGAAGGCACCAGGGCAATGGTTCTGGACTGTGTGGGACTGGTTGTGCCTCAGCCCATCACCCTGAGTGTCACCAAGCAGGGACCTGTTTCCCTCTGCCTGACTTTGGGAAAGGAGCCTGGACCCTGCTCCAGATGAGGCAGCTGTGTCTGACTGCTGAGGCTCCTTCTGCAGCCACTGGAGAACACATCCAGCTGGGAAGTGTTATCTTCAGCTGAAGCACTTCTGGCCTGCAGCAGCCTGGAGTCCCTGCTCCATGAGGCCAGGCTTGTTTTGGGCTGCTCAGTGTGTGCTGCATGCTGCTGTGAGCACAGCTAAGAGCTGCAGCCTGCTGGGAATGACCTTCTTTACATGGAAAACCTGTTAAAAACATCTTGCTTGTAAATACCACACTGGATTAAAAGCCTGGGAGTTATCCAGCAGCTGTGCTGGAAGCCTGAGGGCTGCTGCCCATGTACCTGAAACATTCCAGTGGGAAACTGCCTCTGAATGCTGGGCTGCAGCACAAACTGCTGCTGTCAGGGTGGCAGCAGTGCAAGAGAAGCTGGGCTCTAACAAAGGTGAAGGACTCCCACAAATTTAAGGTACTGCTGGTCAATATTCCTCCCCAGGGTAAAAGGAGACTTACTGCTTTCATGGACCTGGTCCAGTTGCTCCACAGAACTTAAGGAGAAAAGTCTGTATCCAGTTGTGGTTCCAATTGCCAGGGAGCTGCAAAGACAAAGCAAAAACCTGCTGGGTCAGAGCTGAAGCCCTCCAGGTGACAAGAGTCCCTGCAGGGATGGTGTACTGGTTTTGACTGGGATGGGGATTTTTTGCCACATTAGGTTTATGGGGCTGTGTTGGGCTTTGTGCTGAACACAGGGTTGATAACCTGGGGATGTTTTTGTTATTGCTGAGCTCTGCTTGCACAGTCAAGGCTTTTTCTGCTCCTCACCCCTCCAGTGAGGCGGCTGGGGGGGCACAAGGAGCTGGGAAGGGACACAGCCAGGACAGCTGACCCCAGCTGACCCCAGGGACATCCCAGGCCCTGCAGTGTCAGGCTCAGGGGATGAAGAGGGAGGAAGGGGAGGACATTTGGAGTGATGGCCTTTGTCCTGCCTGCTGTCCCAGGGATGGCTGAGCCCCTGCCTGCCATGGGAAGTGGGGAATGAATTCCTTGTTCTGCTTTGCTTGCATGTGTGGCTTTTGCTTTAATTATTAAACAGCCTCTATCTCAGCCTGTACACTTTCTCACTTTTACCATTTTGGTTCTCTTTCCACCTGACTGAGTGAGGAGCTGGCTGGGGTTAAACCCTGACATAGAGGAAACGAGTAGTTCCTGGCACAGCGGTGTGTGAAGGCAGAACTTCAGTGTCCAACCTAAATAACACAGAGTAACAAACTCAGGAATTCACTTTTCCATCTCAGGCTGTTGCAGCCTACAGAAGACAAGGGAGCAAACTCATCCTCTCCTCTGTTCCTGTGGCTGCTGGAGGAGCCAACAGGTCCAGCTGTGCCTGGGAGAGGCAGGCAGGACACAGAGGGGCTGTTTCCTCAGTGATCCACCTGTCTGACAGTGACTTATCCGGGCTTTGCTCTCACTGTTAAGAGCAGTGAGCAGTCAAGCACTGTCTCTGCCCAGTTCCAGATGCAGCAAGCAGCAAGATCTAGGTCTTAAATTAGCAGCCAGCCACAACAGCAAGGCACAGGTTTGTGCTGGTGGCAGCGAGCAGCAGGTTCACGTCAGCAGCACATCCACATCCCTCAAAGCGCCCTTTGTTCGGGCACACCAATGCAAAGGAAAGGGCACTTCCAGGTGTGACTGAGCTGATAGCTCCGATTCTTATCTCGATCCCGATCCTGGGCTGCCACATCCGTGTGTGGCTCTGCTTGGGGGGGGTTTTGTTGTCCCGCTTGGGACCGGTAAAAGCACAGGTTACGGAGGGAGCGAGGCTGGAGGAACGCGGCTGTCATCCCGAGCTGGCACAGCCTCCAGGAGGGTTCTGGTGGCCCTGGGCAACGCCGGCACCTCCCAAGCGGGCACACAGCGCTGGCACACAAAGCGCTGCGGGAACGCTCTGCCCCAGCACGGCCGAGCGCCTCCCGAGCTGCGGGGGAGGGAATCGCGGCCACCGCTCCCAATTCTGCCCCTGCCGGGCCTGGCCGGGTGTCACCGGCAGCGGGCGGAGCAGCCCGAGCACGGCCCGGCTGTGTGAAGGGCGCTCCACCGGGGCCAGCCCTGCGGGAGCTGCGGCGCCCCGGGGGCGCTGGGACCCGCCCCGCTCCGGGCCGCGGGGCCGGACCAACCCCGCCCGGCGCGGCCCGGCCGCCGTCACCCCCCGCCCCGCGGCGGCCGCCCCGCTTACGTGCAGTCCTGGTTGTAGGAGAAGCAGCTGAGCGCCGCGGGCGCCCCCGGGGCCTCGGCCGCGGCCTCCATGGAGCGGGCGCGGCGCCTCGGCCGCTGCGGCCCCCGCGCCCGCCCCGGCCCCGCTCCGCCGCCGCACGGGCGGTGCCGCCGCCCATTGGCTGTCTCGCCGCTGATGGACGCGCGGAGTGACCTATCGGGTGAGGAGCAGGCGGGGCGGGCCCGCCCCCCGAGCGGCGGAACCGTCTCCCATTGGCTGGCGGCGCGGAACAGCTGCGCGTGGCCACGTGGTGATGTTGTGGTTGCATCAGACGGGCGCGGGCAGATGTTGGGAGCGCGGCTGGGGCAGCGCGGTGGGAGCGGTGCTGCGAGGGGGACACGGCGACATCGGGCTGCTGGAGGGGCCGGCGGTGGCCGTGGGGACGGTGTGAGCGAGGGGATGGGGCGGGGAAAGGTGGTGCTGACACCGCTGACCGGAAAAGAGTCAGTCCGCCTCTCCACTTCCTTGGCCAAACAGTGCTTTGGAGAGTTGTTTTTACCCCCTTATAGCACTGACATCCTAAACCTGACGGTATTTGTGCATCATTCCTGTGCTTAACGCCACTGCTGCTGCCATGGGGGGGTCAAATCTACTGGGGAAAACACAAAGGAAAACAACCCCCCGAGCCAGGCTCTAAATGACAGATATTCCAGGAGTGCAATGACAGAAAGGCCGGGGCAGAGCCTGCAAACCCCTTAATTAGATGAGTAATCCTCATGTGAGTGCTGAAGTCATTGGCCCCAGATCACTTGATGTGCACCACAGGACTTCTGGAAAAAGAGCCACATGCAATACCATCTCTGTGAGGCAGATTCCATGTGGACACATATATCTGCCTGGATTAATCCCCCTCGGCACATGGGGGCCTTGGAGTGCCCGAAATATTCCCCTGTGAGGGATTTTGAAGCCTGCAGCAGTGAAGATGATTGATTTTGGGGAGGAAGTAGGAAAAGACACATCTTCAAAACATCATTTTGGAGGGAGGTGGATGGTGGATCATCCCTAGGACTCAAAGCATATGAGTGACACTGCAGGGGAATAATTAATGATTATAAATATATCATGTTTGGGGGAAAAAACATCTTCTTTTCCAAGGGGCCTAGTGGGAAGTTCTAATAAAACCCAAATGTGAAATAGAAAAGCTGTTTTTGAATGTCCTGAAACTGTCCCTGTGGATCAGCATAGTTTGATTTTGAAACAGGAATGTCAGACAGGAAGTGGAGTTGTGGAGCAGGAAAAAATTTAAAAACAAAACAAAGTCCTCCAACAAACAAAGCCAGTGCCTTGTGTTTCAAAAAAGCAGTTCCTGAGCAACAGCAACAGCTGGATGTTTGCTGCTTGGGTAATCACCATGGTTTTAAAATGAAACCTTGATAAAGCACCCGAGACTTGGGTAACACAATTATTTTTGCAGCTTGACTGATGCAAGCATGTTGGTCAATCCTGCTTTGAGCTCACTGCCTGCAGTGGCTGTTTGATCAGCAGAGGTGGGGGAAACAGGGAGTTCTTGTCCTCTGCTACCCCAGGCTGGGTACAGCCATGTCACCACCATGGATGTAAGGGCAGGGCAGGCTGCTCCTTGGGCTGGAAAAGCTGCTGTGTGTTGGTGAAGCCCTTGGGAATGTCAGGATCTGTGCTCAGTTGGGTGCTGGGGGTGAAAGAGGAGCTGGGGTGCTCTGTGTGGAAACTGAGTCTTTCTGGTAAAGAGATGAGGTGTCTCTGGTGTCTCAAAGAAATAGCTGAAGTGATTTTTCAGGAATCCAGCTTTGGAGGGAGGAGGTAATTAGGGTAGTAGTTAAATCCCAGGATGTTTCTTGGGATCTGAGTGTATGTCACACCTGGAGAAAATAGTCTGGCAAGGCCAGCAGAGAGCTCTGCCAGACACCAGAAGGACAGTCCTTGTGCTGATGCATGTGTTTGCTGGGAAGAATATATCAGGAATTGGCCTCCCTTTCCTGACAATCCTGTGACTGCAGTGACTATTGACAGTAACAACCTCAACTCAGTCATTAACTCTAAACCCAGTCCAGAGTGTGACCATTTGATCTGAAATGTTTTCCATGCAGAAAACATGGTGTGAGGGATGTTGGTTTGTGATCTCCACCCTGGGTGTTTGTACTGAAGCCTTAAAGAGGAAACAGAGGTGAAGAAGCTGGGAAAAAAGCAGTGCTGTGCCCAGAAGGGCCTCTCCCAGCCTGTGTGCTGCCATTCCACATGGGAAGGGTTTGGTACTTTTTGAGAGCTTTTAGGCTTTTCCCTGGCTCAGAGTTTAAATTCCAGCTAAGTTCTTCCCATCTCAGATGAAGCTTGCTCCCACTGATAGGTCTGGTATTTTAAATTTGCTACAGGAAAATAAAAAGGGCTTGGTAGAGCTAAATCTGTTAAATATCTTTATATCCTTCACTGGAATTCCTGATAAGCAGAAGCCTGTTCTGGGACTACAGCCTTGCAGGGGAAAAACAGGCAAAAGGTGAATGTGTAATAAGGAAAGAAAGTGTTTCTAAGAGCAAGGAAACTGCATTTTCCTGTGGAAGGAGTGGGAAGAGGTGGCACAGACATTGCTTTGCTCTTTTTTGTAACTCTTCCCAAGTGTAGTGAGCAGGTGGAGGAGGAGGAAGGGGCTGCATCCCCACCTTTAGGAGCTTTAATACACGAAGTGTGGAGCACTGAAGGGCCGGTGCTGGCTGCTTTAGGATGTCAGACAGACAAGAAATGCTGCCATCTGCTGCCCCGAGCAGGCTGCACACAGCCGGGCCAGCACCACATCACATCACATCATCACATCATCACAGACAGCGGTGCCTCCACACCGGGATCCTCACATCCTGATTTTTTGGATTATCCAGTGGGTTATCTGCACCTCCACCACAGGGAGAAGCACTGACATCAGAGTGGAGCAGCCCTGCTAATGGAATGCTAGAGAAAGGAAAGTGGGATTTACACTGCACTCTCCTCGTGCTTTGATGAGTTTACCTGTTGTTTCTGTCAGGGCACATAAGGAGATTTTTCCTCTTACACAATGGAAAAGTGAGAAGAAAGCAGAGAGCTGGATTGATTGTCAGAGGCTGTTCTGAGTTTGGAAGAATCCTGATCACAAAATGAAATGACAGAAGTCATCACTTCAAGGCTTTTTTTTTTTTTAATGTAATGATTCCTGTCTTAAATATAAAAATGTGGGAAAGTAAAAACCAATGGACAGAACACATTTGTGAGAGTCACCAGCAGACTGGCTTGTCTTGCTGAATTGTCTGGACAGTGGGGAGGGGAAGGGGGACACAGGGGACACATGGGGCACAGGGAAGTGTCATTGCCCTCTGTTTAAGATACAGAAATTGGGAAACATTCCTGGAGACCCTGAGAGTGTGTGCTGGCACTGCCATCAGCCAGGGCGAGGGGAGAACAGGAGCAGTCACGGCAGGCTCCACAGCCGGTGTGGATGTCACTGAGCTTTGTGAGCTTTGCTTTTGGTACTTGTTCCTTTTCTGTTTCAGCTGTCCCAGATCCTGCCAGGGAGGGAGCTGTGCTCAGGAGCAGCCCTGTGCTTGATGAGGTCAGGGGAGAGCTCACAACTGGATGCTGCATTTCCTTGTAAGTTGGATTAATGTTCCTTATCTTGTCCTCACTCTGGCAAATGCTCCATCTCCCTAAGTAGCATCAGGACATCACACTTGCCCTGGTCATGGATTATCTCACTGGGGGCCTGAGACTGCTCACAGGAGTGACAGTGGCCAAGGGTGGCTCATCTTCCTGGCTCTTTGGGGTGCACACTTTGGACTCTTTAAAGTCTTGGAGTGTTCTCAGCTGAGAATCATAAGACCTGTATCACAGAGAGCAAAGGGGTTAAAACTGGAAGAGGAAGAGAGAAACTTTTGCCTTCCTTTAACTCTTGGAGACAGCACTAATTGTAATCCCTCTGTAATTATTTAAAGATCAAAAAATGTTCTGATGTGAGAGATCAGAACAAGTTGCATTGTGAGAGGGAGACTGGGAACACACAGAGGTCCTGACAGCCAGAGGAAGGAGTTCCCACACAGCCTGGTGTGCAGAGCAGGGAGCAGCTGGCAGGGACAACTTTGGGACAGGCAGGCTCACTGCCCAAGCTCTTAGCACAGAAGATTTATCACCTGGGGGATTTTCTCCTTGTCCATATTAGAGGAGACAACAAGAGGTTTGGAGGAGAAGTGGCACAAAATGGTGGTGCAATAAATGCAATAGCAGAGTTCAAACAGAGAATGCAGGGCAGCACCACACAGCCCACAGAGCCCCCATCCATGTGGATGCAATGTCCTGACTTCTTCAGCCACGCTGGATCAGTTCTCCTGTGTCTGGCTTGAAGCTTGTTCAAGCAGTTCAATTACTGATGCCCATTACTGGAGCATGCAAACCTCTCATGAGCTTGGATTCCTGCTCAGCCCAGAAAGTGCTTTTATCCTCATTGTGCTGGAGCTGGAGCAAGGCTAAATGACTTCCACAGGAGAGGCTGGAAATCAGCAGGAGAGCAGGAATCTAGAGCTGTATCTCTTAATCATCTTGCTGCTTCAGATGTAAGTGTTACAGCTGGAGAATGAAAAAAGGCTCTATCGTTTTCCTGTGGGCACAGAGAGCGGGCCAAGCAAGCCTGAGCTGACATTTCAAAGACCTTTTGTTTTTCAAGTGGGTTCCTTCCATCTGGGAAAATGCTCTATTATCTTGGGGGGAGAGAGGCAGCAACTTGCCTCAGAAATGGCTGGATTCTGTAGCCAGTTTGTTAGATGTTGGTCCAGACATTGTTTGGATGTCTGTCCAGACCAAGGAGGGCATCTGACCAATGTGTTTACTTTGCCACCTGCTTTCACAGAAAAGCACATAAGCAAATTCAAATGTTTTGAATGCTTTTATGTGCACATTTATCTTGCAGGAGAACTGTGTCCCAGATGATACTGGGAGAGGGAGCTCTCCCCAGGCTGTGTTAAAAGCAGAAGAACTGAGGATTCTTTTCAATGGGGGTATTTACATTCTGTTACAAAAGAAACACTGGGAGTATTTCACAGGCATTCCCGGAAAAGAAGTCGCCAGTAGCTGCACACTATCTCAGTGCTCTTTAATTTGGTTTGTGTCAGAGAGATCTCCAAGTCAGGAATCACATTTGCAGATGCTTGGGCAGTTCATGAACCGCTGGGGCTGCCCAGAGGTTGTATAAAGTTAATGATGCAGAACAAAGCCTGTTCACATCCAAACTGCAGGAGGCACAGACCTGCTGCTCTCCCGTCTCCTTCCTTCTCTCTGGAGGCAGGAGCCTTGCAGGGGCTTTTTTTGCCCCACTTCAGGTGCTGTTTTCTATCTCCCAGGTCTTGTGGGGCAGCCTAACCCTGACCTGGAACTGTTGCCCACTGCATTAATGCCTGTCCTCATCTGGAGCTGAGGAGAGGGAGAGTCCTTGAAGTGCAGAGACACCTGAGCAAGGAGTTCCCAATAAATATTGTCAGGAGGGTGCTTAGACTTCTGCCCTGCTGTTGAGGTGGAGGTTAATCACTGATCTAGGACAGAACTCCCTAGGCTAGAAAAGAGAACCCTGAGTTCAAGTTCAACCCACTGAGTGGCAGGAAGAGCACCATTATCAACATCAGAATTTAACCAGGGTATCCTGGCTTTTTCAAAATGCCAAGGAGCCTGTGTTTCAGCTGACACAGGAGAGCTGTGTGACATAGCTCTGATAATCACAGCCTCCCTCTGAGCTCGTCAGCACTGACTCAGGAGGTGAAATGTTCCCAGTGCTGCCCCTTGGGTGTTGGGAGCCTTCCAGCTGGGAACCACGCTGGGAGTCTGCAGGGCTGTGCTGCAGCAGGCACGTCTGGCACATGGAGATGGATTCCCTGACTGGTCTATCTCTTAGATCTGGCCACTTCAGGGCATTTTCTTCTTGGCACTTGCTTCCTCTGTTTTCAGTCTTACCAGTCATTTTCTTCTTCAAAGTAACATATGGAAATGGTTTGGGATGTGCCCATAGCAAACTGGTTCTGCACTGGGGACTGTTCCACACAGCTGACGTCAGCCAGACCAAAGCCTCCACACACACCAGGGGTTCTGAGCCCATGAGTCATGCTGGGGTTACAGCAGGGACTTCAGTACTGTCAATATCAATTCCCTGTTCTGTTTCTTTATCACCTTTCATGAGGCAAAATTACAGATTTGACACTGTAAAACTCATCCAGAAGCTCAGACTGCACTGCTGAGGGACAAGTGTCCTCTGTCCCTGCATGCAGCTACACTGAAGTGTCACACTGAAAGCTGTTGAGATCCAGAGTTTGACCTGGAACCCAGATGTCCTCAAATAATCTATTGTTAAAAGAATATATTTTTGTGTGTTTAGATTTTTAATCTGTGGATCTTCCTATGAATCACTGTGTGGTGCTGTGTGAGCCAAGGTGTGCAGCAGTAAGGGGAGGGTTATTTTCAGTGCTAGTTAAAGCTGAAATGAAATAAAGGGAGCCATGCCCAAAGGATACAGTGTGAACTCCACCTCTGGCACCTCATGGTCCACAGTGAGCTCCCAGGTTTTAATTCCACTGATTTTCTGATGTAGATTTCAGGGCTGGTTGGGATAAAGGCAGCTTCTGTTTGTAGATGAAGCCTTTCTGTACCACTAAAACTTCTTCTTTCCCCGTTCACTGCACCCCAAGACAGCACACATGTTGCAGTCACTGTGATCAGGAGTGTTTGAGGTTGTGCTCTGCCCCCTTGAAACCTCATTTTTACCTCAAGGATGATGGGCATATATGATTAAAAAAAAAAAAACAGTGTGTGTGTGTATGTGACAAAACAATTGTCTGCTTCCATCTGCCACTCTTTGATTCATTTGGCTTCAACCTCAGAGGCTGCTCCAGGACTGTGGCGTGGTCCTAAGCAGGTTGTGGCCCCTGGCACTGCAGCTGCTGTGCAGCACCCCTGCTCCCCACAGGCACCGTAAATTTGGCTGTCACTGCTGAGCAGCTCCTGTTCCACGCACACAGCAGGGGTGGGTGACGTCTGTGCTCTTATTTCCCAGTTTCCCCCTGAGCTCTCCTCTGCTCTCCAGCAGCCACAGCCCTGGGCAGCAGATTGCTCCGTGAGAAACTGATGCATAAAGTTGTTTGAAATGAAAGTTGTGGCAATAGCGCTGACGGTAACGCCAGTTACTTACTCAGGAGTGTTTAATTAGATGGTTAAGACCAGGATCTGACTGTAATTCAGACCAGACTAAATGGAGCAGGGCTTTGTTTGCTTTTAATTTCCCTTACGTCTTTTGGTGTGAGAACTAACTCGTGGGGACGTAGGAGCATCAGCTCATGAAGTGTGATTTAACTTTGAGAGATCAAGCAGTGCTGACTCACTGTGTCCAGTGAACCTGGGCTGCTCCACAAGGCTCCTCCTGAAAGCTGGTTCTGTTCTCCTGGCTCTCCTGGCTCCAGTGCAGCAGGGATTGCATCAAGTACAACGGAATACTTGTTTCCCTAAGACAGAGGATGTTGCAGAACAGGTTTTACACACGGGGCCCAGCTTTGTTCCAGATGGGATCTATCCCAAAACAGCACCAGGACTTGTCCAAACAAGGAGGAGTGAGATGTGACACTAGCAGGCAGCTTAAGAAAAAAGGGGAGGTAAAAAGCCCAAAAAGAAATGTGTAGGTGGGAATGCAGATGACTTTTTGTGGTGTTCAGAAACTTCCAGTAATTTTGAGTTAAAGGAACAGTTCTACAACCAGGTGAGCAACACTTGATGCTGTACTCTGCCAGTGTTTCACAAATATTAATTACTGTTATTTATATTTTCCATAAAAGTACCAGCTTTGAGCTTAAAGTTAGAAAATACTGGAGCCTGGCTTCTAAACCCAGGTCAGACAGAAGTTATCAAAGATTTGGGGAATGTGAGCTCAGGGGCTGGACTGGATCTGTGAGAATTGCAGGTCCAAGGTCTACACCCAAGTTATTACTCTTTATTTCTTTAACATAAGAGCTAATAAACAAAAAAACCCTGCAGCAGGTAGTTCTTGATGGCTTGTGTGTCATTGCACAAACACCACTATCTTCTTATATCAAAATATACATTAATATACATTCAGTGACTTAAAACTTTAAATTTCTTACAGCTTAGAGTAGACAAAGTGAAGGTAGTCAAAGGGCTCAGCTATAAAGACACATGAAATAAAACCCCAGGCGGATTTGCACTGATTATAGTGAAATCTTTGCCAAACTTGAATAGCGTTTATTTCCCTCCACCTATAACAATCTCTGATATTTTAATCGAGTCCTTTCCAGGCCGGGGATCGCCAGCACCCGCGGCTGTGTCGGTGTGGAATTGATGTCCCCGCTCCCCTCAGGGCTCCCCGCTCCTCCCGCCATCCCCGCTCCCCTCAGGGCTCCCCGCTCCTCCCGCCATCCCCGCTCCCCTCAGGGTTCCCCGCTCCTCCCGCCATCCCCGCTCCCCTCAGGGTTCCCCGCTCCTCCCGCCATCCCCGCTCCCCTCAGGGTTCCCCGCTCCTCCCGCCATCCCCGCTCCCCTCAGGGGATCCCGCGCCCCTCAGCGGACCCCACACCCCGTTCCCGCCAGCCCCGCGCGCCTTAAAGCCGCAGGCTCCTCCCGCGCTGCTCCCCCGCCCGTGCCCGCGCCGCGCCCAGCGTCGCCCCTTTAAGGTTACCGCGGCGACGGGCCCGAGCGAGAGCGAGGCGCATTGACGTCACGGCGGGCGGGGCCCGTCCGGCCGGTCGGTTTCCGGTGCCGCCGCTGCAGCGAGGCCGCGGCCGGGCCGGGACGGGCGGGGGGTCCCGGCGGAGCCGCCGCAGGTGAGCGGGGCGGGGGCAGCGGCCGGGCGGCCCCGGGGCGGCGGCGGGGCCGGGGGCGATGAGAACCGGCCGGGACGGGCGCGGAGCGGGAGGCTGCGGCCTTGGGGCGGGGCCGCCGCTCCGGGGCTGCTGCGGGGATAGCGGCGCCTTCTCGGGCCGGTGTCCGAGGGGGCCCCGCGGGCTGTGGGGCCGCGCCCTGCGGCGCTTCCGGGCCTTTGGGCGGGTTGTGCCCCGCGGCTCCGTGTGCCCAGCCCGGGGGTACCGGCTCGGTGCCTCCCCGGTGGCCCCGGCTCTGGAGCGGCCTTTGCGTGCGGGACTGGGCTGGACTGGGCTGGGCTGGGCGGGGCAGCCACGCCTTGGGGAGCTCGGGAAAGCTTTGGGAACGTGCAGAAAAAATGGCTTGTAGCGATACCGGACTTTTCATTTCGGCCGTGATAGCGCATTTCCTGCACCGGTTCTCGCCCTTGTCGCGTGGCCCGTGGCCGTGTGTGCTCCCGGTAATTTGCGGGCGGTCACGGAGCCGCCGGGGCTCTCCGGGGCTGGCTAATCAGCGCTGACCTTCACCGTGCGGGCTGCCAAAACAAAAGGAGTCACTGGAGAACTTCCCGGCGCTTTTTCAGCCCGTGGGAAGGCCACGCTTTGTGTTTATGCAACGCACAATACACGTGTGTTTGTGTGTGTGTCCTTGAGCAGGGATTAAGCGTGACGAGAACGACACCTGGTTCAAGTGTTGGTAATTCCATATTAACTCCAAGCCTTCTGTAATCTCCAGCAGCAGAATTCGGAGGAGCACGTTGTTGTGTTGCCTCTGTGCCCTGGGTTTTCCTCAGCAGGATAAAACCCATGATGTGACTTCAGTGACTTGTCATTTCTCAAAATTATTTTGACTGAATCCGTTTTTTCCCTTTTAAAAGCTGATCCTGGGATCAACATATCTTACTGCATATTAATAAGCTGTTGCCACACTCCCTGTACCAGGTAACTTTCTTTATATTTCATCCAAAAATGCCCTGAGAAATTCTTTCCTGTTTCTTTAACTCTAACAGTGTTCATTTTCTTATTAAAAAAAATGACATTAAATGTATGCCTATATACATGTATGTATAAAAAAATGTGATTTAAAATGGTTTTATAACCTTGTGGTGGGCTCAGCCAGGCTAGATGCTAAGCACCCACCAAAACTGCTCCATCACTGCCCTCCTCAACTCAACAACAGAAGGAGAATATAAGGAAAGGCTCCTGGACTGAGATAAGGGAGAGATTACTCACAGCTTCCCATCACGGGCAAAACAGACTCCACTTGGTAATTGCTAATAAATGAAACTAATTAAATTTGAGTAGGATAATGAGAAATAAAGCCAAATCTTACAAGCATCTTCCTGGCCCTCTCCCTTCTTTCCCCTTAACTTTGCTCCTGATGTTTTCTCTACCTCCCCTCACCACAGAGAATGGTTTTGTTCAGTTTGTTACACATTGTGTCTGCTGCTCCATCCTGCTCAGGAGAAAACTCCTCACACCTTTCCCATGGGAAACAGTCCTCCATGGGCTTCTCCAGTATAGTCCTTCTGCAGGCTGCTCTCCAGCCTGCTTCCCCTTCCATGGTCAGAATTCCTGCCAGAAAATCACGCCAGCATGGCATTCCCATGGGGTCACACTGCATTCCCCTGCTCCTGTGTGGGGTCTTCTACAGGCTGAGGGTGGATCTCTGCTCCCCATGGATCTCCAGGGGCTGTGGATGGGTCTCTGCTCCCCATAGATCTCCAGGGGCTGTGGATGGGTCTGTCCTTTTCCTATGGATCTCCAGGGGCTGTGCATGGATCTCTGCTCCCCATGGATCTCCAGGGCCTGTGGATGGATCTCTGCTCTCCTGTGCATCTCCAGGGGCTGTGGATGGATCTCTGCTCCCCATGGATCTCCAGGGGCTGTGGATGGATCTCTGCTCCCCATGGATCTCCAGGGGCTGTGGATGGGTCTGTCCTTCCCCCATGGATCTCCAGGAGCTGTGCATGGATCTCTGCTCCCCTGTGGATCTCCAGGAGCTCTGGGTAGATCTCTGCTCCCCATGGGCCTCCCTGGCCTGCAGGGCACAGCTCCCTCACCCACCATGGGCTGTATCCCAGGCTGCCAGGGAATCCATGCTGCAGGGCTGGAGCACCTCCTGCACTGACCCAGGCTGCAGGGCTGTTTTCCCCATGTATTCCCATTCCTCTACCTGTCTGAAGTGGCCATTTCTCCTCCCTCAAGTGCATTGTCCCAAAGGCTCTGGCACTGTCACTGATGGGCCCAGCCTTGGCCAGTTTTGTGCTGGAGCTGTCTGCCACTGGCTCTGTTGGACATGGAGAAGGCATCTAGCAGCTTCTCACACAACCCCCCTGTACCCCCTGCTATCAAAACCTGGAAGTGGAAACCCAGTACAAACTTGAAAGGGGGAAAAAATCTCCTTAAGAACATTTTTTAAAGTGTCATAGCTGAAGTATTTTGAAAACCTGGCCTCATAACAGACACTTAAAATTGCACTCTGCATTATTTACAGTTGAAGAGGTATTTTTGGGACTGCAGTGTATGCATGAAATAAGTGATGAGGCATGAACAGGTTTCAATTACACAGGAGCTTTTTAGGAGCAATGCCTGTAATCCATAACTTCCGTTAGCAGAAGCTGCCTTGACATTTTGGCTTTGGCTTCAACCTGAGCATGTTTCACTTCCGAATGCTGGTCATGCTTGGCTTCTCACATTTCCAGATCCCACCCACCTCTCTCCTGGCCATCATCCATCCCCATGACCCCACACAGACCACACAGCTCCTGAGGAGCCTCCAGTCCTACAAAACCTGTTTAAGCAGCAGGGAGTTCAGGTGGGATCTTCCCTGACTTGGAGCACTCACAGGGCTTGAGTTGTTGAAGCTTTTTCAGCTCAACCAAATGCTTTTCCTTTTCTGCCTGTGGCTGTAGAGCCCCCAGAGTTTTGATTTCTGATTTCTTTCCAGGTGCTAAATAAGTTCACAGTATTTTTTTTTTAGCTTAGGTACTGCTCTGGTAGGTAAAGGTGTTTTTTTGCTGTGGTATCACTAAGATAATGCAGCATATCTTTGTTTTAGGCAGCAGCATCTTTGATTCCAGTAGTTTATTTATTTATTGTTTAACCTCCTCCTTCTCTTCCCTTCAGCAATGGCAGCTTCCAGCAGCAGCAGCAGCGAGGAGGAGCGGAGCCTCCGGGAATGTGAACTCTACATCCAAAAACACAACATCCAGCAGCTGCTGAAGGATTGCATTGTACAGCTATGCACAGTGAGACCTGAAAGACCCATGGGATTCATCAGAGAGTACTTTGAGAGATTGGAGAAGGTAAAAACACAGAATGGGAGATTTTATTTAAATGTCTCTTTGTCATTTAGGGGCTGAGCTGCAGATTTGACCAGTTGTGTTGACTGTTTGAAATTGGAAGCGGTGCTTTTGGAAAATAGATCCTGTTTCCAATGGTTTATGCACCTCTGTCATAGCAAATCCTATAGGACAAAACATGAAGTGATGAGGAGACTTATCCAGCTGGGATACAGGTGTGATCCCAGCCCAGTGCTTACTCTTGGAAGCTGATACACAGCGTACATGGGTGTGTCTGGAGCTGGAGAACTCTGGGGTTTGACCTTGCTGGATGCTGCTGAGGGCATTTGCATTCTTATATTGATTTCCAGTAATGTGGGTAGAGCACAGAAGTGATGCCAGTGGTATCATCCAGGCCTAGCTGAAGACAAATGGAAGTGTTTGCATTCCAGATCTCTGAAGGGTCAGCCTGTTTCTACCTTCTCTTGAGAGCTCAGTGTTGGTGTTCTTGTGTTTGTCCTGAGGTCTCTTTGGTGCTTTTGTTGTTGGCAGCATTCTGGGATTTTGGGGATGGGAAGCATTCAGAGTTGAAACAATGATTTCTGACCTGTTAATTTTGTATATTGATATCTAAGCAGGTAGGAAAAGGAGCTGCAGTGGAAATGGGAAGATTAAAGGCTTGTGCAGAGGAAAGGTTGGATGCAACTGTACTCAGGACATGGAATTAGTAAATAATGCAGCTGTGACCTTGTGCAGCAGTTGTTTGCAGGTGCTGCTCTCAGTACTTGTATAGGACAGTTAGATATTTATCTTATTTTTTGTTCTAGTGAGTTACTAATTGCTAATATAAAGAAGAAGGAAATTAACACTGGACATCATAAATATGTCTGGTGGAAATTGTATTTTAATTAAAATGTTCAGGATAAATACTAGAAAATGACCAAGGGGTACAGACTACCTGCTGTAACTCATAATTTATTTGGGGAACATTTTGCTTATTAAATTAAGAGCTCTGACTTTTTTTTTTTGTGTGTGTATCAGCAACAAACTATAATGAGCTTCTTAATAAATAATGAGGTTCTTAAAAACCCTTTGTCCCTGCCTGTTACAATGACTCCTTCCCTTCCTTGGATTCTGGAGTTTTGAGGTACTGCTAGGCTGGGAGATTTAAAACATCACCACAGGTATCTGTAGACAAAATTTTTACCAAGTAAACTGCATTACTGTGCTTAGAATAAATCCTAAACCAATCCATATGTGGGGATGTAAAATGGGATTATTTGGGTGCTTTTGTGCATTTTGGATTTATGGTCGACTTGCAGTATTTAGGAACTTAATTTGTTTTTTAGCAAGATAACAAGTCCAGCTCTGAATTTAATGACATGAATGTTGGAATTGAGTAAGTTGATGATTTTATTCTGGTGCACATTGGCTCTCTGTGTACTTGGTCAGCCTACACTGAAGCTGAAAATAAAACTGGTTAGGTAATGTTTTTTCTCCTTCAATTACTCTCACAATTTTTGGTCAGGGTCTTTTCTCATGGGTTCCAAGTGCCCTCTAGTGCAGCTCTAGCTACAACTGAAACTGGAGCATTTGTTTTTTTGCCTCCTAGGATTTAAAACTTGCTGCAGCTTCCTCTGGGTGGGTTCCCCACTGGGGCTGGGCTGAGTTTAGCCAGGTGATGATGAGGTGCCCAGGTACCTCCACAGCTGTCAGGGAACAGCAGTGAACATCCTGTGCTGGCCAGCAAACTCCTGCCATCCTTCTCTGGAGAGCACAAATGCTCAGTAATGTTCTTAACCAGCTCCAGCCCAGTCCTCAGCTCTGCTACAGCAAAAATATATAAACTCCCTCTGCTTCACCTCCCAAAATCCTGATTTTTACATCTGTAATAAAGCAGAGCAACCTCTCAATGTGCTTTCGAAATTTTCCTCTCTCTGACTGTATCTCAACCTCAGGTTTTTTTATAAGATGGATTTTTGAAGGAACACCATTGAAAACTGAAGTGAGGTTGCTATTTTCTCTCTCATTCTCTTGACAAGTCATCTCTTCCACTGCACACAAACAGAGCTGATTCACTGGCATGTTATTAAAATATGTTGAAGAAATTTAAACATGCTTTAGAATTTCTGTTCAGAAACATCAAAATTTCTGCCTCCGAGATGTGAGAGCTACTATAGGAATTCAAATGTCCTCCTCTGGGTTCTGAAAGCTGTTAGCTGAATCTAATGACTACTCATTGATTGTATAAATGGTTTTATTTTATCTGTTTGTGGTGTTCTCTGCTGTGCAAACATGGCTGGTAATGCCAATACCTGCTAAAAGCTGTAATGGCTCTCCAGTGCTGGGCTGTGGAAATTTAATGTGGAGATGATTATTGCAGCCTGCCACATGAACCCTGGCTGGTGGACATGGCTGTGCTCTGGAGTAAGTGCATGCTGGAAATGCTGTGTGTGATGCAGTTATTTTATAGAAAGCTGGAATGGGGAAATGTGAAGGACATGTAGTCACTGTCCCTGTTCCCCATCACCTGCCCTGCTCAATATCTGAATATTTTCCCATTTTCTTTAAGTGTTTCTTTTGCAAAACAAGCTAGTTTAGGAGGATATACTATGCAATTGGGAATTTATGGCAGAGCTTTTTAAAAAATGGTTTTATAGCTTCTGAATGTGTGGGATTTTTAAAATATGATGTAAATGAAATACTAATTAACCAGAGTAAGTTGAGACTGTGTCTGGTGCAATGACAATTAGCAGGTTTTACAATGTACACCATAATTCTGAAATTTAAAGGTTTTCAATAGCTCATAGACTTAAATCTGAGTATGTGAAGTGTCATCACTTCAGTATTACTTGTCATAATTGAAGTGGACTTAATAAACATTTGTTATTTGTCAGGAAAAATAAGACTTGCAGTTTGTGACTGACACTGAAATCTGGGAACTGCCTCATCAGCTGAAAGACCAGGATCAACATTTGGATATAATAAACAGATTATTCGTAAATCTGTCTCAGATCCTGGGAATGTTTATACTGATGAGTACAGAGCAAACTGAGTACCCATTATATATTTGATGTGAGGAGAATCTAGACTTGAATAAACACTGGCTAAATCCAAAGGTGTCTGAGAATAGCAACTGCCACTCTTTCTTTAGGTCCTACTGTAATTTTTCTGTGATTTGTTGGTTTAATAAATGGGATTTATTGTCAGAAACTGTAAAAGGTGTCCATTAAAAATATGAAAACAGATTATAGGATGTCATGGCACAGGGTTGTCTGGCAGTGTGTAATGTGAATATCTGGAGATTTATGGTTTAGTTAACATTGTGATGTTTGAAGTTTATAATCTTGGAGGTCTTTTTTAACCTCATTCTATGGTTCTGTTCTATCACTTGTCCTAGGGAGAATCTTGGAGAGTGTGTGTATGGACTATTTAGAATAACTGGTGTATTTTGAATTTTTACATTATGTTACATTACATTATGTTGTTTCTGTGTCCATCCCCTACATTACTGTACTAAAAAAAAAAAAAAAAAAGGAAATATAATATTATAATATTAAATTTTGGGTCAGACAGAAGTTGCCAGTTATATTTTTTTGTGTTAGTGCAGTTTCCTTCTCCCTGAGTGGGGCATTGCCCTGAGGAGTCTCTTGAAGAATGTTTTGATGACAACTCCCTCACTAAATGCTGCTGAAGTGCTTCAATCTCTGATCACAATATTTAATATTTTATGTGATACTGGAAGAACCCCAGCAGCTGGTATTCACTTATTTAAAAAGTGTCTTTTTTGATGGATTTAGTATTTTGTACGTGAACAAACATGTTCTGTGGTTGATGGTGAGGCAGTTTACACCAAACACTTATTACTGCTCAGGCTATTTTTAATTTCATCTCTGTTGAGACTTGTTCCTCTAAAATCAGAGGACAGAAACGAGTTTTAAATACATTTTGCTGCCATGGCTGGGAAATGTGGCACCATTTTATCAATGGGCAGAGAGCAGGAAGTGAAATGTGAGGCAGTGGAGCTCCTTGGCTCTGGGAGAAGGGAATGGAAACTCCCAGGGATGGTTATCCCATGGCCCTTCCCTCAGGCTGGTGTTGTTATCCAGAGCCTCAGTGCCCAGCAGGGACAAGGACACTGGGACAAACCCAGCTTTTACAGGGCTGCAGCTCTGGGAGAACAGATGAGCCCTTGTTCTTTTACAGAATGTCCCAAACTCCTGTTTCCTCGTGCTGGGGAAGTCATTTGAGCTGTTATGATGTCAATGTTCTGACTCCAGGGTTGGCTGTTTTGTTTTTAATCTGATTTTGGTTGATTGAGGTGAATCTTGCAAAGAATCAAATTTCTGTGTGTCAAGTTAATTAGAATTTGTGTTGTTGTAAGTATCACAGCAACACAAAAAGATACTGAAGGAAATAAGGAAAACATGTAACCTTGTACAAGGTTTGCATGTGGTTTGCATAAAAAAATCCCACTTTAGCCTCCAGCATCCTTCCTCCTGCTCTCTTAAAAGCAGTGTTCATGTTTCTTTCTCCTAAAATAAATGCTGATAAATGAGTATCAAGTTGGTCCATGACTCAACCTCTTTCAAAAGCTTCTCATGTAACAGGGATTTCTGAGGAATTGCTCCTGTGTCTTTCAACTCCAGAAAGGCTTTAGCACCTCACAGCTGAGGGGAGGAACTCCCTCCTTGCAGCTGGGGAAGTGCCTTCAGCATCTGAGGAATGTCCTCATCACCTGTTGAATACACTGGCAGAAACCAGAATCAACTTATTCACAGCAACAGTTTAATAAATGAAGAATAACTCAATAAATAAACACCATTGTGGTGTGACTGCTAGGAATGAAAGGCACATCTACCACGTGTTTTGGGAGGCCTTTGATCTCAGGTGCTGGAACATGATACATGACTGCTTTTTCTTTTTTTTCCCTTTGGATTATGTGACACAAACATGTCTTCCTTCCTGTTTAGGAGGAAACAAAGCAGTTGTTGAATCAGCTGAAGTCTGGTTCTCGCTCCGACTCGCGGGAGGATGAGATCTCCCCTCCTCCTCCCCTCAACCCTGTGGTCAAATATCGATCACGACGTGGGGCCATCAGTGCAGAAGTCTACACAGAAGAGGATGCTGCCTCTTATGTTAGAAAGGTGCTCTGACTCTTCAGTCTTGCTCAAAAAATCCACCTTCTATCCAGGGTATTAAATAACACCAAGCTCCTGGAGCCTGTTATGTCATAATTGCTGTAAAAATCAGACCTGTGTGTGTGGCTGTTTAACTGAGGACAGAATAACTTATCATGCAATTAAACCATTCATGCATGGCTTAGACCTGTTCCCTTTGAAGTCATGTGTATTTAAATGTGCATATATTTAGATATATTATATATAATGTGCTTCCAGTTATTTGGCAACTGGAACTGTATTTGGCCTAATGGCAGAGCAGGCTTGCTGCTGTTCCCAGGAAAACACAGGTTGAACAGATATTTGTCCTTGTGCAAAAAAAAACCTTACAAACTGAGCATGGAATTATGCTTTTCAGTTGTATAAAATACTACAAAATGATATTTTCCTTGTATTCAAACTGTCTGTAAACATTGACTATATTTGGGGTTGTATTTATAGTGCTTGAAAGAAAATGGAAAAAACTCAGCCAGTGTTTTGTAGCAATTTAAGTTATTTATTTACCATGGGAAATGCAGAAATTTTGCATGAGAAAAATTAACCATTTGCTTTCTCTGATTCTCTCCTAGGTTATTCCAAAAGATTATAAAACCATGGCTGCTTTGGCAAAAGCAATTGAGAAGAATGTGCTGTTTACCCATCTTGATGATAATGAGAGGAGGTGAGAGGAAATCTTTGTGGGGTTAAGGTTTGTGGAGGGGCAGAGTTCAGAACTAGATCTGCAGTGGTCAGTGGAAGCACAGAGCTCCAGGAGCAGCACTGCTGGGTGGGGGGTACAGATGTGTGGAGGTTTTTGTCTGATTTTGGTGTTTTGGTGTCCTCTCCTGCAGTGACATCTTCGATGCGATGTTCCCCGTCACTTACATCGCAGGAGAGACTGTCATCCAGCAAGGCCAGTGCCACTCTTTGCTCTGGGGAATCCTTTGGGGATGGGGAGCTGCCTCTGCTCTAGTGCTCTCAGTTTGTGTTTATTTTTTTTTTTTAATATAAAAGCAGGGTCACTGCAACCACACAACTCCTTGTTGTGTTCCCTGTACTGAAGTGGGGAGTTGGAGCCACTGGAGGAGGATGTGGCTTCCTTGAACAGATTGTCTGTTGGGAATATTGTCCTTTGATGACTCTGTAGAAATGTGATGTCAATCTATGGATTGGGTTTGCCTTTCCAGTAATCCTGGAATTGCTGCTGCTCTCCTGGGTACCAGTAGATGTCCCCTTTCATGGGGCTGAGAGGAGTGGGAAATCAGAATGTGATGTTTCACCCTGCAAACTGCAGAGATTTGTCAGCCTTGTTGGAGTCTAAACATCAAAGTTGGCAGAGATGCCAGTTCTTTCTTGGTGTATTCAGTTTAGTGTATATTAATTTTTTTTTCTCTTCTTTAGGTGATGAAGGTGATAACTTCTATGTTGTTGATCAAGGAGAAATGGATGTAAGCATTCCTGGTAGTTTATTAATGATATGTTCATTCCTAGCAGAAGAATACTCTGGTATTTGTGATCCTCTTCTACAGACCCTGCCTTTAGCAGCTTTTCTCATTTTAAGTTCTTACTTATAGAAGTTTGTTTTGCTCCTTAACAACTCAGTCTGGCTGCACAGACTGAGTTGCAAAATGAATTATTTAGACACAATACAGATGTTTTAGGCATGCAGGGTGGAGCTGAGGTGTGGGGCAGGCTTTAAGTACAACCAGACTTTATTTTCCAGCCCAGCTCATTCATAGCTCTTTGTGACACAGACCTTGTTGAGCTGTTATTTCTCATGAGTCTGTGCATGAGATGTAGAAGAGAATCCCTCTGTCCATGAAAATACAAATTGTGCTGGGCTTGGGAGCGCTGCTATGATCACCCTTAGTACAGATGTGAGAATTTCCTTGTACTCCCAAGGGAATAGAGGGCAGCAGGAAGCTGAGGAGTGTGTGACCATGCTCTGCTCTCCAGGTTTACGTGAACAGTGAGTGGGCCACCAGTGTGGGTGAGGGTGGCAGCTTTGGAGAGCTCGCCCTCATCTACGGCACCCCCCGAGCTGCCACCGTCAAAGCCAAGACCAACGTCAAGTTGTGGGGCATTGACAGGGACAGCTACAGAAGGATCCTGATGGCAAGTATCCCTCAAAACCTGGGTGTGTGCTTGTATGCTGGGTGTCTGTCCTTCTGCCTGTCCTTTGCTGGAGTTGTTTATTCCAAATTGTGCTGTCTGTTCTGTAATCAGAAAGCTGATTGCTCAACGTGCATCTCTCAGGCACAGGGCAAGGGGGAATCTTGCAGTAGTGAGCAAAACAATGCCACTATTAAACTGAGCTGAGAGTGTAATAAGGCTGCAGTAAATGCTGAGTGCTTTAGGAGTGTTGCTCAACTGGAATATTACTGAGAGAACTCAATTTCAAAACATTTCATCCTGTGGGTTTGGGGTCTGGGAGACAGAACATTGTGTGTCTGGTTAAATTTGTTTGTGTCTAGAGTTGTATTTAGAGTAGAAAGAAAACTTACTTTGTGTCCTTTCCTTTTCTTTACAGGGAAATACTTTGAGAAAGAGAAATATGTATGAGAAATTCCTTAGTAAAGTATCTATATTGGGTAAGTGAGAAGATTTTGATGCTGGGGTGGAATCAGTTGCCACATTGTGATGAAGCTGTTACCCAGCATTGTGATGATTACAGGCTGTTGTGGTAATTCATCACAACTGCTTCTCTGCATCAATCCAAAATAACTCTAATTCAGGACTCGATCACTGATGCACAAATGTAGCCAGAAATACACTGATACAGAGCAAAAGGTGTGATTTGTGCCTTGAGAAGACACTGTAGTAATGAACTGTTAACTCTGCAGAATCTCTGGACAAGTGGGAGCGTCTCACCGTGGCTGATGCCTTGGAACCGGTACTGTTTGAGGATGGCCAGAAGATTGTGGTCCAGGGAGAGCCAGGAGATGAGTTCTTCATTATCTTGGAGGTAAGCAGGCTCAAAATAAAAAGCTCAAAACTTGGCTTTTTTATGGAGAAGAACAAAACATAAGAATGTACTTCCAGAGAATCCCTAAAGAAACATCTTGCTGGACATGCAGCAACTTGGATTTAGTTTTGCTGTTTTCACAAATGATACTTACAGGAAAAAAATAACAAGTTACAGATTGAAGGGAGTTTATGTTTTTGAGAGTAGAGACCTGTTCTAGATAGCTGGTAATGCCTTAGTGTTGTCATTGTCTTCTGTCTGGTGGTTTGTGTTTTTTCTGGTTTTTTTGCTAATCCTACTGTAACATTGATACTGTCAGGAAAACCAGGAAGAAGTCACTGCTGTGGATATGTAAATGTTCAAAATGTTTAATGCTTAGAGAGGAGGGGAGCAGTTCTTATACAGCAGTTAGGACCATCATAACAGTTATTTCTGCAAAGCAGCAGATTCTGTGGAAGTTGAGGGTTTGCAGTGATGCTGGAAATGCCAGTTGTTTGACTGCTGTCATTTATTGAAGGGCACAGCTGCAGTGTTACAGCGCCGCTCAGAAAATGAGGAATTTGTTGAAGTGGGCAGACTGGGACCTTCTGATTACTTTGGTGAGTTATGTTGTGACAGCTGTGGCTGCAGACACCACTGTCACCATTTTGTCTGTGCTCTGTCAATGGCAGAGATAAGCTGGATTTGTTTAATTACTGTTTTGGACTCCTGTGATTGCTCTCAGCGTCGGGTGAGTATCAGAGTCACTTGGCACTCAGGTGTGCACACAGGATGTCATTGTTCCACACTGGTTTACTGTAAAAGATGATTTGGCCTGACCTCCCTGCCCTGAGCAGAGCTAAATTTGAAATGACTTCATATTCCTCAGAGCTGTGTCCAGTTGAGTTTCCTGTGTCTCCAGGGATGGAGATCAGACAGCCTCTCTGGGCAGTTTCTTTCTCTGTCTAACCAGCCTTGTTGTGGAGAGGTTTTTTCCTTCATGCCTGACAAGAATTTCCTGTTCTGCAGCCTGTTGCTTTCTCTCTGTCTTTCCCTGTGCAGCCTGGGTTTGTCTTTGTAGTCACTCATTACACAGCTGAAGACAGCAGGAAGATAAAAAAATTCCTTCCTTGGCCTTCTCCAGGTCAGAAGGGAACCTGGTCAGAACCTGCTGTTTAGTGGTTAAATCCAGCACTCTCTCAAAGCCCCTAACAGTTTTTAGGTAGTTCCTCTCTTTCCTCTTGCTAAAACCTTTTGGTTGTCCAGGTTTTCAGCTCTGTAGATGATGTAAGCAGCAAATCCTTTGGTGCAAGGCCTGAAGTGGGATGGACTCCAGTGACCAAAGGCCTGCTTGGCTCAGGATCTAGGACTAGACTTCATTCTGTGTCATTTCATATTTTCTAGTATTTCCCTCTGTGTTCTCTTGAGTTTCCCGCTCTAAAAGTAAATATTATCACAGTCATTGTGTTCTTTCCTTCAGAGGTTTAACTCTCCCTCAGAACCTCCCTATTCTTTAGCAAGCCTCTCTTTTGGAGGCTGCTGAGTTCAGGAGTTTTAATTGGACACAGAGGAAAAGTTTTCCTCATTTCTTTTGAACATCCATTTTCATAATGCAGGCAAAAGTGTTCTCCAAGGAGCACCAAGTTCTTTCCTCAATCCTGAACATGCAAAGAATTCAAGTCGAAACCAAGCAAACAAAACCCCAGAGTTGCTGCTGTGATTTCTTCCATGCTTGTAGGAATGTTAGGGGCTGTTTCTGTTGCTGATAACAGGGCTTGTTGAAAACTTAATTTCCAACTATGTTGTTCAGCAGTTGAAACAAAGCTTTTGGCATGTTTGTGCAGAATTTACAAACTGGGGATCCAGTGGGACTTCAAAATGCTCCTTTTCCACAGCCCCATGACAAAGTCAGAGTCTTGATTCTGGCCAGCAATGGGTCAAAGTGGTACATTATGTCTGGTGCATTAATGTTTTATTTGTTTGTTTGCTTCAGAACCATGCTCTTGTTGTCCTGAGTTTCCTAGAAACACCAGAATTGAGCAGTACTATTAGAAAAAATAACTCCTTGTTGGTTAGGAAAATTACATGGTAAATTGAAACATGACCTTTCCTCAAACAGACACAGTATTGAAAATTTTTTAGGCTTTTTATTTTCAGAGAGACTTGAATGTGGACAGGCTTTAATAACAAAATACTAAAAAAAAGCCTTTACAGTTGCTTTTAATGTAATTACTGGGTGCTTGTTCTGAGCAGCGCTGAATCCTGAATTACCTTCTCTGCAATTTGAAGTGGAGAAGGGTCATTTCTGTGCCTCTTTTCCCCACTGATGGCTAACTGTGTTTGCTGTTTCTGCCGTGCCAGGTGAGATTGCTCTGCTGATGAACCGTCCTCGTGCTGCCACCGTCGTGGCTCGTGGCCCCTTGAAATGTGTGAAGCTGGACCGGCCCCGCTTCGAGCGCGTGCTGGGTCCCTGCTCTGACATCCTCAAGAGGAACATCCAGCAGTACAACAGTTTTGTATCACTGTCTGTCTGAAAACTTCCTCCCTGTCCAAGCCATGCTTCACAAATGCAGACTGCTTTCTTCCCCTCGTGCAGAGCCACAGCGTCACTGGCATTTGCAGCTTCCTGTCCGGTTAAAAAAAAGAAAAAAAAAAGAAAAAAAAAAAGAAAAAAGGAAAAAAAAATAAACTGCTTATCATGGCACTGTCATTAATTTAGAGCATATTATTTCTGTGCTCTCTGTCCCATTAAATTAATAGAAAAAGTTGAGTGGAGACGTTTGTTCTCTCTGTGCACCAGTGTCCAACTCAGGCCAGTGCAGGAGAGACCTCCTGGCACCCCACCATTGCCATAGGCTGAGGAGGTGACAGTAAAGGGGGGAAAAAAGTTCTTCTAAAGGTGTTTCTCCAATTATTGGACAGATTTTAAGGCTGTGGTCATCACCTGCTGTATTTCTTTTCACATGAGAGCTACCCTTGTAATTGAGCTTCTTGGGGCTTGGGGTTTTCTGGGTTTCGTTTCCATTTTCTGGGTACTGTAAATCCTGGGTTCAATCGTGAGGCATCAGCTGCTAAGAAAGCCACAGTTGGAATTTACCAGTATAATTGTTCCTGTGTCTGCTGGTTTAAGATTGCATAGTTCTGTTCTTGTCAAGTGTAAATCCAAAGCTTTCCAGGTGAATAGTTCTGGTGAGCTGCTGCAGTTGTTGATCCATTTGCTGACTTGCCGCAACTGATCTTTTTCACTTGTCCTTTCTCCAGCCATGGATTTGCCATTTCAAACTCTTCCTGTTCCAAGTGGCAAGAACCAAATGCTACATGAAATGCCTGACTTTGGTCTCTAGTTACATAGATTGGTGTAAGAATGGTGCAGCTGTCCAGCTGTTAGTGCTGTTTGAGTGCTTAGATTGGTGTAGAAGTCGAAAGCAAACTTTTGATTTTCCCTGTGAATTGTTTTGTTAATCCTCAGTTGACTTTTAAGAAAACACCATCAGTTCAAGTGACCCTTTGTTACCAGGGAAAAGATATGCTGAGTGTTTTGGCCAGTATCAGTTGCAGGTGACAGGATTGCTGGTCTGTAAAACTCCATTATTCTTGGTAGAGAATGTGAGGCAGAAAAACTGAATGTTTAAATTTTCCTGCAACACTCAGTTGTTTTAAGTTCTTAGAGCTGTCAGTTCATAATTTAAAAATTATTCACTATAAATCTAATTCAAAGCCAAAAGATGCATTCTCTTTTCCTGCTTATGGAATTTCCACCACACTCATTTAATATTTTTTTTTCCCCCCAAGTTCAATCTGTTGCGGAGTCTTAAATGTATTTCAGTATTTCCCAGCTTTGTGTTCCATTACTCTGTGCTCACCAAGACTTCCCAAAAGTTTTTACTGAATTCCACGGTTCAATAACTGTAGGCAATTTTTAAGGTTTCCTTTAAACTGTAATTTATATCAAGTAGCATAGGTTTGTATTTGGGAGTGACAGCAAGCAGTTTGGCATTTGTTGTGCAACTACTTTAAAGATGGAGCCCTCATTTTATTTCCTTTCTGAGGTGGAGTGGATGCAAATCCAACCTTTTCCCAGGTATGGAGAGATTCAGCAAGAATCTGCTAATTCATGCAGAATAATACTGAAGGTATCAAGCCTTTACAAAAGGTTTCAGGGTATTCCTGAAACTGAAATCCCAAAAAGGGGATTGAAATGCTTGTGGTTTGAGTTCTCTATTCAGAGATGGTGAATAGAGGATTTCTCCCAGAGTCCTTAAGGAATAAGCAAATGCTACCTTTTTTTGCTTCTTGTTTTTCCTTCCTTTTTTTTTTTTTGTTGGGTAAAACTTTTTTCTTAAGTTTTGACTCTGCAGTTTTTTCTTCTTCATATGTGTTCTTTGTGTTACATTAAAGCACCAAAACCTCTGTAAACCAGTTAGAGCTCCACAAAAAAAATGCACATTTTTTTTATATAAGGCTTTCTAATCAAGTTTCACTACTGCATCTTTTTAGCTTGCTGTTTACTCCCTTTTGTAGTTTTACCTACAAGATTTTAAGATAAATCAGCTAAGTCTGAGTTAAATATTAAACACAGTTATAGCTTTACCTTTGTGTGCAATTTCAATATGTTTGAAACCACAATTGGCATAGTTTTGCCTTAGCTAACATTCAGGGCTTTAGAAGTAATTTTTTGCTAGTCTATCTTCAGCAAATTGATGAAGTCTATTGCCCTAGGAAGCTATAGTCAACCAGAGGACCATTTTTGTATTGTTACCTGACTCTATAAGTCTGATTTACTGTATGTGCTAATATATTATATTATATTCCTTTTGTTATAGATTGTCCTAATGGCAGGTAAAGCAATAAAATGATTTAAATTCTTAAATGCAATCAGCCTCTTTTATTTTTACCTTGTGTTTTCCTTTGGCTTCAGAGGATGGGTTATGAATGAGGCAGCAGAAAATAAGCAGCTTAATGGATTAGCTTGGTGTGAACTGCAGAGGGGTGAGTTCAGGCTCTGGGCTCCACGTGCCAGCTGGGAATTCCTCTGTGTCCTGTTTGGCTCCTGGCAACTTGTGCTGCTCTGATCCCTGCCAAGGTGTTTATTCCCAGCCCAGCCCTGAGTTTTGGAGCTCAGGAGTTTTTCTAAGTTGGTTGCTCCCATCTCTGCAGCCCCTTAATGAGCATGTGATGGGTAATCATGAATGGAAAAGGGGGATTTTCAGCTGTGAATGAAAAGAGTGATTTGAAGCAGCTCAGATTTGGATGTGTTTTACAGCTGAACAGAACCCAGCTTTGAAGGTCCAGTAAAAATATATTTATCATGTAAAGGAGAATAAAATAAAAAGAACCCTGTTAGTGTCCCAGCCATTTAAATATCTGTGGGTTAGTTTCCTTCACCCTGCCCTCCCTTTTCCAATCCCCTCCACTGAAAAAAACCAGAACTTCTGTTACCTAAAGTGGAACTTTAAACCCTCCACTTCCAGCCTTATAACTAGAAATACTTTATAACTACAACTTTAAATCAAGCTTATATTCTGTTGCCATGTGCTTCCTGTTGAAGCAGCAAGCAGTCACCATCCCATGACAAATGATGGAATTTGTCCTGTGTGGGGAGAGCACAAAAAGTCACCGGTAGAGGGAGATAAAACTTTGGGAATTCATTGTCTTGGACAGAAATAACCAACAGAGCAGAGAGGGAGTCAAATCCTCTTATTTTCATCTGTTCTCTGTCCACAAGGTCTGTAAGTCCCAAGAGGAGAAAGGTCAAGAATGTGCTTGAGACTGTTGAAAAGTTGGAAATGCAAGGACTTGTCTGAACCACAATTTGGGAGAGACCGAAGGAGCCTGGAGTGGGGTTTTAGGTGGGGTTTGTGTGGGGTTTTGGTGGGTTTATGTGGGGTTTATGCTCAACTTTGTGGCCTCAGAGTACTGGAGGAATTTCTTCCCTAAGAAACACTCCAAACTTCCTCAAACACACAAATGGGCACCTGTAGGACTCAGATTTCCAGTGCAGCCTCTCCTGTGGCTTTGGAGCCAGGTGCATTGTCAGATTACTGTGGAGTTAAATCACAACTCAATCCCCTGTGAAAAACAGCCAAACCAGCTTGGTTCCTTCCCTGCATCATCCAGACACTTGGTGTCACTGAGCTCCTCTAGGTCAGGAATTTCCCAGAATGGGAAATGAGCTGCTGCTGGGATCCTGTTAAAATGCTGCCTGGCAGCTTTTGTGCAGGGATTTGGGGATCCTCTGCAAGGTCTGCAGTGCTGTAGGTGGGTTTTGTTTAACTTAAAGGTTAGTTCAGAGTTTCTGATAGATTGATTATGGTGTGGGGTTTTTGTTGGCTCTTTTCCCCCTTAAGGATGATAAATTATCAACAGAGTTCTTAACTACTTTCCTCAATCTGCTAAAACTCAGTGTAATAATTCCTAATAGTTAAAGGAAAAGGTATTAAAGAGAGCTTCACTAATCCAGTTATTCTTAAACCTTGTTGTTGGGAGGTGAAGGGTGAGCTGGGAACTGAAATACCCACAAAACTCCCTCCCCAAACTCTTTTGGTCCCCAGCTTCTGTTGCATCTCCTCAAAATGCACAGACATAGAGATGGGGAGAGACTGGGATACCATTTCTATTTTCCAGCTAAATATGACAACCTAAATGATTTTAAAAGATATGAGGAGATGACCTGAGATAGATTCTCCCCACTTTGGCAGAATGTTTTCCCCTGGAATGGGTGGGTTCTTGAGCTGTAAATACAGTCCTGTGTTTATTGTATTTGTCTCAGTGTTGTTTGATTTTCAGGGTGATTTTTTTAGTTTGTTTTTTTTTTTTCTTGGAGCCTAAGGCAACACAGACCTGCCTGTGTTTTATATCCCACAGGGCTCTTCAGGCAGGTAGAAGAGGTTTTCCTGCCCTGTGGGGCTGTGTGTGAGGTGCTCAGGTCAGTGTGGGCACCCAGCACCTGGAGCTGCCTCTGGTCTGGCCAGGCTGGACCAATGCCCTGTCTTGTGGCAGGTGCTGCCCTTGTGAAGCAGCACTGCTCTTTTCTCAAACACCCACTCCTGACCACGGAACAAAGACTTAAAAAGAGGAAAAAGCTCTTGGCATCTCTTTATTCAACCCTCATCCTGGGGTTGATTCGTGTCCTTCTCCAGCAACACCAAGCCCTGTGGAGGCTGAGCAAACCAAGGCCAGGTTCCCTCACCCTCCCAAGGGCACAGCCAACTCCAGAAGTGGAGATCACAGCTTTTCCACCCCAGAGCTGTGTTTGGGGTGTGAGATCTGCTGCAGTCACATCAGCACAGCAGCTCTGGTTGAACACCAGCAGAGGAGCCCAGTGCCATTCTTGATCTTCTGACATTTCCCCTCTGATTGCTGCAAGTGTTTGCAGGTGGCAACGAGGCTGCTGGAGCTGCCACCTGTCCTGCAGGGCTGTCCCTGGCTCTGAGCTCTGTTAGGTGTCCAGCTTGGCTCTGTGCTCTGCAGGGCTCTGGGGCTGCCTGGTGTCGTTGGCCACCACGGTGGCTTCTCCAAAGGTGTCAATGCACTTCCCCACGGCGTCCAGGACGAGCTGGAGCCGCCTGTCCAGGGCCAGCAGGTGGGGTTCAGTGAGCACAGGGGCCAGGGGGTCCTGCAGGAGGGATTCCCTCATCACCTCGCTGAGCTGGTACTCGGGCTCTGCCAGGAGCTGCAGCCTCAGCAGGGTCGTTCTCTTTATTCTGGAAAACAAAGAAATCAACATTTAATGCCTCCAGCAAGGGCAGCAGGAGGGCAGAGATGGTTGAAGAAATTGTAAAGAACTTTGGAACAAAAGTTCTTCAATTTTAATTTTGGAGGATAATTTTTTTTCAAATTTTTTTTTCAGAAACTCCTACTTTTTCCTTTGTTTTTTCCAGAGTATTTGTACTGCAAGTTTCTGTCAGCAGAGAGAAAAACTTGACTCAAGTTCTCAGTAGTGAGTCAGAGATGAGCCAGTTCCCCAGGTTCCTGCAGGGTGGTGCCATCTCCCCAAGGATGACATTTATGAGATGGGAGCAGAGGGGGAGGTAAATGAAAAGCCATGAATGAGAAAATATCTTCTGTCAAAACCCTGAGCAAAGAGAGGGAATATTTCCTGGAACTGATGTAACTGTGACTTTTCACCTTAAGGGGTACTTAGATTCAAATGTGATTTGTTTTGACAGAAAATGGGAAGAAAAGCTGCAATCTTGGAATTCTTCTGGGCATGAAATAAAGCATTCTGAAATAATTTGTTTAATCCTCAGCAGAAATGTGTTGACTTCAGCATGAATAACACTGAAATGAATCAGTGGTTGTAGTCATTGCCCTTTAAATCCACGTTTATGGAACCATTTGGATTCAGCCAAGACAGAATTTTCAGGTGGAAAAAGGCACAGTCAGATCCATTTTAGACAGCTCAGTAATTTGCATTTGTAGGCTGTTGTTTACCCAGGGCATCACTGGGAATGTTGATCTGGAGGTGCTGGGGACAATCACTAAGGCTGGAAAACACCTTCAGGATCATCAGCTGTCCCAGCACCACCAAACCAGGACCTGCCACATCTGCACATTCCTTGGAGAATCCCAGGGATGGTGACTCCATGATTTCCCTGTGCCAGTGTTTTACAACCCTTTCCAGGAAACGTTTTTGCAAACACCAAATCTAAATCAGGAGTGCACGAGGTGTGTGGGCAGTGTGCCTGCAGCACACAGGGGCAGCCATCACCTTCCTGCATCAATATTCCTGAAAAAAATCCAATTATTGATGGAGTGTGAGGGCTGACAAGGAAGCTTTAAACCCCAGCTGTGAGCTGCTGCTGCTGCTCTTAGGGAAAGCTGTGCCCAGAGCAGATGTGAAGGAACATCTGTGCGCTGTCCTTCGAGGCAGGGCCGACCAGGAGCTGCAGTGGGTAAACACCAGCTGTGTTTGCTCTGCTCCCAGCAGTGCCTGGAGGTGGAGAATGGGCTGGTGTGAGCCGTGGGGAGCAGCTGATTGAGCTGGAACAGCTCCACAACAAACAGCAGAGCACAGAGAGGCTGCAATGGAAACGCTGCTGCCGGTCCTGCTCCGGTCCCACGGGGGCTGTGACCCCACGGGGGCTGTGACCCCACGGCTGTCCTGAACTGCTGAACATTTCACCCCCAGCCTCCCAGCCTGGCTGGAGCTGCTTCCAGGCCTGCCTGTGCCTCCAGGAGGGGTTTGGACCATCTCATGGCAGGGATGTGTTTGTGCCACTCGTTGTGCAGGATTCAATGAGTGGGGCAGGGCTGGGCTGTGAAAAGCAGATAAAACCAGACTCAAGTGTGCTGGAAGCCAGGCTTGGAGCAGAGCTCAGCTGGGAAGGAGGTGGATGTGTTTAACAGGGAAGGGAGCAGCCTGCTCAGCATCCCTGTGGCTGCAGGAGCTTTCTCAGCCCAGAGCACGGAGGTGACTTGGTGAGCTGAGCCCAGCTTGTCGGCCAGGGCAGGCTGAAATTTGTGGCCTCTGTGTGCTTACTCAAGGAAAACCTCCTCCCTTCCTTTCCAAGTGGTTTTAGGTGCTCTCCCACTCCAAATGGATCAGCTCTTATAGGAAATGAGGGTTTGTGGGTCTCCCTCAGGAAGCACAAGTTGTTTTTATGCTGTTCCTGGACCTGGTTTGCTCATGACAAGGTGTTCAGGTCCTCTTCCCACTGCCTTTTACAAAGATTAAATTACAGTAATTTCACGATTATAAGCGCACTGAGTATAAGCCGCACTTCCGGGTGCCAGCAACTTTTCATTCTTTGTCCATACATGAGCCACACCTGATTATAAACTGCACATTACAATCCAGAGTGTGATCAAAGGTATCTGTTCTATCACCATCTGTTGAGGGTGGGGACAGTGATCCTTATCTCAATGGCAGATATTCTGCTAATGGGCATCCACTGAAACCAGGCAGGGCATTGTTCTTTATCTTTTCACAACCCATCCTTCCTCCAGCCAGTCATTTTCTGCTCATGGCCATTGAGTCCCACTGTGGCACTGATAAAATTACTGCATCCCATTGGGAGCTGCTCCAGCCAGGGGGAAGAGCCCAACATTTCTTACCAAGATAAAAACAGAGGTTTTGGGACACTAAGGTAGCCCCTTTCTCCACTGGACTCCAGAGGAAAACCGGATTTCTCCACATCCCCACTGGAGCTCCGGAGGGAAACTGCACCTTGTACAGGAGCACTGCTCCAACTGAGCCACATCTGTCACTGCAGGAGGATGCAGCCACCATGGAATGGGACTGCTGCCAACACCCTGCCTGACGGGTGTCAGGTTGTACTCTGACTGTGTCAGGGTTTGGGGTTTGTTCTTTGTAGTGCTGTATTTCTATTTTAATTTCCCTAGTAAAGAACTGTTATTCCTTATTCCCATATTTTTGCCTGAAAACCCCTTGATTTCAAAATTATAATAATTTGGAGGGAGGGGGTTTACATTCTCCATTTCAAAGAGAGGCTCCTGCCTTTCTCAGCAGACACCTGTCCTCCAAACTAAAACAGCAACTTTTCATTCTTTGTCCATATATAAGCCGCACCTGATTATCAGCCGCACTTTGGGCTCGGACCAAAATTTTAGTCAAAATGGTGTGGCTTATAATGGTGAAATTACTGTAATAGGAGTGTCTGGGAGGTGGATCTGGAAGAATAGGAACGATGTGACCTGTATGTACAGCATGCAGGTCAAATTAAGAGGCAGAGTTAATTTCAAACTGCACAAAATTTCAAGAGAAGGATTCCCTGTGAGCCTGCAATTAGAAATGAAAAGACTTGCTGAGTGCAAATAACAGTTCTTGAAATTAAAGGTGTGTGGGGAGAGTGCAGTTACCACCCCGAGGGGGAGAAGGAGCAGGCAGAGCAAGGAGAGAAACCCTGGGAAAGAGCAGCTGCTTCTGCCTCTTAAATTTAACTTTCAGCTGCTGATTTAAGTGAATTTATAAGGGGGGATCATAGGGTTACATTTATGAGATTCTCCTTTGTGCCATGAGAAGAGGAAACTTGATTGAGAGCATCAAACTTCCACCAGGATTTTGGTGGAGATTTCTGTGCTTCCTGAGGGCACCTCATGTTGGTGGGCTGGGAAAGGCTGTCAGAACTTTCTGGAAGGGTTTGATCCATTGGACAGCATCTGCTGCTCTGTCAGGGGATGTTTTCCCACACTGCAGCACCCAGCCCATCCTAGGCTGGGATTAGCAGGGTCCTCCTTGAGCTGCAGGGTGGAGACATTGCTGGGGAGGAAGGGGAGCTGGAACTCACATGCAGCACTGGGAGAGAGGAGCCAGGATGGAGATTTCATCGTGGGAATGCCTCCCAAACCTGGGGGGAGAACAGAGGTCAGATCCTGCCCTCTCCTCCTGGCCCCTCCCTGCCTCTCCCCGTGCCTCACCCTCTGGCATTGTCCAGGTGCAGGAGGAAGCCATCGTCCCCAAACTGGGTGAACATCTCGTAGTGGTGCCGGTCCATGTTCCCTGCAGGAGGGAATTCTCTCAGTTATCCCAAGCTTTCCTTCAGGTCTGCATGGAATGTTGGTTTGCCATGCTGGGAGTGCCCAAGGTGATGCTGGGGTGAGCCTGGGGCTCTGAAATGTCTCTGGAGGGGAAGTTTTGGGAAGGGAAGTTTTGGGAAGTTTTGGGAAGTTTTGGGAAGTTTTGGGAAGTTTTGGGAAGTTTTGGGAAGGCTTGGATTCCAGGAAGGATTGAAGGAAGGAAGGAAGGATTCCAGGAAGGATTCCAGGAAGGAAGGAAGGATTCCAGGAAGGAAGGATTCCAGGAAGGAAGGATTCCAGGAAGGAAGGATTCCAGGAAGGAAGGAAGGATTCCAGGAAGGAAGGATTCCAGGAAGGAAGGATTCCAGGAAGGATTCCAGGAAGGATTCCAGGAAGGATTCCAGGAAGGATTCCAGGAAGGATGGATTCCAGGAAGGATGGATTCCAGGAAGGATGGATTCCAGGAAGGATGGATTCCAGGAAGGATGGATTCCAGGAAGGATGGATTCCAGGAAGGATGGATTCCAGGAAGGAAGGATTCCAGGAAGGAAGGATTCCAGGAAGGAAGGATTCCAGGAAGGAAGGAAGGAAGGAGAATGGCCTTTCCCCTCCCCCATTACCTATTAGGAAGTCGAATATGGCCATGTCCACGATGTTGAGCAGCCGGTTGCTGTTGCTGTAGGGGTAGATCTCCCTCACTGTGCTGCAGTAGTGTGGATTCACTTCCCACCTGCAGGAGATGGAGAAGGGAAGACGCCCTCAGCTGCTTCTGCCATGCCCCAAAAGCTCCTCCAAACCCATGTTCCATGTGAAGATATACAGGAGGAGGAAATAAATCTCCCCTTGTGCATGCAGGAGACTGGAATTCAAACACAGCCAATCAATGCCCAGGTTTAAGGGTTATCACAGTAATTATTGCACTAATTCTGGACTCCAGATTCTCTGCCTGGGCTGTTGCTGCAGGTGTGTCTGTGCCCTGCAGTGCACACACAGCACAGCCTCATTTCCCCACTTACTCCTCTTTGCCATCGAAGGAGTAGGAGCGGATCCAGGGGTTGGGGATGGAGAGCCGTGGGGCCAGGTTGAGGGAGGGCAGGAAGGCAGACAGGGAGCCCTCCAGCAGGTGAGGGTTCCCGCACACGGCGTACTCCGTCTTGCACATGTACGGGCACTTGGCGAAGAAGCAGACGTTGCTGGCTGGGGGGAGAGCAGGGAACAAAAAGAAAAAAGGGAAAAGGGGCTGGGATCAACAGGAGGAGGCAAGGTGGCATGGGCTGAGCCCTTCCCCACCCTGGGATGGTGATTATTTCCCATCTAGGAGGAGTCCCAAGGGGCTGCAGATGAGTGCAGAGCAATTTCAATCCCCTGTTTGATGGAAAAACTCTGGGGAGTCCAAGGGAAAACAAGGCAAAACTCATCCATGCCATGGATGTCAGCCTGCCAAATCACAGATTTGGGTCCTGTACTAAGGGGAAGGTTAAGAAAAAAGGACAAATGAGGAGATCTGGTAGATGATTCCAGCTGGAGGTTGGGAAAGGAACCTGTGCTGTAACCCCACACACTTAACCAGAATTTCCTTTCTGCACCACAGCACGAGTCCTGCAGCCCCTTTTCTTTCAGCCCCTTTTCCTTCAGCCCCTTTTCCTGCAGCCCCTGCCCTTCCTCCCACCACGGAAAGCACAGGGCTGGGTCAGGTGTGAGGGGACCCTGAAGATAACTGGGACTGATCCCGAGCCCTCGCCCACCTGGTGACACGAAGAAGACGCTCTGCAGGACCTCGTTCTTGGTGACCTCCAGGATCTCCTTGGTGACATTGATCAGCCTCCCCACGGTGGGTGGCACTCTCCTGAAGTCCAGGATCCTGCACACAGGGGACAGGCTGTGCTGCCAAGGGAAGGTGCTGCTGCCCTGGCCCCTGCCAGCACTGAACCAGGAGCCTTTGGGTCACTGCTCCCAGACTCTTCCCAGCAAAAATATATTCTGGGGCAAAATATGGCTCTGTTTGGGTTTTGGTGTTTTAAAAGCTGCTGCCTGGAACAATCTGAATATTTTTTCCTTGACATTGCCTTGGTTTTTCCCATCCCTTTGCACATAAAAGGGTCCTGCAAGGGTTAAAGCAGCCCCTCAGGCCCTTCTGCAATGTTGGTTTGATGGAAGATGCTGATCCTGAGGCTGAGGAGGCACCCCCTCCTCCAGAGGCATTCATGCCCAGCTAATTCCTCAAAAATACTCTTAAAAACCTCAGGGCCTGGGGCAAGAAAGCATTCCTGGCAGTCAATTGAAGCTGCTGCTGATTGCTGAGTCAGTAACACGGGGTGAAGGGGCTAATGCTCTGCTTGGCTCCTTGGGTAATGCCCTCTGCTCCTGGGAATTGGGCACAGAGCAGGATTTAGCCTCTTATTGAGCAATGTTTAGAGCGAAAAAAATATTTGCTTTTATGCAGCATCTTTCAGCTCTGAAAACCACAAAGCACTTCACAAAAGCAGTCTGGCCTCATTTTTGTGGCAGCAGAGCTGCAGGGGTGAGGTGGTGGTGGCTGAGTCAAGCAGAGTCACTGTGAGGGTGTTGGGGCAGAACTGGGGAGGAATTCAGCTCCCTTTGTTCCCTTCCTGAGAGTCTGAGCTACAACACTTAATTCAGTCCTGCTTATCCTATGGAAACTGGAGACCCCCACCCACCCTGACCATCAGGGATCACCTTCCCCTGGTGCTCGGTGCTCGGGAGGGAAAGGCTGCTGCCCTCATCTTCTGAGAAGGGTATTGTTGATTTTATTAACGACACACCCTGCTGGGGAGAGGTGCCAGGTTAATTGCTGATTATCTCAGGGCTTGAAAGTGCCTTGCTGCCAAAGCACACCCTGATTGCTGAGTGAGCTGTGCCTCCCTCACCAGGAGCCCAGCCAGGCTGTGCCCTGAGCACTTGGATGCAGGGGAGGGACAAGGTGTGACAGCCAGGTGACAATCTGACCTGTTCCCACCTGGACTTCACCTGTTCCCATGGCCAGGTGAGATCCAGAGCCCTCCTTCCCTGGAGAACCCCTCAGCTCCTGCAGGCTGCTGCAGAGCAATCCCTCTCCTCTCTGCAGGGCTCTGTGGCTCTCCCCAGAGCTCTGGTGTGCAGAGGAGCAGGCAGCAGCAGCAGGAGCAGCAGGGCTGGGATGGCCCTACCTGTCCAGGTGGAAGGCGGCGATCTCCGCGTTGTGCCGCTGGAAATCCACGAAGTAGAAAAAGTCCTCAGGAGTCTCCTCCTCACGTTTCTGCCTGGGAGGAACAGGGGGTGAGCCCAACCAGGCTGCTGGGCAGTGCACCCAGGGACAGCCGTGGAGTGGCCACAGCAGGGACAAGGTGACACCCAAAGGGCTCCGTGCCAGGCTGGAGCCATCGGTGCTGGAGCAGCACCTGCACCCTGGGGGCTTTAAATATGCTTAAGCAAGAGTTTAAATCCCCTTAGGACAAAGTTCCAGGTGGGTGTTTGTCACATCTCCCCAGAGGCAGAGGAGGGCTCAGGTCTGATGCTCTCCTATCCCTGAGGTGGGAATTCCATTTAATTCAATTTTCTGGCTGTCACACAGTGCCCCAATATGTGAAGCACTGGGGTTTGCAGCTGCAGGACACAGCAAAGCTCAGCAGGGCATGGATGCTTTCCTTCTCCTCCAGGACCTGATGGACACTGGGCAGAGGTGGATGGAAAGCCACAGGAGAGGAGCTGGCTGATTCTGGGGGAGGATAAAGGTAAACCCCAAAGTCTGCTGGGGAACAGGAGGCAATGAGCAGCCCCTCATGGCAAAGATCCCAGGAGAACAAGTGTCCCAAGGGCCTTCTCCACCTGGCACTCATGAACTGAGCAATTTCCAACACCAACAGCACAGTGGAACGCTGGTGTTTATCCATGTGTGCTCCTGGGGTGGTGTGAGCAGCCAAGAATAACAAAAAATAATGGAACTTCTCAGCTGCCCAGGTAGCTGAGGGCAGGACAGGAGGGTGGGGCTGGGGTGGGGCTGTGGTGGGGCACAGCCCTCCCTGCACGGGCTCAGGGGGGCTCTGCTGGCCTTACCTCATGGGCTTGAACATGGCCTTCCCAAAATCCTGGAACCTGAGGACCAGCTTCAGGTGCACACCGCTGGGCTTCACCACTTGGGGAGGAAAGGGGGTGTTAACTCTGGGAAATGGGATGTTAAACCATGGGAAATGGGATGTTAAACCATGGGAAATGGGATGTTAAACCATGGGAAATGGGATGTTAAACCATGGGAAATGGGATGTTAAACCATGGGAAATGGGATGATAACCCCTGGGAAATGGGATGATAACCCCTGGGAAATGGGATGTTAAACCATGGGAAATGGGATGTTAAACCATGGGAAATGGGATGTTAACTCTGGGAAATGGGTGTTAAACCACGGGAAATGGGATGTTTAACTCATGGGAAATGGGATGTTTAACTCATGGGAAATGGGATGTTAAACCATGGGAAATGGGTGTTAAACCCTGGGAAATGGGATGATAACTCCTGGGAAATGGGATGTTAAACCATGGGAAATGGGATGTTAACTCTGGGAAATGGGATAACTACCTGGAAACACCCCAGTTACACACCCCAGCACAACCTGGCTTTCCAACCCCATGAGTGCATCCCATCACTCCTCCCAGCTAAGCCCCCCTCTCTCTTTCCATTTATTTTCCTTCTCTCCCTTGTGATAGAAATTTCCATTCAGCCCCTCTCCCAAGAACCCTCTGTTACATCCCCTTGGGGATTTTTCCCTCCTTCCCCAGTAGAAACCAGCGGTGTTGTGGTGTCCTGAAACCCACATTGAACAGGCTGCTCATGCAAGTGGTGGAATTATCACCCCGGGTGTTAAAAAAAGGTGTGGATGTGACCCTTGGGTTGCACTCCATCATTTTAGAGGACTTTTCCAACTGAAATAATTTCCTGCTCTATGATCCCAGCCTCTGCTGGGGTGGTGGGGGTTAAAGGGAGGGAGCAGAGCCTGGCTTGGCATTGCCCTGGCCCAGGTGAGGATGGAGGATTGGGGACTGGGGCCAGGTGGGGACCCCAAGTGCCACACCCACCCTGGCTGCAGTCACAGGCTCCCAGCAGCGCCTTCTCATCCTGGCTGTAGTCTGCAAGGGCAGGAGGAGCAGTGAGACCCTGCCAGGCCCCATCTCCTGCTGCTGAACCCCCTCCCAGGCTGCAGGAAGGGAGGAGCAAAGCTTCACAGCCCCATGCAGCTGCCCCCATCCCCATTCTCCATTCCCCATTCCCCATCCCATCCCATCCCATCCCATTGATCCCATCCCACTGATCCCATCCCATCCCATTGATCCCATTCCATTCCATCCCATCCCATTGATCCCATCCCATCCCACTGATCCCATCCCATCCCATTGATCCCATCCCATCCCACCCCATTGATCCCATTCCATTGATCCCATTCCATCCGATTGATCCCATCCCATCCCATCCCATTGATCCCATCCAATCTCATTGATCCCATTCCATCCAATTGATCCCATCCCATCCCATGGATCCCATCACATCCTATCCCATTGATCCCATCTCATCCCATCCCATCCCACTGATCCCATCCCATCCCATCCCATCCCATTGATCCCATCCCATGTATCCCATCCCATCCCATTTCATCCCATTGATCCCATCCCGTCCCATGGATCCCATCGATCCCATCCCATCCCATCGATCCCATCCCATCGATCCCATCCCATCCCATCGATCCCATCCCATCCCATCGATCCCATCCCATCCCATTGATCTCATCCCATCCCATCCCATTGATCCCATCCCATCCCATTGATCCCATCCCATTGATCCCATCCCATTGATCCCATCCCATCCCATCGATCCCATTATCCCATCCCATTGATCCTATTGATCCCATTGATCCCATCCCATCCCATCCCATGCCGTCCCATGGATCCCACCCCATGGATCCCATCCCATGGATCCCATCCCCTCCCCTCCGCTCACCGGCGCTGACGGTGGGCAGTTCCCGCATGTCGCGGAGCAGGCGGCTGACGGCGGGGCTGCCGCGGGGGTACAGCCCGTCCCTGCTGATGCCCAGGTGGAACTGCAGCCAGCTGGCCTCGGGCCGCAGCGGCAGCGGGGCCAACGGGGACGTCAGGTTCAGCTCCTCCCGGTACAGCCTGTGTCGCCTGAAGAGAGGGATGAGGATGAGCCACGGCTCATTTAAACCTCCCTGTCCCAGCCTGGAGGGTGCCAGGAGCAGAGCACAGGGTGGGAAAGGGGAAACTGAGGCAGGGGGAAATGGCTGAGATGGTCAGAGTCTCGGATCATCTCTCAGAGTTTTTTTCCTGCAGCTGGAGGTTACAGGAAGGGGAAAAAAATTGCTAAAAGCTACAAATTGACTCTGTGACCAAATTCACTGTGAGCAGGGATGCCATGAGGCTGCCATCTCTAAAAATCAAGGTTTAACCCCATCCTTGTTTTGGTAGGTGGTGCTGTAGGAGCATCCCAAGTTCAATAATAACCCAAAACCATCTCCCCACTCAATCAGCATTTTCCTCCACCTCGAGATCCTCAAGGCTGGCACTGAAAGGTCACTTATTCCAGCAGAGGACAGAGCTTTAGTTTCTCATTAACATTGTCCAGCCCACATATGGAGCAGCCAGTCCTGATAAAGGGAAAATAAAGTTCAGTTTACACTGGAAATGCCAGGATCCATCCATGAAAGCAAACAGGAGCTGGGGGCTGATAAGGAGCAGGGCATGAACTGAGGCTGGGATGGAGTGGCTGGAGAGAGGGAAGTGCCAGACCCCATCCAGAGCCTGAACAAGTGAGTGCTGGCCATGCACCGAGGCTTTTATCAGCCAAAAATGGCACTGGGGGCTGGAAATGACCCCTGGGTGGTTGTGGATTTTTTATTTCCCAGCAGCTGGGCTTTGGGTGGGATTTTTCCATCACCCTTCTCCATCCCATCTGGCTGGGAGCAGGGCATGCACTCTCCCAGAGGTGTTCCAGTGGGATCCTGGAGACATCCAGGAACTGGAGAGACAGGTTGGATGTGCAGCTCACAGGATCCTGCTCCCTCTCCCAGTTTGTTTGTCTTTCCACTGCACTGGGTCGGCCACAGCGTGATGTCCACGTGTGCATGGTCAGAGAGCACTTCCCTCCCAGCCCAGCTCTCTGCTCAGGCTGCCTGCTAAGGAGGCAGAAAATTCCCTGTGCACAAGGATGTGGCCCTGGAATGCCCTCAGCTCCATCCCTGACCCCCAGCCTGCTGCCCTGCACCAGGATTCCCATGGATGAGTGAGGCACAACCTTAACCCTGCCACAGCCAGGGACAACAAACCCCAGCTCAAAGGACAGGAATGACTCAGGATTTTTCCCTAGGGAAGCTGCCCAAATATTTTACCATATTTGCTCTCCTGCCTGCCATACACACAGGCTGTTCCCCCGGGGTGGCAGCGAGTAAGGAATTACTGAGGGGGAAAAAAATGCAGTGGTTATGCAAGGGGAGGCAGAACCCAGCCCTGCATCCACATGGTCCCTGCCCAGCCTGAGCCAGTCCCTTCCCAGCCTTTCAACCCCAAACCCAGCTCTCCCTGCTTCCTTCAGGATTCCTGAAATATTTCCCTGGAAAAAAACAGATCTCTGCAAAAGACATAATGATATAAAAACAGGGTTCATTTCTACCCTGCTATAAATAGCTCTGGGGTTGCCCTGGCTTTCAGCTCTCTGCTGTCTGAGGGAGGCACAGCATGGGGTGACTCTGCTCAGGCCACCAGCATCCTGAGTTTGGGGTTTTAAAGCTGCTCCTTCAAGGATAAAAATAAGCTCTGGAGTTTTTAAGGGATTTTTTTTTGGTTTTGAAGAGGTGTGGATGTTTTGGATTTTTTTTTCTGTTTCCTTCCTGCATCCCCATCAGTCTCTCCAGCTGGTTCTGCATCCTGCAATCAAACTGCTGGTGCTGATTGAAGCTCTGGGAGCAGACAGGGATGGGCAGCAGGCAGTTTGCAGAGGAGGAGGACACGCTCTGGCTTGGGTATCCCAGCAGGACGTGTCCTGGGGCCGCTCCAGCTGGCAGAGTCCTGTCCAGCTGATGTCCATCTGGCTGCAGAAATGAAGGCAGACACGCTGTGCTGGAGGAATGGGGTTGAGCTGCAGCTTGTTCCACTCAAGAGGAGCGTCCTGCTGCTCCCAAAGCTGCTCTGCCAACAGTCACATCCATGGCTGATGGGGAAATGTGCTGTCATGCTGTCCTGCTGAGGAGAGGGAGCCATGGACACTCAGCCCTGAGCCTCTGTGCCTGGCCCTGCATGTGGAGCTGCTGTTTTTGCTCTTCAGTCCTCGACAGCACAGCAGTTTTGTTGGATCCATGCAGTGGGAAAGCAAGCCATGGATTGCTGAGAACCATAAAGACCCTGCCCTGGCCACATCAGAGAGGACACGGGCTCTGCAGTGCTCCTGGAGAGACAGAAATTCCTCTGTGCCCACAGCAAATTAACAATCTTATAAAATCCAGCAGCTCTGGCAAGTGCCACCTGATTATACATTCAGTTTGCAGCACTGATGGTTGTTGGCAGGTTTTTGCTGGAGCAGTTGTGTCACCTCAGCCTGTGCTCTCTGGAGGTTTCACCCACTTATGAGCATCATATATTTTATTTCAGAGTGCCTGAGGAATAATCAATACTCTGCCTTCCTCTCCTTCCTGGAGGTGCAAAGCGAAGTCAATCAAGGACAAATGGCATCACCGTGTTCCTCCCAGCCACACCACAGCCAAACCTTGGGTAGAAGGCAAGGTGCAGCCATGGCTCCATCACAAATTCCATGTTTTAACAGCGTGGTGAATAAAACTGGGGAGTGCAGACTTCTCACTGTCCTGCAAGTGAGGCTGCAGCAAGTGCTCAGGGCTTCTGATGGTTTAAATCCCCATTCCCACGGGGATTTTGCTTGGAAACATCCACCTTGGTACCCCAATCCTGATGTTTTCAGAAGGCAGTGCTCAGCTCTGAGAAGATGCAGCCAAGGAGGGTCTGTGGCACAGCCAGGGATCCTCAAACCCACCATCCATGGATTTCAGGTGCTGTGACAAAGGATTCCACATCCCCTGTGACAAAGGATTCAACATCCAGACTGGAGCAAGGGAACAGCCTCGCAGGGGTGGCCCTGGCTGAGCACAAAGGTGGTTCCAGATCCTGCTGCTGCTCCAGGGTCATTCCCTGTTCCATCCATTATTGTTTCCCATCATCTCCAGCAGTTCTCACACGGAACCAGCACTGGGTGAGTCCCACAGACACAGGAGGAACAGGAGTGGAAGTGCAGAGAGCAGGAGCTGGGGAATGCTCTGTGCTCTGTTGTATCCGAGTTTGTGCACGAATGGAAAAGTTCTTGGGGTGCAGGCAGCAGCTGTGGGGTGCTGTGTAATTCCAGCTCAGCCCCAGCCCTTGTGAAAGGGGGGGTTAGATCAGGGATTCAAGGTACAGATAATTAGCTTGGAGCTGGTGCAGAAGGTCCCTGTCCCCCCCAGGGCAGTGACCACAGTGACAGTCCCAGCCAGGAGCAGGGGATGAGGGAATTTTCTTTTGCTGGGGCTGGGAGAGGGCTCTGAGCTGGGGTCTCTTTCTCTGAGGTTCTGGGAGTGGGGCAGGGTGGGAGACACCCCAAGAATGAGCATCCCAGCAGCCTGGCCTGCCCATGGGGGGCTGGAGGGGTGAGGGCACAGAGCCAGAATGGGGGAAAAAGCTGGGCTGGGGATGCAGGGGACACCCAAAGGGGTATTTAAGCAGGGGAAAGGTGCCCAGAAAAGGTGCCCATAAAGGGAGTGAGTCCTGTGGGGTACCTGAGAGGGGGTGTCCAGAGAGAGGGTGCCCGGGGGGTGCCCATATGGGGAGTGCCTGGTGAGAGTGTGCTCAGGGCACAGGGGGGGCCAGGAGATGCCAGAGAAATGTGTCCCCATGCAAGGGGCACCCAGGAAAGGGGTGTCCAGGAGGTACCCGGGAAAAGGGTGCCCATGCAGGGGTGCTCAGAAGACACTTGGGAAGGTGGGTGCTGAAGATAAGGGTGCCAAGGAGATGCCCAGGAAGCGAGGGATCACGCAAAGGGTGCCCGGTAGGAGGGTGCCCGGTAGGAGGGTGCCCAGAATCTGCCCGCACAGGGATTGTCCGAGAAGGGAGAGCCCAGGAGATGCCCAGAAAAAGGGTGCTCAGGAAATACCTGGGAAGGGGGTGCTGGGGAAGGAGATGACCAGGAAATACCCGGGAAGGGGGTGCTGGGGGAGGAGATGACCAAGAAATACCCGGGAAGGGGTGTCGGGGAAAGAGGTGACCAGGAAATACCGGGGAAGGGATGTCAGGGAAAGAGGTGACCAGGAAATACCCGGGAAGGGGTGTCGGGGAAAGAGATGCCCAGGAGATGCTCAGGAAGCGGGTGCCGGGGAAGGAGATATCCAGGACATGCCCGGGAATGGAGTGCTGGGCAAAGAGCTGCCCAGGAGACACCCTTGAAAGGAGCGCCAGCAGATGCTGGTGCACGGGGTGCTCACGAAACAGAAAATAACCAGGAAAGGGATACCGAGGAGGGAAGCGCGCAGGAGATGCCCGGAGAGGGCTGTCCAAGGCGGGGGATGCGCGGGGGATGCGCGGGGCTGCGGGACGCACCTGTTCCAGCGAGCCGCCTTCCGCCGGTAGTAGCGCAGGGCTTCGCGGGCGCCCAGCAGCGGCTCGGCGGGGCCCGGCGGGGCGGTGCGGTACAGCGGGTGGGCGAAGAGGCGGCGCAGCGCGGGGGCGGCGCGGGGGGCGCGGGAGGGCGGCGGGCGCGGCGCGGGGGGCGCGGGGCAGGGGCAGCCCGGGCCGAGCCTGCCCAGCTCCCGCCGCGCCCGCGGCCAGAGGTGGAAGTAGAGATCGGCGGCCAGCAGAGCGCCGAGCAGCAGCAGCACGGCCGGGCGGTCCCGCCGCGGGCCCGGCATGGTCGGTGCGGGGATGGGGACGGGGACAGCGCCGGGCGCGCCGCCGGCGGCTCCCGGGGCAGGGCGCACGGGGGAGCTCGAGCGGCGGAGCCGGGGGGTGCGGGCACCTCGGGGCGGGGACCGGGCAGGGCGCTCGGGGCCCGGGGCGGGGGAGCGGGGCTGGGGGGACGGCGGCGTGCGTGGCAGCCTCGCCCGGACCGATATCGATACCGCTACCGATATCGATACCGATATCGATACCCCCAGCACCGCCCGCTCGCCCAGCGCAGCCCCCGCGCAGGTGGCGAGTCCCCCGCTCGCCCTCGTCGCCAGCTCTTTCAAGGGTTTCGTGCCCCTCTCCCGAAGCCTGAGGAGCTGAGCAGGGGTGCTGAGGGCTGTGTGGGAATGGGGAGATGGTGCTGGATCCCCTCTGGGGATCTGTGCCCCCACAGCTGGGCTTGCAGCCCCTCCGCGCTGCTCGCTGGAAGATGCTTTAAACGCGGCTTCTATTTTCTTAATTCCTAAAAAAAATCCCCTATAGTTGAGGGAACTCCTCGCTGCGGTTCGCTGGGAGCGGCTGGGCCGTGGGGATGTGCTGGGGCTGGGACCCACAGCGCTCGTCCTGGGGGGATGGAGAGGGAGACGGAGCGAGGCGAGCGGGGCGAGCGGGGCGAGCAGCCCGGCCAGGACGGGCTGGAGAGCCCCGGGACAAGGCAGGGCAGCGGAGCAGAAACTGCCTGAGCACCGACCGAGCGTGACCAGACTGGGCTGGCTCCGGCACTGTGCTGAAGGGAGAACAGAAAATAAATCGGTGATGGTTTCATCTGGCTGGAGCAGGGCTCGGTTCTGTGCGCAGCACGGCGAGGGGAGGCTCTGGGATGGGGGGTTGGACTGAGCATCGCAGGGGCTGCTGTCCGAACATCTGCCCTGAGCTCCGAGATGCTCCTTGGGTCCAGAAGGGGAGAGAAAACAATCCCCTGTGGTGCAGGGACCTCACTCCTCTTGGTCTTCTGATCTTTGGATGACCGCTCCACTCACTCTCCTTTAGAAATGCAATTTGAAAATTGCTCAGTCTTTTGATATTTGAAGAGTTTGGATTTCAGGTTTGGAGGGGGTTTTTTTGCTCTGAACTTCTCTTTTCTGTCATACCAAATTTTATGTGTTTTCCACAGAAGGTTTATAAGCACAAAGTGCAGCTGGTGCTGCTGTGGCCAGCAAGGATCAGTGGGAGGAAAGATGTGCTCCCCACACTGCTTTGGCAAAATTGGTAAAATGTTTGCACTAAGGTTCCTTCAGGCTCTAGACCAGAGGTACCAAGAGGGGAAATTGGGAAATTTTAGAGTGCTGCCTGTACTGGAAAGGCTTTGGGGGTGTGGGGCTCTGCTCAGAGGTTCTGGTTGGGGTCTGCAGGATGAGAAGCCACAGAGCTGATCCTGCTCAGGAGGAGAGAAGGAGCTTTCAGGACATGAAATTGGATGTGATCAGGAGGAAATGAGTGCCAACTCAGCAAAGGGGGATGTGCTGCAGCTGCAAATCTGCCTGGGGACACCTCAGCCCCTCCAAGGGCAGGTGACCTGGCAGCTCCCCAGGCAGTGACATCATAAATCCAATATTTAGCAACAGCCTGGACTATCAATAGGATTCTTGTTCTTCTTCTTTTTTTAAACTTATTTTTAAAAAGATTGCCCAGATGAAGTTAAACCCCAGAGTTCAGCAAACCCGGATGAATCCCCAGGAGCAAGCCCTGCTCCGTGGCTGCCAGCAGGACACTCAATTCAAACTCAAAGAGCAACTTTTGACAAGCACTCCCTCAAAAACTGGCTGATACTTGCTTGGCTCCTAATCCTGGCTGAGCTGTTTCCCCGTTGCTAATCTCTCCCAGGAACCATTAATAAATCTTTGCTGGTTTGCAACGCTAATTCTGGACAAAGGCACCAGGAACCAGCAGTGCCTGGGCCTGTGTCCCTGCTGTTTGTATGTTCTGCAGGAAGATTGTTTGGCTTTTAATGAAGCTAATTAAAAAGAAACAAAAAAGCAATAAATCAATCCCATTAATCTGTGATAAATTGAAGTGCTACAATCCTTCCCAAAGCAGTTGGGACTGCCAGCTTCCAACAGGCTGCAGTGCAAAATCACTGTTATTATTATTTAGAACAACTCAGTGGCGCTCCACAGTGCCACAGTGATGCTTCCCTGCTCATCCATGGCTTGGAGTCCCGTGGAGCAGAGGGATTTTGCTGGAGCTTGTCCCACACACATCCCTGAGCATCTCCTCTGTTCTGCATTCTTGGTTCGTGGCTCTTCCTGCCCAGCCAGGGTCCCTGGGCTGCAGGTGAGCATCACATCTCACCCCAGGGCTCAGCAGAGGTCATCCCAGCCCGCTGGAAGGGGTGGATGTGTTCCTAAAATTAACCTGGAAACATTATTTTGATAGGCCACTGACAGCTCCAGCGGAACCAAATTACCATTTGGAATTACCAGGAGATAATTGGCCTCATTTACTATTTAAAGATATGGGGAAAAAAAGCTCCTTCTTCCAGACAACTGCAGTGGAGAAATGTTCAGGCGTAGATGATGTCCCCAAACATATCATTAAAGCTTTAAATAAATGTATGATGACATCTCAGAGTAAGAAATACTTCCTTTGTGTTTCAGATAGGAGCCAGCCAGCTCCTTTTCAATGTCATTTTTTAATAAACAAAGGATATTCCTCTTGTTCTTCCAGACACGCAACTCACAATATTTGGAGTTGTAAGTATGTAATTTAAATTCTTTCACACAGTATGGATTTAAAACCCATCTTCCTTAGAGACAACTTTTTCTTGCCAAAAGGTGAATGCCTCTGTCTGCTGCTTTTTGTCTTTTGAACTTGAAATGCTGCAGAGCTGCCCCGGTCCCACCCTGCAGATTGTAATGTTTGCAAAAGGGAGGAGATGAGAATTATCCCTCTCTCACTGCCGTTAATTACCAGGATTAAACACCAAGGCAGCGACACAACACTACAAAAGAAAGTAAAATATGAGTTAGAGGAGCCAAGTTCTGCACTTGCTGCTTCACTGACAGGAGCACAGATATGGCAGGAGCAATTCCTGCAGCTCTGTCCTGGTGCAGCTGGCAGCCAGCGCAGCAGGTGCAGCTTCTCCCTGTGTGGTGATGATGATGATGGTGATGATGATGGTGGTGATGGTGGTGATGGTGATGGTGGTGGTGATGATGGTGGTGATGATGATGATGGTGATGATGTGATGGTGATGATGATGGTGAAGCTGATGATGATGGTGGTGATGTGGTGATGTTGGTGATGATGATGGTGATGATGGTGATGATGATGGTGGTGGTAATAGTGGTGATGGTGATGATGGTGATGTTGATGGTGAAGCTGATGATGTGATGGTGATGATGATGGTGAAGCTGATGATGATGGTGGTGATGATGGTGGTGGTGATGGTGGTGATGATGATGGTGATGGTGATGATGTGGTGATGATGGTGGTGATGGTGGTGATGGTGGTGATGGTGATGATGTGGTGATGTGGTGATGGTGATGGTGAAGGTGGTGATGATGATGGTGGTGGTGATGATGTGGTGATGGCAGTGATGGTGATGATGGTGGTGATGATGATGGTGATGATGTGGTGATGGTGGTGTTGATGATGCTGATGTTGATGATGCTGATGTTGATGATGTTGATGGTGGTGATGGTGGTGATGTAGTGATGGCAATGATGGTGATGGTGATGGTGATGATGGTCATGATGGTGGTAATGATGATGATGATGGTGGTGATGGTGGTTGTTATGGTTGTCATCTCCCAGCCTGGGCACAGCCTCACCCCAGGGTTGGTTTCCCAGGAAGGTGGCACCTCTCTCACAGGGGGTTCCCTCTGCCTGAGCCCCCCGGGCTGGGCCTTTTCCCCCCTGGATGTGGGAGATCCCTTCCCAGTCTCTGCTGGTTTGGTGGGAGCAGCTCTCACTGATGCTCTGGGCTGTCTCATGCTCTGTCTCAGCTTGTAATTAAAAATGAAATATTTGGGCTAAGTGCTTAAATGAAGAACACATTTTTGATAGGTAACAGAGCCGAGGAGAGCCCTGGAGACCCTGACAGGATAATAAGTGTCCCTCTCCACTCGCCTGGGAGAGGAGCCTTGAGACAAGAAGTGTGTTCACCCCAGAGGGTTTTTAGTACAAAAATGCAGTTATAGGGTAGGAAAGGAAATGTTTAGAAACCCACAAAGCAGGAATGAGTCAGGAGCCTCCTTCAGTGCAGGATGAGGAAGGCAGAAGGGAAGAGCTGCCCCAGGAATGACACCTCTAACACTTCCCCATCCCTGCAGCAGCTCCCACCAGGGCTTTCATTTCCCTCCTCCCATCCACCTCTCCTGGCTGCTGTTCCAGGCTCTGCTGTTCCAGGCTCTGCTGTTCCAGGCTCATCCCTTGGCCTCAGCAAGCTCCCAGCTGCTCAGGGCTCAGGAATCTGGGTGGATCCCCTCCCTCTTGGCAATGAACTTGCACAGCTAAGCACAAACAAGAGGAAAGCACCTTCATGGTCCAAGCTCTCGTGTGCTGGGGCCTCCAGCACGGATTTGCTTCCTCCCTCCCAGCATCCCTGGAGCTGGCTCAGAGCAAACCCTGGGGAGCTGTGGCAGCTTCCCATGGTCAATCCCAACCCCAAACCATCCTCTTCCAGGAGGGTGGGGCGGGTCAGGACCCTTGTGTGGTGCGTGGGGGCTGAGAAGGCTCAACCACGTTCCCAAATCCAACAGAGGGACAGCATCCCTGGGATGTGGAGGAGCTCTGTGCAGGCAGAGCTGGAGGAGAGGGTGACCTGCACGTCCCTGAGGATGGGATGACACAAACCCCAGCTGGCACAGGGCTGTTTGTCTTGGACATTCTGGGATTGACCGGAAAACGGCGCCGACCTCTTGAGCAACGCCGGGGGTTTTCGGCCGACCGGGCAAAACCCAGCCTGGGCTGGATTTAAAGGATCTGATTGCCAAGATAGCAAAAACAAAACAATCCCTGTCCAATGGGCTGGCTGGAGCCACCCCTGCCATGGAGACAGGAACTGGTGTCACTAAAGGTTGAATTGCAGCAAAGCACATTCCTCAGCGCAAACGGCGCCGGGCTGTGCGCACGCGTTCTTTAATGAGAATTTAGGTTATTTAATGAGTGTTTAGTTCGTGGGATTGCTTTTATTGCTGGTTAACTGTGTAGTGGTCTCCCTGGGACATCTGGTGCACTGTTTGAAAGGGATATTCCTCAGCCCTTGCTGAGGGAAATTGTTTTTGTAGACAAGTGGAGGCTTTGGGGCCATTAGGAAGATAAAACACAGATTGTTTGCAGAGGGTTTTTATTTTTTTTAATGGCTTTCAAGGAGAGGAGCTTTTATTATTTTATTTGTCTATTGCTAGCAGGCAGAAGGGCTGGGAAGAGGCACAGATGTTCACTTTGCTGTTGGCTGGGCCAGGCCCCAAACCCAGGGCAGAGGGTTTGAACCTCTCTCCGAAGCTGCTGTAACATTTTCCAAATCTTGAAACAGCTCCTCTGCCCACCAGTTCCTCAGTAAAACCACTGAGGGCTGGGCTGGGACTCCCTGTGAAACAATTTAAAAGCTGTGCAGTGGATGAGACAAGGTTGTGTACAAACTAGAGAAAATGAAGGGCTTTGTGCTTCCTTCCAGTGATGGGAAAATCACAGATGGATCCCGAACTTCCAGCTCTCAGTTCATCCAGACCACACAAGAAAACAGCCAATCTCCAGCTCTGGGGCTTGGTGGGCTGTGATGGATGTTGGGACACCTTTGTCCTCAAAAGCAAATCCTCTCCAGAAAGGAGCAGCATTAATTTCCAGTAGCTAATGAGTTGCCTCAGGAGTTAATTGAACATTGTGTCCCTTCATGGAGGAGCCTGCCTGACTCCTCTGTGTCTGCAGGAACCCTGATTTCAATTATTTAGAGGAAATTCTACAATCCTGTGTGCTGTTTGCTCTTACAGTGGCACATCTTGTCCCAGGAAAACCCACAGGCACACCCAGGCTGGGAAATGAGGATTTTAGTGGAACTAAAGGGGGTAGGGATGGATGCTTGTGCATCCTGGGGGCACCTTCTGGGTGAGATCAGGATTTGGGAAAGACCTTGGATGTGCCAAGGGGGCAGTTATGGGATGAAGGAGAAAATACCTTCCTTTTCCTTTTCCTTTTCCTTTTCCTTTTCCTTTTCCTTTTCCTTTTCCTTTTCCTTTTCCTTTTCCTTTTCCTTTTCCTTTTCCTTTTCCTTTTCCTTTTCCTTTTCCTTTTCCTTTTCCTTTTCCTTTTCCTCCTCCCTTTCCCTTTCCCTTTCCCTTTCTCTTTCCCTTTCCCTCCTTCCTCTTCCCCTTCCCCTTCCCCTTCCCCTTCCCCTTCCCCTTCCCCTTCCCCTTCCCCTTCCCCTTCCTCTTCCTCTTCCTCTTTCTCTCTTCCTCCTCCTCCTCCTTTGCTGTTTTATTCCAGCTCCTCTCTACACCTCGATTTTTGGGAAATTCCCTCATGTATCAGAACTGCCAGGGCAAGAAAAGGAAAGGGAGTGAACGTGTCAATCCCAAACTGTTTCTCAGTGTTTGTTGTACTGAGGGGAAGGAGGAAATCCACTCAATCCTGATTGGAAATTATTAATTAACAAATGAATTGGGATGGTGAAAAGCAAACTGCAGAGGGGTCAGGGTTGTGAGAGCACAATGTCAGCCAGTGGGGAAAATCCTTAATCTACTTCCCACCACTGCCTGCTCAGCTTTTCCAGGTTATTTTTTAATATTTTTTCGTGTGGTTTTTTTTCCCTTTCCTGCCCACATTAATCTCTGCTGTCACCAGGGTCATTTTAACCTTGGTTTTGTGCTGCCCACAGAACTGGTGGCAATAACTCTTCTGGGGGGGTGACTCTGTGGACACAGCATTGGGTAATAAAAATAATGATCTGGAGCACAGAGCTCGTGTAGGGATTTGTCCAATGGCTTATTCTGCAAGAAATGTGGCATAAATTAAGAAAGTAAACAACAAAAAAATGGAGGAGATGGGAAGGACCTCAAAGGAGCAGCAGCTCCATTGCTAAGGGTGCCAGGCTGGATGTGGCTGCAGGATTGGGGTGCTCATCAACTTTGCTTCCTGTTTTCTCACTTCATTGGAAGGCAGCACCAATGCTGAGGGGTTTTTAACCAATAGAACACCAACCAAGGAGAATCTGTGAATCCTTTGCAGAACTCCTGCTGAGCCTGGCACTGTTCTCTATCGTGTGTCCAGATCAAATTAAAATGGAATTTTGGTGCTGGGACCCCATGGAGGTTCAAATATCTCTGTGTGAAATGCCCCCAGCATTTTAAACATGAATTCCTGTGCCAGAGCACTGATCTTGGACTGCTGCTGTAGGGGTCAGTTCCTCTTGGTTCATCTCATTTCCCACAGAAAACTCCCTGTCCTGCTGGAGAACCAGCTGGAAGCAAGAAAACAGTCAGGATAATTTTAATGGGGCTCAGAAGGAGCTCAGAAAATTCAGCTGTTTTTCACCTCTGTCCTTCCTTGACTTCCTTATTGACCCTTTGCCACCAACAAGTGAGACCAGGGGAAATCTGGGCTGCAGGTTCTGCTGTTTAATCCCTGTTCTCCTCTCCTGGCACCTGTTTCTCCTCTCCTGACCTTGTTTCTCTCCATATTTTCATGCCTCTGCCATCCCTGGAGAAGGACACAGGTAGATTCTCCCCTCAAGCCAACGTGCTGGGTGGAGAAAACCTTGGTGAGAGCTGGTGCCAATTTTAGCACAGGTTCCTGCAGCAGAAATAGATCTTCCTGAGCTCACATTTAAATCTTAGGAAATTATATCTCAGGTTAAAGTATTTATCCCAGTGCTGTGGGGGAATTTCAGGCTGGCTGTGTGCCTCATCACAGGAGATGGGCTGGGAATTGCAGTCATTTGGAAGGAACATGGGTTTGGATGCTGGGGCCTGTGGTGAAAGTCAGTGCACAGTGAATTATTCCACTCAATTCCTGTTCACACATGGCTTCAGCCAAAGCCATTTCCAGAGAATCCCATTTCTACAAGGGCTCCTGGGAGGTTTTGTGCTTGTCCTTGTGTTTTCCATTCCTCTGCCCTCGCTGCTCATCCAGAGGCAAATGCCAACACATTTATTCATCTGCTCTGTGCAATAACCACAGAGAAGGATTTTTTCATGCTGCCCCTGATGGCTGGGCAGCAAACAGCTGAGGATCCCTTGTCATTTGTGTCCTGCCTGGTGGAACTGCTGATGTGTGGGGATGTCCTGAATTTATTTCTACAAGAAACTGTCAGGGGAACTCTTTAATTGGCAGTGAGAGAAGGCCCAGCTGTTCCTGCAAACAGCTGGAATTGTCTCTTTGCTTTCTGCTGCTCCAGATGTTCCCCTGGGCCACCCTGCAGCCACCTCTGAGGGTCACACAGTGGTGGCAGAGGCACCTCACCACCAGGTCACCTCCAAATCTGCTCTGTCCTGTCTCTGAGATAGAAAATGTCCCTTTGGGGGGTTCAGAGGTTGGGGTTTGCAGCTTCCTCAGCTCAGGGCAGGCAGCAGCTGCCTCCTCACCTCCAGAGTCACAAATAAACCCCAGAGGGGAGCAGCTGATGAGCCAGGATCTGGAAGTGATCACCTTCTCCATCACATCTGGGGGTACCAGAGGGGTTTGTTCTCCTCCCCCAGCCTGGCACTGTGCTCTGTGGGTTGGATGGAGCCTCTTCACTTTCCAAATCACCATTTTGGGTGTTTTTCACTGCACAAACATGCACCCAAAATGAGCTCAGAACAGCAAGTTTTCCCCTTGGCCACTGTGTGGGTGCCCTGTTGGCTCTGAGCTCTTAAAAACATCTGTGAACCAAATGGCTCAAGGAACAGGAGGAGAAAAGCCTCGATTTTAGTTGTGGTTAAAGTTATAACTCATTTTCTAAATTACCCACTTCTCTTCCCAGCCCAGCTGACGGTGCAGGGGTTTTGGGGGGTGCAGAGGACAGGCCCTGCACTCCATCCCTCTTTTTGTGGTGGGCAGATGTGAAGGCTCTGCTGTCAGGAAAAGGTTGAAAATGAATATTTAGCCCTCAAAGCTGCTCATCTTCCCCATCCAGCTGTGAGCAGTGATTGCAGCCACTGCTGAATTCCCAGCTTGTCCATGGCATGCAGATGGCAGGGCAGTGATCAGGCTGAGGTTGTCATTCTGCTGGATCCCCTGAGGATCCTCCTCTCCTAAGGGCTGGAATTTTTGGCTCACATGGCAACGTTTGGCTTTAGCTGAGACACAGTTAAATAGGGGAAGCTCAGCTGCAAAATGTCCTTGAAAACAAGGTGACAACTGAGCTCTTTCCTTACCTGGCCAGAACCTGTCCCATTGTGTTCTGGGTGTTCCTGTGGGAGCTGGCACAGGCTCAAGGGGCACCAACAATGCAGAAATAGCCCTGGGCTTGGCCACAGCCCTGTGGTTGTTCAGGAGACTGCTGGAATGTGGGTGATGGTGGAGAGGAAGGGCTGGATACAGCCAGAGGGGGTGGCTGGGAATTCTTTAATTTCTGGTCCTTGCCTTGCCTTGCCTTTCCTGAACTTGCCTTTCCTTTCCTGAACTTGCCTTTCCTGAACTTGCCTTGCCTTTCCTGAACTTGCCTTGCCTTTCCTGAACTTAACTTGCCTTGCCTTGCCTTGCCTTGCCTTGCCTTGCCTTGCCTTGCCTTGCCTTGCCTTGCCTTGCCTTGCCTTGCCTTGCCTTGCCTTGCCTTCCCTTCCCTTCCCTTCCCTTCCCTTCCCTTCATGAATTAATGAATTAATTAAATATTTACACACCTTTTCAGAGTCAGATATTGAGCACAAACTCGATTTTATCTGAAGTCATTAAATCCACACTTTGAAGCCCATTTTTGGTGTGCCCCAGTGGGGACATTAAAAGAACATTTTGTGGAGCTGGTGGAGTTGTAGCTCTGTGCTCCAACAATAGAAGAGGGACTCAGGCCAGGAGCTGGGGACACAAACAAACAAATTTTAAACACAGAAAGGGTCAAAGTTAAAGATTTAAGAAGAAAATCAGCAGCTGTTTAAAAGGAATAAGGTGAGTTTGACTCCAAATATAATATTTTTTAAAAAAACCCTTTATCTTTCACATGAGCTATGATGCAGAATGAAGGCTTCCCAGCCTCTAAGATGTTCCAAACAAGCAATATTAATCCCTTGAAAAAAAAAAAAACAAAACAAAAAAACACAACCAAAACCCATCCCCCTCTCTCACAGGTGCCCTCTGCAAATTGAATTCACAGCCTTGAAAACCCAGAGCTGATGCCAAGCATTTTAATCCTACCAGAAGTAAACAGTGAGCACCAATTTACATAAAAATCGAGGTGTGAAATGATTTCAGAGTTAGCATTGTGACACTCTGAGTGTGCGGGTGACTTTGGGGATGCTCAGGGCTCTTTAGGTGGATGCTGCTGCCTGTGGTGGTTCTTTCCAGAGGTTTGTGGGAAATTTTTTGGGGAGAAAAATTAGGAAAAAATTAGAAAAAATAGGAAATATTTAGGAAAAAATAGAAAAATTAGAAAAATTAGAAAAAATTAGAAAAATTAGGAAAAACCCCAGAGGAAAATGGAATGGAAAGAAGGAGCAGATTCTCCATGGAGAGTTCTGGAAGTTCCTGGCAGGGGGATTTGAGCAGGGTGGGAGGTTTGGGGTGTCCCTGTGCCTGATGGAGCTTCCAGGTCCCAGTGAGTGACATTTGCTGGAAATGAGGGTCCCCAGTGTTTGCTCTCTGACTTTTCCTCATTCTGTTCACCCTCAGCTCATCTTCCCAGCGTTGTCTGAGAAATGTCTGGGAAGGAAAATGGGCACAGAGGGAATTAAAAATCATCCTTTGTGGGAAAGGGCCCTGGCCTGGGAGTGTCACTCATCGCAAAGCTCTGAATTATCAAACCTCTGGAAATGAAATATTTCAGCTTGTGGTGAAAAGAAGCTCAGGGAAGATGCTTTAATGGCTGCTTCTGATCTGAAAACCAAATATTCCCTGAATTGCTGCCCACACCGAGGAAAACATCCCTGAGTTGTGCTGGAATTCACTGCATGAAGATGTTCTCAAGTTTATCCAAGCATTTTCAGACCTTTGGAGATTGCTTTTATCTTCTTTCCACTATTAAATAAAGCTCAGCTCTGCTGCATTTCCCCACAAATAGAATTTGCTGGTGATTATTTCTAGGAATCATGCATGGAGTATTTTTAAGGAACTGTGTGTTTGTGCTAGGTGGGATCAGTGCTGTGTAATCCACAGTGTTCCCCCTGCACTGGGATTATTTTTCGGCTGGTTGATGTGGGAAGAAACCTTCCCTGCTTCAGCACTTTTAGAGCTGAAATGGTGGTGGATTTTTTTTTGGAGAGGAGGTGGAGACTGCAGGGAATCTTCATCAGGAATTGTAGGGACAGGATAAGGGGGAATGGGCTCAAACTGAAAGAATTCAGGTTTAGATGGGGTATTGGGAATAAATTCTCCCTGAGACTCTTCATCAGGAATTGTAAGGACAAGACAAAGGGGAATGGGCTCAAACTGAAAGAATTCAGGTTTGGATGGGGTATTGGGAATAAATTCTTCCTGTGAGGGTGAGGAGGGGCTGGGATTGAATTCCCAGAGCAGCTGTGGCTGCCCCTGGATCCCTGAATGTCCCAGCTCATCCCCTGAGGAAAACCAAGAAAGGAGGACTCACACCTAGCCAGTGCCAAACTGCATGTGATGACTCAAGGGAAAAAAAAAATCCCACTTCTTTATTAGCCAGATTCATCTCCCTGTGCCTGACAAGCAGCACCAGATGCTCCTCTCCTCAGTGGCTTTATTGGATTCTGGGACATCCTCGTAATTGCTGTAAGTGGGAGATGATTCCCCAGCATCTGGCATGTGTTCATCCTGATCCTGAGTGCTTGTCAATCCACTTAGGGAGGGCACAGGCTACTCCTGTGCTCCCAGAGGCAGCCTGGGAGCTCTAAACCATCACTTGATGTTTTTTTTTCTATTCCTTTGGGTTGCTGTTGAATGAGTGAGGCCTCCTGCAGGATGGGTGTTGGAGGTGGGGAGGCATTGCCCAGATTTCACCCCCATTTCCAGGGATGGGCAGGAAAACACAGTCCCAGCTCCCCCAGCCTCCCCCCAGGCTGATTTTGGGAGCTGCTGGAATGTTATCCCAGCACAAGTTGTCCCTCAAGTCATGGAAGGGAATTGAAGAGTTAAAGCCCAAAAGAAATGTTTGAATAAATTAAAATTGCTTCTCATTTTTGGTTTAGGTTCAGAAGGTCTCCTGCTCCCTTTGGGGCTGGTGGCAGATATTGATGAGCAGCTCTTGGGCATAATTTAATGGAAAAGAGAGTCCTCAAAGTGAGGAAAAAGAGAGGAATAAAACCAGCTAAAAGCAAATATTTCAATAACTGCTCCAAAGCTGCCGTTTTCATTGCAGGTAGGAATGAAAATACAGGATTTAGGCAGTTAATTTTTTTTCTTTCCTACTTTTTTCCTCCTAGCAGCCTGGCAGGGTTTGGTCCAACAAGAGTTGATGCTGGCACGTGGTCAGCAGTGCTGGCACAGCTTTGGAGCTTTTGGAGGGACACAGCACTGAAAAAGGGTCTGAATGGGGGAATGAAATATTTCCCAGCTCCAGGAACGCTGCTGGGTGTTCCACAGCAGGGAACAGGGATTCTCCAGCCTGCAGGGCTCCAGCAGTGTCTAGACTTGGTAATGCAGGGCTGCAAAACCGCCCTCCTTGAGCTCCTGCCACGGCCTCTCAGCCTCCTGTCAATGGAACTGGAGAAACTTCCCGGTGCCAAAAAAGCCTCAGTGATGCTAATGAGCCCCCAGTCCTGGCAGAGCTGCCAGAACTTGCAGCAGGTGGGAGAAAAGCTCGTTTCCTAGAGCCTGGAAAGAACCCTGGAAAGTCTGGAAGCCAAAGCCCCTCCTGGCTCTCCCTGCAGGCTGGTGGGTGTGGGGATGGATGTTCCCACAGGGAACACCCAGATCACCACTCCACAGAGGATATTGGGGTCAGACATTGCTCTGGGGTCAATCACTGCCTTGTCACCTGCCCAAAGCCCTTTGGATGTGGCACTGACAGCACCACAATCCATTTTCAGCCACATAAATCCGTTTTTTGGATGTTTCTGTCCTCTCTGGCTCTGTGAGTCTGCTTGGCTCTGCAGAGCTGCTTTGGGTTTAGGATGAATTTCCTTCTCCACCCTCCCTTCTCCCCTTTCTGGGATCTAGTTTCTGGCAGCTAAGCCCAGCCTTGCCCCTCTATTTATTTCCCACTGAAGCAGGGCTTGGTCACCTCTGTTTTCCTAAACCCAGCCCAAGCAAGGAGCATCTGCCAGGAGCAGAGATTTTCCTATTCCTGGCTGGAATAATTCCTCCTTTGCAGCCTTGCTCTGCTCCCAGGCACACCCCCAGCACAATTCCAACCCCTGGAGGTTTCCTCCTGTGCACCCACAGCCCAGGCTGATGGCAAAGCAGCTCCAAACCCTCCTCATTTCACCTTCCTGGAGCTGTGCTCTGACCTTTCCCATGGCACAGGGAGAGCAGGAATGTCCTCCCTGCTTTTACCAGCACAGGAATAATGGAATGGCTGAGGCAGAAAATCACCCAGCACCTCCCAGGTGCCAATTCCTGCCTCCCCTGGCTGGCAGACCCTGCACCTGGCACAGCCCTGGGCTCACCTGGCACAGCCCTGGGCTCACCTGGCACAGCCCTGAGCTCACCTGGCACAGCTCTGGGCTCACCTGGCACAGCTCTGAGCTCACCTGGCACAGCTCTGGGCTCACCTGGCACAGCTCTGAGCTCACCTGGCACAGCTCTGAGCTCACCTGGCACAGCCCTGGGCTCACCTGGCACAGCCCTGGGCTCACCTGGCCAGATCTGGGCTCACCTGGCACAGCCTTGAGCTCACCTGGCACAGCTCTGGGCTCACCTGGCACAGCCTTGAGCTCACCTGGTCAGCTCTGAGCTCACCTGGCACAGCCCTGGGCTCACCTGGCCAGCCCTGAGCTCACCTGGCACAGCCTTGGGCTCACCTGGCACAGCCCTGGGCTCACCTGGCACAGCCCTGGGCTCACCTGGCCAGCCCTGAGCTTACCTGGCACAGCCCTGGGCTCACCTGGCACAGCCTTGAGCTCACATGGCCAGCTCTGAGCTCACCTGGCACAGCCCTGAGCTCACCTGGCACAGCCCTGGGCTCACCTGGCACAGCCCTGGGCTCACCTGGCACAGCCCTGAGCTCACCTGGCCAGCCCTGAGCTCACCTGGCACAGCTCTGAGCTCACCTGGCACAGCTCTGGGCTCACCTGGCACAGCCCTGAGCTCACCTGGCACAGCCCTGGGCTCACCTGGCACAGCCTTGAGCTCACCTGGCCAGCCCTGGGCTCACCTGGCACAGCCCTGAGCTCACCTGGCACAGCCCTGGGCTCACCTGGCCAGCCCTGGGCTCACCTGGCCAGCCCTGGGCTCACCTGGCACAGCCCTGGGCTCACCTGGCCAGCCCTGGGCTCACCTGGCCAGCTCTGGGCTCACCTGGCACAGCCCTGGGCTCACCTGGCCAGATCTGAGCTCACCTGGCACAGCTCTGAGCTCACCTGGCACAGCCCTGGGCTCACCTGGCACAGCTCTGAGCTCACCTGGCACAGCCCTGGGCTCACCTGGCACAGCCCTGAGCTCACCTGGCACAGCCCTGGGCTCACCTGGCACAGCTCTGAGCTCACCTGGCACAGCCCTGGGCTCACCTGGCACAGCTCTGAGCTCACCTGGCACAGCCCTGGGCTCACCTGGCCAGCTCTGAGCTCACCTGGCACAGCCCTGGGCTCACCTGGCACAGCTCTGAGCTCACCTGGCACAGCCCTGGGCTCACCTGGCACAGCCCTGAGCTCACCTGGCACAGCCCTGGGCTCACCTGGCCAGCTCTGAGCTCACCTGGCACAGCCCTGAGCTCACCTGGCACAGCTCTGAGCTCACCTGGCACAGCCCTGGGCTCACCTGGCACAGCCCTGGGCTCACCTGGCCAGCTCTGCTCCTGCCAGCCCAGCTCCTCTGCTCCTCTCAGCAGGAAATTTGGGTCTCACGTGTATTTTGAAAAATCTGAAGTTTCCTGGAGTGTGTTGTGGTTCCTGTGCTGGCAGTTTGGGGTTCCTGGGAAGTCATTCCTTGGGAAGGAGGTGCAGGTCAGATCCCTGTTTCTCTGCCTGTAGCACTGGAGACAGCTCAGACCTTTCATCCTTTTGGTGCAGGTTCCTGCCCCCCATCAAAAGACAGAGCCCAGCTGTGCAGAGCTCTTGGGAATTTGAGTTTGGGACTGACAGGATTGTCAGATCTGCTGAAGCTTTGGGTTCATGGTGGTTTTGCCTCTTGGACTGACACACACCTGTGGGTTATGCATCAGAACACAGAAATCTTGTTTCCCATAGGAATTCCCATAGGAATGTGCTCCTCTAATCCACCTGGTACTGTCAGGAGTGGCAGAGGATGGTCAGTGAGGGCCTTGCACCTTGGAGGAGCAGCCACTTCTTAATTTACATGCAGGAAAATGGGCACAGAGACCTTCTGTGCCAAACTCCATCAGAAATGCTGAGAAATCCTGGAAAGCCCTGCTCCCATTTCCTGCTCCAAATCCCCCTCAGCAGACCCTGACACCCAGGGCTGGCAGCCAAACCCTCTGGAGTCAATGGAAAGATTCCACTTTAATGTTCTTTGCATGAGTGTTTAATCCCTTCCTGTTCACAGCCTCTCTTGGACTGGGCTGTGCAAACAGCTGCAGGTACAGAGTGCTGCAGTGAGCTGTGAACCCTCCAAAGCAGCACCACAGCACATTCCCCTGCCCTCCCAGCCACTTGGAACGGGATTTGTTTGACAAAAACCTGATCTGTGTTCAGCTGCAGTGTGAATGAGAGATTTAACAAATCCTCTGCTGCAGACAGGGTTTGTGGTCAGCTCTCTGGGGCTGGAGCCAAGCTCTTCCCAGCAGGATGGGGAAGGCAGGGAGCCCTGGCAGTGCCTCTCAGAGCTGGGCTCTTCCAGCCTCCAGGGATTGTTTTTCCCTGCAAGGACCCTGCCCAAATTTCTCAGCTCCTTGGGAAATGTGCTTTGCCCCAGGCTGGGCCATCCTGGGCCACCTCTGTGCCTGGCTGCACAAAATTGTGACCAAACCCTTGGGAAATGCTGAACTTTGAGGATACAGATGTTTCACTGGGGGTTAAACACATCTGGGATTAAACAAATCTGGGATTTCCAGCTGGCACCTCAAAGCATGAGATCTGCCTGCCCCAGCCTCACCACACAAGGAGCAATAGCAGAACACATTTCTGAGCCTTTATCAGGCCCAGAATCACCAAATCTGGCTGTGAGAGGGACAGTGATGCTCACAGGGGTCTGTCTGAGGGTCTCAGAATTTGGCCACTCTGGGAGGTTGCTCAGCTGGAAGAGGAGGCTGATGGTGACTGCCCTTTCTTCTTTGATGTCTAAAAACTTTCTAGATCAAGGCTTTAGGATGTTTTTACTTCACTGTTCAAACACCAGATGGGTTTTGCTATATTTTTCTTTCCCCCACCAAAGGCAACCCAGAAAAAAATGAACCAGAGCCCCAGTGGAGCACCAGGATCATCTGTCCTGCAAGGGAAGCCACCAGCACATTGTGGGAGGGGTGCAAAGCTGTTGATGGCCACGATCCTGTGGCCTTGCAGTGCTCTGTGATTTTGGTTACTCCAGACTGTGATCAGAGCACTCCTCAGCCCAGCCCAGCTGGCCCCAGGAGCTGCTGGCTGCTGTGCCTGGTTTCACAGCAGTTTAAACAGCCCCAGAAATGTCCTTGTGCTGCTCTGGGACCCCCACCCAGCCTGGGTGCACCCTGCAGGGTTGTTGATTATGAAACAGCCGGGTTTATGGGGGCATTTTAAAAATTCAGCTCCTTTTAACAGGGAATTGGTGTCTGCTGCTGTGAATATTGCAGGGCAGAGTTCTGCTCCAGCAGGCCAGAGCTCAGCTCTGTTTGTTCCATTTCCCTGTCTGAACCCAACCAGGCTCATAAAACCAAAACCTCTCCTAAAGTACTGAAATACTAAACACCAAAACGCTGCAATTTCTCAGATTACAATTCATGCATGGGCAATGACACAGTTAGGTGATGCTGCCAGGATGGCAGAGAAGGTTCTGCTCTGTGTAGAGAAGGTTTTGCTCTGTGTAGAGAAGGTTTTGCATGAGGAGAGAAGGTTCAGCACTGTGTGAGAAGGTTTTGCACTATGCTAGAAAGTTCTGCATGAGGAAAGATGGTTTTGCAATATGGGGAGAAGATTTTTCACTATGGGAGAAGGTTCTGCATGAGGAGAGAAGGCTTTGCTGTGTGCAGAGAAGGTTTTGCACTGTGGAGAAAATATTTTACACTGCAGGAGAAGGTTCTGCACTGTGTGGAGAGCGTTCTGCATGGGGAGAGAAGGTTTTGCACTGCATGGAGAGAAAGTTTTGCTTTGTGGGGAGAGGATTTTTCACTATGGGAGAAGGTTTTGCAGTGTGGGAGAAGGTTCTGCTTTGCAGCCCAACTCAACTCCACTGGTGGCTCTGGTCTCTTCCAGGTGAGCAGTGAGGGACACAGGTGGCTCTGGTGGCTCTGGATCTCTCCCAGGTGAGCAATGAGAGGGATGCAGGTGGCTCTGGTGGCCCTGGTGTCACCCCAGGTGAGCAGTGAGGGACACAGGTGGCTCTGGTGGCTCTGGATCTCTCCCAGGTGAGCAATGAGAGGGATGCAGGTGGCTCTGGTGGCTCTGGTGGCCCTGGGTGTCACCCCAGGTGAGCAGTAAGGGATGCAGGTGGCTCTGGACAGGTGGCTCTGGTGGCTCTGGTGTCACCCAGGTGAGCAGTGAGGGATGCAGGTGGCTCTGGTGGCTCTGGTGTCACTCCAGGTGAGGGACACAGGTGGCTCTGGTGGCTCTGGTGGCTCTGGTGTCACCCCAGGTGAGTGACACAGGTGGCTCTGACCATCTGCAGGATGCTGATGGAAGGAATGGATGCAGGCAGAGCTGCAGAGGTGCAGAGGTGCCATCCCTCAGCCCCCCCAGCTGCCCCCAGGAAGGCTCTGGAAGGTCCCAGATGGGCTCAGGATGACAAAGGGCTCATCCCTGGGGACTCCCTTTGAGGCTGCAGTGATGGGAGCAGCAGCAGAGGGCTCAGAGCTCCTCCAGGGCTGGGCTCATCAGCTGGAGCACAGCAGGGCTGAGGGGCTAAAAGGGCAGTGGGGAAAGCACAGAAATGCTCCTGGAGCTGAAAGAGGAGTGGGGAAAGCACAGAAATGATCCTGGAGTAAAAGGGCAGTGGGGAAAGCACAGAAATGATCCTGGAGTAAAAGAGGAGTGGGGAAAGCACAGAAATGCTCCTGGCACTGGGATTTAAAGCACAGAAATGCTCCTGGAGCTAAAAGAGCAGTGGGGAAAGCACAGAAATGATCCTGGAGTAAAAGGGCAGTGGGGAAAGCACAGAAATGCTCCTGGAGCTAAAACAGGAGTGGGGAAAGCACAGAAATGCTCCTGGCACTGGGATTTATTGGGCTGTGAGGGTGTCTCCCACTTCAGTGACATTTTAGCAGGGTGAGAGAGGCTCCATGCAGGTTCCAGGCTCTGTCTGGGGCTGAGCTGGGCTGTGCTGGCTGCTCTCACAGCCGGGGAGGGAATTTTCTAAATCAGATTTTTATGAGGTGTCTAATTGACTCATCATCCCTGCCCCCCATCAGTGCACAAACATTTGCTCTGCCCTGAAATGTGAGATGAGCAAGGCTGGTGAGAAATGTCTGAGTGCAGCAGAGAGCAGAGGAGGCTGAGCAGAGAGAGAATTCCTCCCTTGCCAATCTTAAAAACAAGATTGTAAAAAAAAAAAAAAAAATCCTGCATAAAAAATAACAGCAACACAAAGAGCTTGTGGTTTCCTGAGCCAGTTTGCATTTCTGGAAGTTGATGACCCCCCTGGATTAGTGTTGTTTTTTTAGACATCTTGCAATTTTTTTTTTTAGGATATTTTGTCTGAAGTGTGGCTGTGTGTGGGTAGAAAACTGGAGAACATGCAGAGGGAAAAAAAAAAAAAGCTAAAAATGGACAGGAAAAAGAGGATTGCATATGTTTGGGTTTTTTCTCCTTGTATATATATATTCAAAAAATGTAGAAAGAGCTTGAGGTTGTTGAAGATTTGGGTTTGCAGGGGTGGAGCACATGAAGCTGATCCTGAGGCCAATCTCACACAGGATTTTTTGTGTCCCTCCTCCACTGCTGCTTGCAGAACAACCTCTCCAAACCCTGATTTACATCCCTTGGAAGCTGCAGGGAGCAGAGGGGATGCAGCCAAGCCACGGAGCTCTGGTGGGCCTGCAGATCTTGTCCTGCTGCCACAGGGAAATTGTTTCTTTTTGCTGTCCAGTGTTTGGTGTCACATCTCATTTTTGCTCAGAAAACAGCCTGATCCTGCAGAAATATTTCTCTTTTCTCTGTGATGCTCGTGCTGAGCCCTGCTGCTCTCCTTGGGATGTGGCTGCTGTGCAGGAACTCCAAAAAAAAAAGTGAAATGCCCATTAAATTTTCACTCTGAAGCTCTGGGGACATAAATAATAATAATAATAATAATAATAATAATAATAATAATAATAATAATAATAATAATAATAATAATAATAATAATAATAATAACAGTAATAATAATAATAAAAAATAATGAATAAATAATTTTTTTTGGTTTTAATTCTTCCCACTTACCAAAGCAGAGCCTGCCATTCCCAGCCAGTGTACCCACCTGGTTTATTCTGTGCCCATTGCTCCTTCCCAGCACAAAAATGTTTAGTTTGAAAAGCTCTCTCCCTTTGTTCCCCTCAGCTGGAAGCTTCCCTTTAAAACATTAATATCCCTGTTATTTTTTCCCCCCCAGCAGGTTAATTAATACTTGATTCATCACCTTGAAAGCTAATGGGTGTTTATGCAGATCCTGCAGGCAGTGAGTGCCTGCTATAAATAAACACCCACATCCCTGCCAGCCCAGCTTTATTTATTCTCCTTCAGGAACAGATCTCTGCTTGGCTCTGAAGGAGTTAATCCCAAACTTCTCCCAGGCTTGGGTTGGGGTTGGCCTGGCTCCACTTTTTCCTGCTTGAGCTTTACTTTGCAAACACGGCCTTTTAATGAGGGAAAAGAGCAGCTTTTGTGGAGAGAGACCCAGGCAGCCCAGCAGGATCCCTCCAGCCTGGGTCAGCAAAAGCCAGTGCAGATTGGGGGTGTTTTTATGGGCTGCTCTCTCTGAAATATTATTTAGTTTCTGGCTCTTGGAGGGCCTTTTCCAAGTTCTCATCTGTTTTAAATAAATGGTGTTTATCATCTTTGTCTGCAGCCATTGTCATCAGTGACCTTAATTAGGCCCACATTAAAAATAAAGTTGAGTTTGTCACTCGTGCAGAATTTAAAAATCATTATTTACTTCTGCTGTTAACTCACATCTCTCCTGGGTGCTGCTCTGTCCCTGTGAGAGCTCCTGGCTGCTGCCACCCCACTTGTCCTGGGGCAGGATTAGAGGAGCTCAGAATTTGGATTTTCCCCATAAGTGAGACCATTTCTGGGGCTGCCCCCAGGAAGCTCCAGCCTCTGGACTCCCATGATTGAACATTCTCATTTTTGTACATTTTCCCACCCCTCATGGAAGTGTCAAGCCCAAAGGAGCAGCCAGACATTTTTCATGATTATTTTAAAATCCGTGCTCCTCTGGATGATGAATTTTTTTTTTTTTTTTTTTTTTTCAGGGACATTGTCTCATCAATTTTAAATTCTTGATCTTGGCAGCGCCGGCTGAATTAGAAACAGAACAACTGATTTTAATGAGTGCAAGATTAATGCAGATGAACTTGGCTGGGACAGCTGAGGAGAGGAGATTGTCTCCCTCAGCTCCCTCCTTGGTGGGCTGGAACAGGGAACATTCTCAGCACCACTGGATCAGGGAATATTCTCATCTCAGTGTCACTGGAGCAGGGAATATTCTCACCTCAGCACCACTGGATCAGGGAATATTCTCATCTCAGCACCACTGGAGAAGAGAATATTCTCATCTCAGCATCACTGGAGAAGGGAATATTCTCATCTCAGCATCACTGGGAAGGGAATATTCTCATCTCAACATCATTGGGAAGGGAATATTCTCATCTCAGCATCACTGGGAAGGGAATATTCTCATCATCACTGGGATGGGAATATTCTCATCTCAGCATCACTGGAGCAGGGAATATTCTCATCTCAGCATCACTGGATCAGGGAATATTCTCATCTCAGCACCACTGGAGAAGGGAATATTCTCATCTCAGCATCACTGGGAAGGGAATATTCTCATCTCAGCACCACTGGAGAAGGGAACATTCTCATCTCAGTGTCACTGGAACAGGGAATATTCTCATCTCACCATCACTGGATCAGGGAATATTCTCACCTCAGCACCACTGGAGCAGGGAATATTCTCATCTCAGCATCACTGGATCAGGGAATATTCTCATCTCAGCATCACTGGATCAGGGAATATTCTCATCTCAGCATCACTGGGAAGGGAATATTCTCATCTCAACATCATTGGGAAGGGAATATTCTCATCTCAGCATCACTGGGAAGGGAATATTCTCACCTCAGTGTCACTGGAGAAGGGAATATTCTCATCTCAGCATCACTGGGAAGGGAATATTCTCAGCACCACTGGATCAGGGAATATTCTCATCTCAGCATCACTGGAGCAGGGAATATTCTCACCATCACTGGATCAGAGAATATTCTCATCTCAGCAGCACTGGGAAGGGAATATTCTCATCTCAGCACCACTGGATCAGGGAATATTCTCATCTCAGCAGCACTGGGAAGGGAATATTCTCATCTCAGCTCTTCCCCTGCAGGAGAGATGCTCATTAACAGCCTGGACCACTCAGGATATTTTGCTCATTAACCCAGGGGAGGAAGGTGAGGATGATGTGCATGGACAGAGGAGAAACCTCCCTGGATGGGAAGGAGAAGATTTTGGCTGCTGTGTGAGGCCAGCACAGCTCCAGGAATGGATCCACACCTGTCCCTGCCCCTCTGCTGTTTAATTTTTGGGTGATAGAAGCAGCAGTTATTGATAAGAGAGAGCCCAGCACATCCCTCACTGGGCTGAGCTCTCCCACTGCCCCACCTGAGCTCTTCCTGAACACCTGAAATTCCATATGTGCACAGCCAGTGGTTTTATTATCAAGGAAAAATGGGGAAAGCTGAGCTGAACCAACTCCATTTGATTCTGTGGGCAACTGGCAGGTTTAGATCCCTGTTTTATTTTTTAATGTGTTTTAATCAGGTGGTGCTTGCAGCACTGTGGGTTTAACCTGGATTGGGCAGGAGCTGAGTGGGATAAATAATGAAATTCTGACCTGGCCAGGTGCAGATGTCAACACAAGTGGATTTTGGTTTTTTTTTTTTGGTTTTTTCCCCATTTTCAGCTTGTTAGAAACCATTGTTACCTTCCAGCTCAGGACAGGAGCTCGGTGTTGCCAAGGAGAGCTTAAATATTGTCATTAAAAAATTCCAATTTTGCATCATCTTCTCAGACACACAGGAAGAAACCTTTGCAATTAAATTCCCTGTGCTCCAGCAGGAGGGCAGGAGTTCCTCCTTTTTTCCCCCCTTTTCTGTGATGATGATGTTCTGGGATTTTAGAGCAGCCAGGGGAAAAAAAGCCTGTTTGATTTTCCTCATTATGTTAAGCCTGGTTTTACTTTCTGATTGCCAAAGCACGATAAATGGAACACAGATTACCTAGAGATTTTCAAAGATTTGCTTTCAATTTGATTTTTCCTGAGCCTCATTAAGCCTGCAGGTTTTATCTACACTTTGTTCTTCCAGTGGAGTAACATTACCATATATTAATAACCATATTTTTTCCCCATTTGAAATTAGAACCACGTAGAGGCTTCTCATGCTTTGCTTTCAAATCCTATTTTTAAAAAATATTGATCATGTGTGTGTGTTGTTTTTCCTTTCCCTCTGACCCTGCTGGCTCTGTAAAGGACATTTCCCAGGGAAATGCTTCCAGTTGTGGATCTCTGAGCACTGCTGGGTGCAGTTTTGTGGATTAAGGGATTCATTTTAGAAGGTATAATGTATAGATAAGAAAAAAAGAAAGTGGCTTCCAACAGAAAGGCAGGCAAGAAAAGTAAGATTTCAAGGCAGGAGCTGTAAAATCAGAGTACAGAGGAGTTCAGGCAGGGTAGGGTCACCCCTGATGTGCTCAGGTGAACCTTGCAGGTGTCAGTGCCATTGGAAGGGCTCATCCTCCACGATTTTAGGAGAAACAGCCCAAAATCCACAGCTTGAGAACCCCTGGGCTCAGCCTGAGTGCTGCTCCCTGGGAGAGGCTTGGGGGGAGGCAGGGACATGGGGACAGCCCAGGACACAAAAGCCACCCTGACACACCTGGTGTGCTCTTTCTGCTGCAGCCAGGAACCTGACCCACCTTTGGGGCTTTCCTGGGAGGATTCCAGGGTGTCCTCCTCGTTCTGTGCCACCCAGAGGTCTCAGGGCAGCTTGGGGAGGTGATGGAAAGGCTCAGGGCAGCTTGGACAGGTGATGGAAAGGCTCAGGGCAGCTGGGGAGGTGATGGAAAGGTCTCAGGGAGAGGTGTCCCTGCTCCAGGTGTGGGAAGCAGCTTCCTCATGTGCCCCAGGACAGGGTGACAGGAGCTGTCCTGGGGATAACAGACCCAAGGCAAGCTGCTCTGTGGATCCCTGACCAGAACTGAGCATCCTTGGGGTGTCCCTGCAGCCCCCCCCAGCCATGGAGCTGCTGCAGAGGTGACACCCCTCATTCCCAGAGCTGTGTTCTCCTCCAGACACGACCTAGGAGCTGTGCTTGAGCTCTTTTGGAGAGGTTTCCTGTCCTTCCTCCAGCCCCACTCGAGGAACTCCAATTATAACTCAGTGCTTTCTATTTATAACGAGAGCAGCACCCAGGAGCTGCTCCCAGTGCTCCCAGCCCAGACTCTGCCCCTGTGCCCTTCCAGAGCCTCATCCTGCATTGGAAAGGGCATTTCCCACTCCCCTTTCCTTTGGATACACCCACGTGGGGTTTTTTTCCACTTGTTTACAAGAGAATGTTTTCTTTTTGAGAACACAGACTGTTTTTGCAGCAGCTCCAACCCTGCCTCGTAAACCAAACATTTCCCAAGCCCTCCGTGGCTCAGGATTGTGTGGCTGTTACTGGAATGCCAGTGTGAATATCCAAAATGGGTTTGGTGGTGCATTCTGGGGGGTTCTGTGCTCAGATGTGGCACAGAGGAGTGATGGCTCCTTGTGGCTGGGATGGGATGGGGAGGGATTTATTTATTTTAATGTGTTGGAGCTCTCCCCATCAGCAGCAGGGGAGCATCCCCCCCAAATTCTGCTGGGCCAGCTCAGGCTGAAGGTGCCTCTGCTGCTTCCAGTGTGACAGGGACTGGACTTTGCTGGTTCTGGTTTTACCCCAGCATTGCCCCTGCTGAAGCACTAATCTTCAAGAAATTCGGATTTTAGTTAAAAGTTAAAAGATACTGGGCTTGAGATAGTTACCTGAAACTTAAATAATTGATTCCTGTCAATTTATGTTTGCTGAGCTGTGCTTGCAATGGGAAAGGATGAAACTGGTAGGTAGGTCCAAAGAACACAAAAATTGCAACCAGAAACTCATTCTCTGCAAAACTGGAGCTGCCCCAAAAGCCATTTGTATTGTCATTGATAGAAAAGGTCAGGGTGAGGAAGACTCACCTTACTGCCTCCTTTTGAGACCCCTCCCCACAAAAACGAGCCCAGACTTAATTCAAGAAGCAACCACGCTGCTTAATTGCCATTCCATCTAATTACCATGGGAAGCAGGGGTGGGAGGGGCTGGTGTTATGAATATGAATTTGTTTGAACCTTTTGTCAATAAACAGACTCTGTGACCACCTGTAATTTTGCAGTGTGTATTAGAGGGTTACCCCACACTGAATAAACATTCACTTTCTAACTTTAAATTGTTAGAGAGTCTTTGTCCATCACAGTTGAGTATCAGTGTTAGACCAATGCTCATATTTTAGTAAATCACTGCCCCTCTTTCCAACAGCATCAAGCACCTGCACTTCTGAGAGAATCCAGAGAGTTTCCCCCAGGAACATCCTCTCACTGTCACCACTCCATGCAGGATGCCAGATTTGATGAAAAGCTCTGATCTGTTCTGACAAATCCTCTGTTCCTAAGTAGATAATAACCAGAAAATCTCCCTAAATAAATCCTGGTTTCGGATCTGTGCCCACACTTTGTTATTCCTTCTGTACCAATTAACTGCTCCTTCTTGCCCTGAGCTGGGAGCATCCTCAGCCCCTCCAAGGGGAAAGGAGACACAGGTTTATGTGGGACTGGGAGGAGAGTTATGACTGCAAATTGAGAGTTTGATTTGGCAGCATGGAGGCACAACTGAGCAGGGATTAAAGATTGCAGAGAGCCATAATCCCAAACTGCAGCAGGAAGGGCTGGGATACCCTCCCATCATACAGCATCCTAGAATTGGCTCACCCAATTCCACCCCTCTGGCCATGGGCAGAGCAGTATTTCACAGCAGCTGGCACTGGAGGAGACAGGGATATACTGGAATTACACCCCTTTATTTTCCTCTCTCCCCCTTCAGCATCAAGGGGATATATTTGATATTGAAATGTCCCTTTAGGCAAAGGGAATCCCAGGACCCATCTGCCCCCAAAACTCTGATGCCACAATGAGGTCAGAGCTTCACCACGGGCAGGCTGAAGAGAAGATCCAGCTGGAGGTGGCTGCTGCACTCCCGTAGCCACCAGGCACATCCCATCAGCTTCCTGACCTCCTGCTTCCAGCAACCTGGGTCCAGGAAACCCTGTCCGTGCAGAACTGTGGGTGGCTGGGTTTGGGCAGGGACAAAGGGATGAAGGGATGAAGGGATGAAGGGGTGCAGAGATGCAGGGATGTGAGGATGCAGGAATGAAGTGATGAAGAGATGCAGGGATACAGGGATTAAAGAATGTAGGAATAAAGGATGCAGGGATGAAAGAATGAAGGTACAAATGCATAAAGGGATGCAGGGATGCAAGGATGCAGGGTGCAGGAATGAAGGGATGCAGGAATGAAAGGATGCAGGAATGCAGGAATGAAGCAATGAAGAGATGCAGGAATTAAAGGATGTAGGAATAAAGGATGCAGGGATGAAAGGATGCGGGGATACAGGAATGAAGTGATGCAAGAATGCAAGAATGAAGAGATTAAGAGATGCAGGGATGCAGGGATGCAGGAATTAAAGGATGCAGGGATGCAGTGATGCAGGAATAGAGGAATGAAGGGATGAAGAGATGCAGGGATGCAGGAATGAAGGGATGAAGAGGTAAAGGGATGCAGGAATGAAGGAATGAAGAGATAGAGGGATGCAGAAATGAAGGGATGCAGGAATAAAGGATGCAGTGATGCAGGAATGAAGGGATGAAGAGATGCAGGGATGCAGGAATGAAGGGATGCAGGAATAAAGGGATACAGGAATAAAGGATGCAGGAATAAAGGAATGAAGGGATGAAGAGGTACAGGGATGCATGAATGAAGGATGCAGGAATAAAGGAATGAAGGGATGAAGAGGTGCAGGGATGCAGGAATGCAGGAATGAAGGGATGAAGGGATGAAGAGATGCAGGGATGCAGGAATGAAGGGATGCAGGAATAAAGGATGCAGAAATGAAGACATGTAGGGATGCAGGAATGAAGGATGCAGGGACACAGGAATAAAGAATGCAGGGATGCAGGAATGAAGGGATGCAGAAATGAAGGTATGCAGGAATAAAGGATGCAGGAATGCAGGAATGCAGGGATGCAGGAATGAAGGATGCAGGGATGCAGGAATGAAGGGATGAAGAGGTACAGGGATGCAGGAATGCAGGAATTCAGGAATGAAGGATGCAGGGGCGCACCGCCCGCTGTCACCAGGAGGTGGCACAGCCCGAGCGCGGATGTCGCACCGGGTCTCTCCCCCTCTCCTCCGGGACCCCAGGAAAGGAGCGAGCTGATTCACGGCTTCCAGGAAACCGAGGAAAAGCCTCGCACCATTCTTCTGGCAAAGCCTTTGTGCGGAATTACTTCGGCGTGGAAAGCAAAGAAAGAAGAAGAAGGCACAAACTTGGAGAGAAGGAAAAACGAGGGAGGGACAGAGCTCTGCCATGTCCCCACGGCCCCTGTCCTCTCTCCCTGCTCCCACACCTCTGGATTTTCCCCATGGAAGCTGCACCCACAGCTCCTGGCAGCAGCAGAGGGGTTTTCCTGCAGGAGCAGATCCAGCAGCACAAAAAGCAGAAGGGAGGAGCAAGGACAAGGTGTCCTGTGGTCCTGAGCATCCCTCCTGCAGTCTCCATCTATTCCCGGCTGGGATCGGGGCATTTTCCCCTCCTGCAGTGAGGGAGTGATGCACAGGCAGAGCTCACACAGCTGCAAATGGCAAATCAAGGATGTTTTCCCTCAAAAACGGCAATTTTCTCTTTCTAGCAAAGAAGAGAGGCTGCAAAAGGGAGAGAACAGCAGTAATGGCTGGGCTGGATCTTGGAGGCTTTTTCCAGCCTTATGATGACAGAGCAAAATGTTTGCTTGGGAGGGAGCACTGAGCTGCAGCTCAAGGAAATGATTGATTGTGTTCCACTCGGAGGGATAATTGTAAAGAGCATTGCTGTCTCTGGTAAAACACAGAATCCCAGAATGGTTTGGGCTGGAAAGAACCTAAAAATTCACCTCAGTCCACCCCCAGCTCCCACTGTCCCAGGCTGCTCAGAGCCACATCCAGCCTGGCCTTGCTCACTGTGCTACTTTGTGAGCATGATCAGTTTTATAAAAAAAAAGGTGATTTCTTTCCCCAAAAGAGATTTCTTTCACTCTGTTTTCCTTCCTTGGGTTTTCACATCCAAAGTTAACCAAGATCTGTTAATCCCCATCTGTTTGCTCTCCCTCAGCTTCCAGGAAAGCCCAGGACAGGGGGTGGATGTTCTGCAAACACAGGAATCAGATGGAGGAGACGTTGTGCAATCATTTTCTCGCTCCTCAGTCCTTTGTGAGAGGCAATGACAAATCCTTGTGTGAATGTGGTGGAGCCCTTGACATGGTGTTGGCAGGAGGCTTCTGTCCTCTCCTGAGAAGGGAACAAACAGCAGATTCAGAGCCTGTTATTTCTCAAATTAAAACAAAAAGTGATTAAACAAAACCCCTCTCTTTCACTTCTTTTTGTTATTTTTTTTTCTGAATTCCTTCTCAGCATCCTGAGAATCCTGGAGAGGATTTGCATTTGGGACATGAAATGAGTTCTCACAATGAGGCCAAAGAAAACCAAAGTCTGTGGGTGGAGGAAGCTGTGGCTGTGCCAGCAAGGAGAAATCCTCACAGGGACAAAAGGGATAAATGGATAATGGATAAATGGATAAATGGATAAATGGATAAATGGATAAATGGATAATGGATAAATGGATGGATGGATGGATGGATGGATGGATGGATGGATGGATGGGAAAGGAAGAAGGGAAGGGAAAGAAGGAAGGAAGGAAGGAAGGAAGGAAGGAAGGAAGGAAGGAAGGAAGGAAGGAAGGAAGGAAGGAAGGAAGGAAGGAAGGAAGGAAGGAAGGAAGGAAGGAAAAGAAAGAAAGAAAGAAAGAAAGAAAGAAAGAAAGAAAGAAAGAAAGAAAGAAAGAAAGAAAGAAAACTTTCAAAGCAAGTGCCAAGCTGCTGTAGCCACCTGCGAAAGCTGATAATTTACAGAGATTTTAATTTCCTAAATCTGCATCCATTTACCTGGGATGTGACAGCAGTGACAACCCTTGCAGCAAACCTGTGATAACTCCCAGGCACAGTTACCCAGGAGAACCTGTCCCAGCAAGCCCCAAATCCAGGGAATGGTTTTTCTCTGGCACCAATCTCTGCTGACATCCATCCACCAGCCCAGCACCTCTCCAGGGACACTGCTGGCCCAGATGAATTCTGATCTTTTCAGAATCCTGGAAAGGGGATGGGTGGATTCCATTTTGGTGTCATTACCCACCAGGGCCATGCACACACAGCCAAACCCTCCCTCACCTGCCCACAAACCCACCTGCTGTCAGTGCCAGGATGGAGATGCACAGCACAAACCAAACATCTCCACTCTGCCCACAACACGAGTTCATGAACTGCTGTCACTCTGCTCTAATTGAAACATCATGTCTTACACAATCAGCTCCTTCTCCATCCCCTTCTTGCACTCTTTTAGAAACCATTTCCTGCTTTTCCCAGCTGGACACGCTGTCCTTCCTCCTGCTTTGAAGCAAATATTTTGTTGGGTTTGGCTGCTGCCACAGCCCCACGTGTCTTCTGCCTGATATTTGAGCCATCTGCTGCTGAAGGGAATATTTGGGGCTCCAAAGGGTTGTGAGGTGCTGAGATAAATCAGCAAGCAGCAGAGCAGGAGGAAAATCCTTCTCAGCTTCACCTGCACAGCAATTCAAGCTGAAATGCTTTAAAAATTAAAAGCTGAGAGTTGCTTGTTCCAGCAGCCTGAGGAACACAGAACCCAACCCCCATTTCCTCTTATTCCCAAGGGGGTGGAAAAAGAGAATTTGCCTCCTGAGCTGTGGAGGTTGCCAACATCTGCCTTGCCTCATTTCTGCTGCTTGGAGAACATCTGGCTGTGCTCTGGGACAGCCACCAGGGCCAGGGTGCTGCAGGGACAGGAGCTGAATGCCCAGAGCAGGTGGCACCCCCTGCTCATGGTGATTGTCCTTCCAGCACACACACAAAGAGATTTCTCCTTGGTATTGCTTCTGTCTCCTTTATTTTTTTTTTTGGTGGTTTTTTTTGTTGGGTTTTTTTTCGGGTGATTTTGGTTTGTGGGTGGATTTTTGGGAACTTTTTTGGGGGTGGTTTTTTGGTTGGTTTTTTGGGGGTTTTTGGTTTGGGGTTTTTTTGTGGAGTTTTTTTGCCTGTTTTGTTTTTTATATTTTTGTTGGTTTGGGGTTTTTTGTTCTTTATTGTTTTTAGGTTTTTTTTGTTTGGGTTTTTTGTGTTTTTTGGCTTTTTTTGGTTTTTTTTTTTTATTTGTTTGGTTTTTTGTGGAGTTTTTTGGTTGGTTGGGGTTTTTTTTGGGTTTTTTTTGGTTGTTTTTGTTTTTGTTTTTGTTTTGTCCAGCTGAGCTCCAAGATCTGGAGGTGCCTGCCCAGGGCCCTGCAGGGGGATGCAGGAGGGGCTGTGAGGAGCTGCACAGGGCTGTGATAGTCACACAATGTCACAGTCACACAATGCCACAACCCCAGCACAGATTGCTCTGCAGGACACCAGCCCTGCACTCAGAAATTCCCCTTTCTGTTCTGTTTGCTTCCTTGCACTTCAGGGGAGTTGTTTCATGAACATTTCATGTCCATCTCCACCACAGCTCTGGGGAGAGCTGGAAAACCCCAATATATCAAAATCCCCTTTGACCCCAGATGTGGCAGGGTGGAGCATTGTCCCCAAACTCCCAAACCTTGTGCACACATTTGCCTGGCTCCCTTGGTCCTGAACACTCAAAAATACCAAAAAACCACAAAAAAAATCCCAAAAACCCCAAAACCCCCCCCAAAAACCCCAAAAACCCACCAGGGTGATTTTTTCTCACCTGACCTGGGGCTGCTCCTCGCTGTCACCCCAGGGGGACAATTTGGTGCCTGGGGGTTGGAGCTGATGTCACTGCTGAATGGCCCTTTGTGTGCTTTGTCCTTTGCAGGATAAAGAGGGCATTATAAAATGTAGGAAATGAGACTCTCCCTGCTCCTCAGAGCGAATTCTTGCCGGGTTCATCTGCCTCACCCATCCCTGCTGGGAGGATGGATCCACCCCCAGCACCAGCTCAGGTTTAGCAGCAGAGGGGGGCTTGTGCTGTGCTGAAATGGGGACAATAATCAGTGTGGGGACAATAATCAGTGTGGGGCTGGATTTGTGCTGGGGCAGGGGACATCTGTCAGCCCCTGCTCTCACTGCAGCTCCTGGGGAGCCCTTCAGCTCAGGAGGAGAGAAAAATTCCCAAATTCCAAATGGAATATTTAAGGAGTCAGTTCATTTCTAGGAAATCCTTCTCTTGTTCTTTCTTTTTCTTTTTTTTTTTTTCCTCCAGTGGAAAAGTTAAGTCCTCGTGAACTTTTTGAGAACTTTTGTTTGTTCCCTCTTGCCAGCTGAGCTCTGCTTTGTGCTGGTGACAGAACTCCTTTCTCCCAGTGCTGGCCATGGGCCAGGAACTGTCCCCTGTGTGCTGGCAGTGCCACCAGCCTGTCCCCTTCCCTCTGGGCTGAGACAAAGCCCCAGCTCCTCTCTGGGGACTCTCTGGGGGTCTTTTCCCTTCTCCTTCTTGTGCAGGAGGTGATGGAGTGAGCTCTGCTTGCTTCACCTTCCTCTGCAATGGAAAATGTCAAATATCAGGGAATAATCAGTGGAACACGGGGGTGGTGGCTCCTTGGGAGAAACAAGAGCACAAGCAGGAAGGAGGAATTCATCTCTCCCTCTGCAGCTCCAGAGAGGCTCTCTCTGGGACAGGACTTGTTTATTGGGGCTTTTTGAGTCTTTGCATCATGCTGGGTGGCAAAGGGAAGATTTCCCAGAGTTTCTGTGTGTCAGAGCAGGGCACAGAGGGCAGAGCAGAGTGGATTCCACACTCCCAGCCCCATCACCAGCAGCATCTGCAGAGGCACAGACCACCAAATGCTGAGGGAAAAAAAAATCCAACAGCACAAACCACGAAATGCTGAGGGAAAAAAAAAATCCAACAGCAAGGGATGATATAAATGGTATTTATCTCTGGAGGCTCGTGGGTTGAGTTCTGCACTGCCACTGATAACCCTAAAACACCAAATAAACCTCTGCCCTCTCAGAGAATCTCCATTTCCCAGGGCTGTGTGTGAACAGGTGACACAAATGTTATTTCTCAGGGGTGCAGAGCAGGGAGGGAGCTGTTGTGCAAGCAGAGGGGGAATAACCAGGGTGGCTCTAAAGATGTGTCCTCCCAGTGCCAAAATGTGTTTAAGCTGAGTGTGGGACGTGCACAAGCAGAGATTGAACACAGCCACTCCTGGGACTGTGTGGAGAGAGCTGAGCCCTTTCTGTGAGAGTTTTAACCTTTCAAACGAGCTGGGCACAGGGATAAAAGGAGGGAAGTCATTGAATAATTTGGGCTGCAAGGTCACCCAATCCAACCCCTCTGCAGTGGGCAGGGTCACTTTTAACTTCCAAACCAAATCCAACCTGGCTTTGAATGTTTCCAGGTTTGGGGCAGCCACAGCTTCTCTGGGCTCCCTCTGCCAGGGTCTCACCTCCCTCCCAGGGAAGAATTTTTTCCCAACATCCAATCTAAACCTGCTCTCTGTCAGTTTGAAACATTGCTCCTCATCCCATCACTCCATGCCCTTGTAAAAAATCCCTCTCCAGCTCTCTTTAGCTCCTGGAAGGGGCTCTTAGGAATCCCTGGACCCTTCTGTTCCCCACCTGGGTGATTTCCAGGGGAAGGACTGACAACCACTCACCCCAGAGAGGAGGGAGGGCAGGGCTGAGGATTTGCTGAGCCAGGTAACACCTCCCTGCCTCTGCAGCATCCCCACCCCAGGGGAGGGAGCTGGAGCTGCTCCTGGGGCTCCCCAGGTGAGGCAGATGAGGATGGAACTGCAGTTTCTACAGACATTTATTGGAAGGGTGTAAAAACAGAGTGCAAATTGCAGTAAGAACACATAGTCCCAGGCACTGGTGGGACAGGAACCCAGGAGGTGGCAGCGTGCCCAGATTCCCTGATGCACCCACATCCAGAGAGATCTGACCTCCAGAGATGGATCAGGACCCTTCTTCCTGCAAAGCTTTCAGTCCTTCTGCTTCATCCTGCCTGGCTTGACAAGAGCTGTCCCCAGAGCAGGAATTTTACCAACCAGCCTGGGAAGGGCAGCTTGGAGCAGGGCTGGGAGCCCTGCAGAGTGCAGCTGGAACATCTGGTCAGGGAGGAGCCTGTCCCCTCTCCTGGTGCACTGGCAGTAAATATGTGCAGTTTGGTTAATACTGAGCACTGCAGAAATGAAAATTTAACAGTCCTCCTGCTGCAGCTGCTTCCAGTCGAATGTCCCATCCAAAGTCAGATCGAAATTCTCCTTCTCCTGCTCTCGGGAGAGCTCCAGAAACACCTGCAAGGGGCAAATTAATGCTTGGGTTATTTCTCTGTGATGTTCCTTTGCAGGAGGCAAAGAGGAGGAGGTTTTTTGGGGGAGCAGGAGCTGAGCCCCCCGTGCTCTCTAGAGAAACCAGACAGACATCACCTCCCTGTAGGTATTTCCATAAAGGTTTTCCCCACTGATGGATTGATTTAAACATTCCTCATCTTTGCCACCAGCCTTGTGCAAGCAGCAATAAAATAAATTAGAATAGAATAGAATAGAATAGAATAGAATAGAATAGAATAGAATAGAATAGAATAGAATAGAATAGAATAGAATAGAATCAAATAATCTGCTGTTTCCATGCTTGGGTGTGCTGTGTGCCTTTCTCGACCAAGTTGGGTCTGGGACTTCCTCCAGACTTGTTCCCACCAGGCAAAATCCCAGCAGTAAAAAAACCCCAAACCATTTCCCACCACTTTACCAGCAGAGAACCCCTCACCCACCACTCTCAGGCAATTTTTTTGGTGGAGTTGCCTTTTGCAGCCTGGGTTTGGCTGCAGCTTTTGTCCCTGCTCCTGCCTTCACAGCACAAATCAAAATATCAAAGTCACCTGCCTGAGTCAGAGTGTTCAAGGAGAAGCTGTACTCCTCGAGGCTGCAGCTTTGTTTGGCTGTGGAGAAATGGGAAGGGGGTTGAAATGGAGCAGCTGCTGTTCTGCCTTTTCAAAAACTCTCCTGGCTTTGCTCTTACCTGCCTCTAGCTTGGAGAAGGACTGGGACAGGGGCAGTGCATCTTTCATTGGGACCTTGTAGACAAGCAAAGAGGGGAACCTTGGGGAAAGAGAAGAAAGGGTGATTTGTGCTCTGTGTTGGGTTCTGGGGTCAAATCTCTGTGGGATGTCCTGTGCTGGGAGCACAGGAGGGCTGGCTGTGCTGACACCATGGGATCAGATCCTGTGCAGGGAGCTGCTCATCCCTCTCCAATGAATTCTGTGTTTCCCCATCACACCAGGCACGTTTTCAGGGATGGGGCAGTGCTGAAACCTCATCCCATATTCTGAATTCTGTGTTTGCCCATCTCACCAGGCACGTTTTCAGGGACAGGGCAGTGTTAAAACCTCATCCCATATTCTGAATTCTGTGTTTTCCCATCACACCAGGCACGTTTTCAGGGATGTGGCAGTGTTAAAACCTCATCCCATATTCTGAATCCTGTGTTTCCCCATCACACCAGGCACGTTTTCAGGGATGAGGCAGGGCTGAAACCTCATCCCATATTCTGAATTCTGTTTGCCCATCACACCAGGCACATTTTCAGTGACAGGGCAGTGCTGAAACCTCATCTTATATTCTGAATTCTGTGTTTCCCCATCACACCAGGCATGTTTTCATGGATGGGGCAGTGTTAAAACCTCATCCCATATTTTATATTTACCTCTCCTGGCGGGCTGCACCCGGGAAAATCTTCAGAATCTCAGCGTGCAGCACATCAGTGCTCTCTGCATCCTTGACCTTGATCTCCAGGAGATATCCTTTGCCAAACTTGTTCTTCAGGTACTGGATGGAGCCGATGCACCTGCAGGGCAGGGAGGAGCAGAGATGAAATCATTGTCACCTCTGCCCCTTCCTGAGCAGGACAGCTGTGGTGAGGCTGGAGGAGCTCAGCTGGGGCTGTCACCCACCGGAGCTGGCCGGACACCAGGATGGCCACTCGGTCACACACGGCCTCTGCCTCCTCCATGCAGTGCGTGCTCAGGAGGGCTCCTGACTCCTGGGCTTTCAGGGCATCCCGGATTGTTCTCCTGAGCATCAGAGTGGGAAAAATTAGATAAAAGAAATTCTAACACTCCCTAGAAATGTTAACCATTATTCTTATATCTTTATGCATCCAAATGTCTTTCCCCTAAAATTAGAATAAAATTTTCACGTGCGGCAACTTCACATTAATTCTTTGAAATAATGACAAAAAAAATCTTTATGAATTCTCCCAAATCCCATTCAGGACTGCCCTAAATCTTGCAAAATGAATGAAGGTAAAATAGTTTTTGTTTCTCTTTGCTCATCCCTGAGTGAAAGAGAGACAAGAAGCGTATTTTCCAACAGAACCTTTGCAGTGTGGATGGGGTAAAACCCCTCTCAGGTCACTCCCAACATCTCCTTTTGTCTCCCCAGCCCTTGCCCACCCCGTGCTGGGGTTGCTGCTCACCAGACTCGGCGCTGCCCGTTGGGGTCCATGCCGGTGCAGGGCTCGTCCAGGAGCAGCACGGAGGGGTGGCCCAGCAGGGACAGTGCCACACACAGCTGGGACACGGAGAAGGGGCTCAGCCACAGCTCCTGCCCACACACAGCTCCTCGCTCACGGGAGCTCTGATTTGTGGGAAAGGTTTGGGGAAGGCTCGTTTCCACCACCCTGCCCAATGTGAGGCTCTGCCAGGTCACTCCACTCAGGATTTAATGCTTGAGCATCTCAGTGCCCATTATAGGTGACCCAAAACACACCTTTCTGGTTATCCCAGCTGGCAGTTTTCTGACTTTTTTGTTTAAGTAGTCTTGAAGCTGCAGAGCATTCGCAATTCTGCAGGGAAAACGAAAAAAAGAACATTTTTATTATTCCAAATCAATACTCTCATCAAGGGTTCCTGAAATGACAAGAAAAATGAACTTTTCTCCCCTTGCTCTTGACTCTGCTTGTTTTCATTAAACATTGATTGTGTTATTAAAATGTAAGTGACTGTTTGAAGCTGAGTGTACTGAATAAGCCACAAGCTCTTTTCTAAACCCAACAGCATTAGGAATCCATTCCCCCTCGCCAGTGCCAGCTCAGCACCCTTTCTTGTGGTGCCAAACTCTAACATCAGAGATTGCAGAAAAGCTGCCTAAAGATAACTCTCTTAAAAAGGCATTAGTGGCAGATTTAGTACAGTACAACATTATCCCCACCAAATGCACTCAGGAAAACTGGAGGTTTTCTTAAGGCACTCACTAAACCACAGCACTGGGCACAAAAGCACTTCTGCAGCTGAGTTTCCTGAGTTTCTTGCAAGGTTTCCTGTGGATGATACAATTCCTCCAAAGCCATCTTATAATAGATAAGGTATCCCAGATACCAAGACTGAGCCAAATTCCTTAAGAATTTGGTCACTCTCCTAACACCTTGGAAGATAATTGGTTCAAAATTAGTCTGTGTAATTGGTCAGTTCACCTTTAGAACTTCTCACTTAGATTGGATGCTGTTCTTTGTATAAACTTTTATTGGCTGTAGTTTCAATCCCCCCATAACCTATAAATATGATTGTCTGCCCTTTGTTCTGAGAGAATCCTGCTTGACCACCCTTCCCATGAAATAAAGATTCTTGTGGAGCACAAGCAAGGGCTCTGATCTTTCTCTGCTGGCTGATGTGAGCTCCTGAGAGATGGCTGATCCATATTTGCACTCTCAGCTCCTGGTAAAACAACTACCAGGGACAAAAAGAAAATTTACACAGGAGAGAAAATCCTGAATCCTCCATTTCCACAAATATTTCCTCTCTAGGATTTAAACTACCTTCTGTGTGCCCTTCTGAACTGGAAAGCTCTGCCTTAGCTAACATTTTTAACACACATTAAAAAACATTATTTTGAGATGCATTTTTTCTGACACACTTAGCATGAAATAAAGATTCTTGTGGAGCACATCAAGTAAGCTGATGTGAGCTCCTGAGAGATGGCTGATGGATATTAACACTCTCAACTCCTGGTGAAACAACTACCAGAGACAAAAAGAAAACTTACACAGGAGAGAAAGTCCTGAATCCTTCATTTTCACAAATATTTCCTCTCTAGGATTTAAACTACCTTCTGTGTGCCCTTCTGAACTGGAAAGCTCTGCCTTAGCTAACATTTTTAACACACATTAAAAAACATTATTTTGAGGTGCATTTTTTCTGACACCCTTGGCATGAAATAAAGATTCTTGTGGAACACATCAAGCAAGCTGATGTGAGCTCCTGAGAGATGGCTGATCCATATCAGCACTCTCAGCTCCTGGTGAAACAACTACCAGAGACAAAAAGAAAACTTACACAGGAGAGAAAATCCTGAATCCTCCATTTTCACAAATATTTCCTCTCTAGGATTTAAACTACCTTCTGTGTGCCCTTCTGAACTGGAAAGCTCTGCCTCAGCTAACATTTTTAACACACATTAAAAAACATTATTTTGAGGTGCATTTTTTCTGACACACTTGACATGAAATAAAGATTCTTGTGGAACACATCAAGCAAGCTGATGTGAGCTCCTGAGAGATGGCTGATCCATATCAGCACTCTCAGGTCATGGTAAAGCAACTACCAAGGAAAAAAACAAAATTTACAATTTTCTCTGTGAATTTTGAGTCTCTGCCCCCCTGCCTGTGCCTGGGGGTGGCACAGGGGCTGTCCCACCCTCCCCCTGTACCTGTGCACAGCAGCAGCCGTGTCCTCCTTGCGCAGCCCCTTGACGGCCGCGTAGAGCCGCAGGTGCTGCTGCGGGGTGAGCTCCAGCCACAGCGGGTTCTCCTGGGGACAGTACCCCAGGAATGCGGGAGCCTGCTCCTGGGAGCCTCCTCCATCTCCCCTCTTCATCAGCACCTGCACAACCAGGCTGGGAATTGTCTTCTCGCCCCTTGCTCGGTGCAAGGGGTGGTTCAGGGGAAGGTTGTGGGGTTTAGGGGAGGGAACCCACAGGGAGGGGGTGGTTTCACACTCTTCTTAAATCTGCTAGGGTTAAAAATGTTTCTAAAATCGTGGTAACTATATACAACAGATTCAGGGTTGGGTCTGGTAGGGCTGGGAAAGGGAACCAGGTCTGGGAATGAATGTTGGGCTTTGTCTTTATTGGATCATGTGAAACTGCACCTGAATAATCATCATGTGATAAATAATATGATTGTTACATGTAATAATTGTTTGGTAAATTGAATATATTATTGTTTGATCATAATAAGAATCATGAGAAGCAATGTAATTGAAACAAAATCATGAGAAAGGGGATTTTGGGGACCTGATGAAAATCACAGGAATCCATGCTTGGATGAGATCAATGTGCACAATAGAACAATATGGGTTTAGTAATTATTATATAGTTATGTAACAAAAAGGGTATAAAAACCTGTCCCTCTGGAATCCATGTGGAGTCAGATTTGGGTTTGTACCCCAACTCTTCAATAAAAGCCCCTGCACATGATCCTCCTGTGGTTATGTGTTTCTGTGCTAACATTTTGGCAATTAAATATGGCAATGAGGGCAGATTCAACAGCTTATCAGAAGTAGAACTCACCATCATCATCACCATCGTGTTATTAATACATTATTTAATTTAACAGCACCATGAACTCGATTAAAGCCCCAATCACTAACAATGCTCTGACAAAAACTGCAGCCTTGATAAAAATCACAGCTTAGCCCAGGTGCAAGGTTTGGATTTTTGTCAGGGATCCAGGTGTCTCCTACCTGCCCAGCAGTCAGGGCTGTCTCTCCAGTGATCATTTTGATAGTTGTGCTTTTCCCAGCCCCGTTGGGCCCCAGCAGTCCCAACACTTCTCCTGCAAGCAACACACAGAATTTCTTAGGACTATTCCCCATTCAAGAAATATATCATGCACAGTCCCACAAAGGAAAAAATAGAAAAAGCAGAATATTAATATCAAAGATCATATGAAATAAATGGTTTTATTGCATAAAATACATGCTCAGAGAAGCCATAAGATTTCCACTTAAACTGATGCTGTGAATTGTTCCCAGGAGCCACTGCTGAAGTGGTCCCCTCTCCCCAAGATCTTCATTTTATCTTTATTTTATCTTTATTTTATCTTTATTTTATCTTTATTTTATCTTTATTTTAGGTAATGGACAGTCACAGGTCATTAATAGGATGCACCATTAACACATCAAGCCCAGACTGAAGGTGTCAAATAGATTTGCTCAGGTAACTGAGAATGTGCAGGGAATTAACTCAGAGTTCAACACAGGTTTGGCAGAGCAGTCCCAGTTCTCACCTTTTTTAACACAGAAGGAAAGATTTTTGGTGGCCATTTTCTTCTTCTTCTTAAAAAAGGAGCCAGCTTGCTTTATTTTATATTCCTTGCACAGATTGCTGACTATAATGACTGATTTCTGAAAGTGAGGAGGAAGAAGCAAGATTAATTTATTATCTTGGACAGCACAAATCCTTCAGTTATATTTTTCCATTAAAAATGCAGAAAACCTCCTGATGTTTTATAGAATATGAGGTGCAACAGGACTCTTTATTGTCTGAGTTCCTCTTAAGAGCTTTCTCCTGGTGGAACCCCCACTTTTGGGATTTTGATTTTCCCAGGGAGAACAGAGGCAGAGCACTGAGCTGCAGTGGTTTGTGTTTTACCAGGTGGAAAATCAAACAAAACAAGAAGGAAAACACTCAGGGTACCTCCTCCTGGCCTGGAGCCACCACAGCATTTCTCACTGCTTCCCTTTCAGCTCTGACATCTTCATCCTCCTCCTCCAGCACCTTGGGGTGCTGCTGGCTGCTTTCTCTTCTTGGGGAAATCCTGAAAAAGCACCAGATTTACCTCAGGATTTTGTTCTTTACCTCTGTTCTCCACCAAAATATGAGTGAATTTCCAAGAGTGAATTTCCCTGGGATTGAATTTATAATATATTATAATGATTACTATCAATATCACCATCATTATTGATATTGTAGGGGATGATGATGATAATGATGATGTTTATAATCTTTGTTTTGTACCAAAAGAGAAGCTGGTACATCCCACAGCACAAACAACCTCCTGTGGAGGCACTAAATAACTTAAAAGCTGTTTTATATTATCACACCACTGCAGTATTTAAGGGACTTGAATTTAAGCAATTATTTAAACTTAAGTAATAAAAAATCACCACTTAAAAAAAACTAATTTAAAAAAGGGATGCAAATGCAATGATGTATTCAAGGAGAAGGTTTATACAAACCTAAATACTGGGTCCTCTCTCAGCACTGCTTTTCCATATTTCAACTCCAAAAAGCGCAGAAGAAGAATGAACACCACAGAATGGATGTAAGGCTGAAAAACAGAGGTTGCCACATCAACAACCTTGTTAAAAAGTACATGGGGAAAATAGAATATGTGGGGAAAAAAAATCACAAAATATGTGAAAATGGAGCATTGAAACTCAGGGTAATCAACACTGAGGGCAGAAAATCCCCAATTCATAAAATAAAAGGACACCATGAGGTGGTTTGGGCGTATTTAATTCTGCTTTCCCCATCTCAAAGGTGTGAAATTATTTTAGCACAGCAGGTAAAATGTCATCCAGACCCACCCAGACCCTCCTCCTGCTTCCTCATACCTCAGGAGGGGCTTTGGGAGACCCACATTCTAAATAAAATCAATGATAAATGTTTTCTTACTGCAAAGACAGCAAATATGACATGACTGCCTGAATCGTCAATGAATCTCTCACTGTCCTGCATGAAAATCTGTAAAGATAAAAAAAAAAAAAAAAACACTCAAAGAAGACATGTAACACCTTAGCATCATTCTGGTTAATGCAGTAATGTTCAAAAATGCTTTGAAAATCGCAGAACTTGTGATTTCCCCCAAATATTCAGCATACAGATGACCCCCAGATTTTGGTGATGTTACCCCAGATTTTTGGGGCAGTTACCCCCAGATTTTGGTGCAGTTACCCTCAAATTTTAGTGCAGTTACCACCAGATTTTAGTGCAGTTACCCCCAGGCTTTGGTGGAGTTACCCTCAGATTTTGGTGATGTTACCCCAGATTTTTGGTGGAGTTACCTCCAGATTTTGGTGCATTTACCCCCAGATTTTAGTGCAGTTATCCCCAAATTTAGTGTAGTTACCCTCAAATTTTGGTGCAGTTACCCTCAAATTTTAGTGTAGTTACCACCATATTTTAGTGCAGTTACCCCCAGGCTTTGGTGCAGTTACCCCCAGATTTTTGGGGCATTTACCCCCAGATTTTGGGGCATTTACCCCCAGATTTTGGTGCAGTTACCCCAGATTTTAGTGCAGTTATCCCCAAATTTAGTGTAGTTACCCTCAAATTTTGGTGCAGCTACCCTCAAATTTTAGTGTAGTTACCATCATATTTTAGTGCAGTTACCCCCAGATTTTTGGGGCATTTACCCCCAGATTTTTGGTGGTTATCCCCAGATTTTGGTGATGTTACCCCCAGATTTTGGTCACAAGGACCCAGGGCTGTGTTTTAGGCTCCTCCTTGCCCTGAAGCACCACTCACGTGCTTGGAGCTGAACACAAAACTCATCAGGGGGTACACGGGAACCAGGAGGCACAAAATGTAGATGGAGATGTTGGAGCTGTCCATGTGATCGACGATTCTCTCGATGAAAAAAGAAATAAAGGACACCTGAAAATAAAACAAGAGGGGAACTCAGCTGATGGGAAGGGTTACTCACTGCTCGTTAAAACTCTGTGAGTCTCCCTGCTGAATTTATGAATTTAAATTTCTGCTGAATTTATAAAAATGCACCAAAAAAAAAAAAAAAAAAGAGAAAGATGGAGGCAGAGAGGACTCAGGAGATCCTCAGCTGTCTCTGTCTGAGGGTTGGCTGCTGCTTTGGGCCAGCTGGGGACACTTCTTCCCAAGGACAGGGCTGCTTCAGGCAGGAAAATCAAACATTTTATAGCACATCCTGTTCATTCCCATCCCCATCCATGCCAATATTCCACCTCCCTCCAGGTCAGGCTTGGCTCATCAGTGTCTAGCCTGATGGCTCCTGTCTCAACACTTGACATCTCTTGGGTGTGGCGTGTCCAGCAGAGTGATAAATTCATTTTTTGCCACCAGTTCAGGCTGGATTCAGGTATTTCCCCATGCCACAGCAGGATTGTGGCAACAGAACATGGTGACAAAAATTTAATACAGAATTGGCTGCTATGAAATACACTCAGATTTATTCTCCACATCTCTGCTTGGTGTTTTGACATCTAGGTCAAGATCCAAAATGTCTGTAAACCCAGCAGAGCATTATCCAGCCGTGTGCTCACCACTATCAGGATGAAAGACCAAATATCACAGCTCCATCCTTTGCGAGAGTTGAAGGAGATCAGGTACACCAAGAGGACGAGGGAAATCCCATAACCCAACGTCCCTATGACCTGCAGGGAGAAAAGGCTTTTGTTGGAGAGAATGGAGTGAGGTCAACCACCAGAAACTCATCTGCAGCAATGGGGGCAGTGGAAATGATCACACAGCAACATCAGGGCATTTAGAAATTACTACAAATTTACTCTGAGGTGTAAAGGAATATATTAAGGCAAGAATTATTGCCTTTTATTTCCAGCTGGAGGAACCCAAAGGATAGGAGGTGAAACAAGAAGGTCAATAAAAGGACCAAGAGTGTTCCAGCACCATCTGCACCCACAGTGTCTCAGCCACACAAAATATTTCCCCCCAATCCCTTCCAAGCAAACCAGACCTACCAGCAAGAAGAATGTGCTGGCACTGCCAGAAATCTTGTTGCTTATGGCAAACTGGAGGCCAAACATGGAGAAGAACAGGATCCAGCAGAGTGGGATGTCCACCAGTGCCTGGCCACACCAGTAGGCTGAGGGGAAGAGCCCTGAGATCCTCAGCTGGGCACGAGCTCCTGCCTGGGAGGGCACAGTTTTAAAGGGTGGGTTATTGTCTGTGCCTGGTTGGCCAACTGCACCCGTGGGAATGGCCCCAGGAAATGAAAAGGGAATAAAATCTGTCACCATTGTGATTCTGGGGTAAAATTCAACCTCTTTTAATTTTTAAATTTTTAAATTTTTAATTTTTTTTATTTTTAATTTTTTTAATTTTTAATTTTTAATTTTTTAATTTTTTAATTTTTTAATTTTTTAATTTTTTAATTTTTAATTTTTTTAATTTTTAAATTTTTTTAAACCTTTTAATATTTTGTGTTGGTGGCAAAACTTCTCATGGACCAAAACATCCCCAAGCTGCCAATCAGAGAGCTGGACTCAGCTACCTCAGAGGTGATTTCCAACCTAAAGCACTCTGTACTCACACATCCTTCTGGCAGAGCAGTTGTAATCCCCCCTGCCCACCCCAAACCTGCTCCATTTCGGGGAATTCACCTTGCAATCCTGCGTGTAGCCCATGGCAAAGTGAGGAGGAAAACCAGGGAATAACAGCAGCATGTAAAAGAGGTAAAAGGCCATAAAAAAATCCCAGTACCCTGGATGAAACAGCTGAAAACACAAGAAAAAAGCATTTGTGGAAAATGTCAGCAATTCATTCTACCTTTCATCTTACTGCATTTCTCATGAATCACAGGGCACTATGAATAAAAAAAAAAGAGGGATTTGAACCCAGATTTTTGGAAGGTTTTCCCAAACCATGCAAAGAGCTTGCTGGTGAGGACAGATGGGTGGTGCAGGTCCCACTCCTCCATCCCAGATTTGTGAGGGGCTCTCCCATCAAATGATGAACCAAAGCTTGAAGAATGTGCTGGAAAGAATAAGGAACCTCCTGGAGAAACCTCCCAGCTCCCCTCTCCATGCAGCAGCCCTTGAATCCCACATGGGAAAAATCAGATCTGTTTTTCCTCAAGTCAAACGTGGTGGCTCCAGAGGCATTTACACATTCAGACAACCGTACAAACCCATTAAAACCTGATCAATTAGACCTTAAACAGTTTGCTGGCAGCTCCTGGCTTCACTTACAGAGAAGAAGGGGTGGCTCCAGACCTGGATGTGCCTGGTGGAGTTGAGGGTTCTCAGCAGGGCGTTGCTGATGATGTTCACCAGCACTGGGAAGCAGTTGATGGCCTCCAAGTGGCACAGCACAGTGAACCTGTAGCTCTGCAAAGAGCAGGAAAACAAGGTGAGAGCTCCTGGCCTTTCCCACCTGCAGGGAAGCATCAGGAAAGGAGCACACCAGGACTGAAATAGCTTTGCTTATGCCTTTTTGCTAAAAAAAACCAAATTATGAGGTGTTGGAAGTGCGTATTTTGAGATGGAAGGTCAGGGAGATAAATCTCCTCTAGCATGGGCTTCACTGCTCAAAACATTTCCTAATTTTCATACCAAAAGCCAACGGGGCCATCCCACAGGGAGAGCTGATGGAGGCACCTTGCTTAATTACACAATTGTTGTGAGGAAATTTGAGGGAGAGGAGAAAAATCCTCACCTGACCCTCTCGGGACACTTTTATAGCCCCATTGTGTTGGAGCTCCTCGGTGATATTTTCCTCCTCTGCTATTTCCACTGTAAGATCCTGGCTCTGGAGCACATGGATGAAGTCATCAATGCCTGTGCCTGGCGTGAGGACCAAAAAGAGAGGAATTACAACACTGGGAAACAAAAGAGGCTTTGATGATTTTGTTTTTATTTTTGTTTTTGAATCCATGACCACCAAACAAAAACAGAGGAAATCTAATAACTCTAGGCATCCGGCAGCACATGTGTGCTGGATCATTGCACGTTAGTTTTTGGGAAGTGAATGGATTTCAGTCTGAATTTTTGCACTGTCATTTTTTTCCCCTAACCTCTTCTGAAGTGCTACAAAATGAATTTTCCTTTGGGACCATCTGATGAAGATACCAGTGTCATTCTCTGGCTAAATAACCTGAAATGTCCACTCATGTGAATGTTGAAGGTAAAACTCTGGCAGCAGCCCATTAATTTGACTCAGCATGAGTGAGCCTGGAGTGTGGTGCCTGCTTTGAAAACCCTACACTCTCCTGCTTGGATGGAGACTTGGATTTGTGGCAGGGAGAGAGCCCTGTCCCCATCTTATCTCACCTGCCCTGGTACCCCTTTGCACATCTCATTTCTCACCAGCTGCTGAAGCTCAGCAGGTTTCCCCCCTTTAAAGACAATCCCTACCCTCCTCCCTCATTAGAATTTTAGCTTTCATTAAATGAAAACCTTCATCCCCCCTTGGATCCTCTACATCTCACCCATCTGCTCTGCCCTTTGGAGCAGCAGGATCCCAGAACTGGGGAGGATGATGAAAACTCCTTCCTCTCACCTGTGTGGTTGTAGACCAGGAGGGTGGTGGTCTCCAGGTAGGATCTCCTCCCCAGGGGCAAGAAGTACCGGGCAGGGGAGAGCTGCCAGGCACTCACACTCTGCCAGCCAGCCACCACGCACAGTTGCAACACCAGAGGAAGCAGAAAAACCACATAGAGCAGCAGACTGTGTCGAGAAAGAGAGGAATAAACACTCTGAAAAGAGGTGTTCAGCAGAAATGCGTTCGGAATGCATTTGTGTGTTGGGAATGGGGGGTGATATTCAGATTACTCAATGCTCTGTTAAAAACTTTTGGGAATTTCCATAGAATTATGGAATATCCTGACTTTGAAGGGATCCATAGTGATCATGGATCCAACCTGTGGCCTTGACACCCCAACAATCCCAGTCTGGGCATCCCTGGCAGCGCTGTCCAAACTCTCCTGGAGCTCTGGGGCTGTGCCCATTCCCTTGGGAGCCTGGGCAGTGCCCAGTACCCTCTGGGGGAAGAACCTTTTCCTAAAATCCAACCTAAACCTCCCCTGGCCCAGCTCCAGCCATTCTCTCAGGCCCTGTCACTGATGGTCAGAGAGAATTTTATTTCCAAACATCTCAAACCTTGATCATTCACCAAATGATTCAAAATATAGCAGGGAGAGAACCTCAGCTCCGGACTACTCAACTTTTCAGGGCTATGAAATGCCTTTCAGACTTCCACTAGAAACAAGGTTTCCATAAATCAGCATCTTCTAAACATTTTAGGGCTATAAAATGCCTTTCAGACTTCCTTTAGATACAAGTTTCTCAAAAATCAGCATCTTCCTTTAGTTCCTTGTGCCCCACCAGGAAACACCAGCTTGAACAGCAGGGCCAAATGAGTTCAAACACTGGCAACACGAAAGAAATTAAAAAAAAAAAAAAGCAGAGGGAGCCTGAAAGTACTCTCTGTGCACACTGACTTATTTTAAAACTTCCTCCATTTGATATAAAAGCAATTCTAAATGATTCTTTTCTTTGGAAAGAAAATGGATTTCTCTTGCATAAGTTATGAAAATGAAAATGCACAAAAGGGAGATTTTGTGTTTCTGGCATTGGAAACGAAAAATTTTTCCCCTTCTCTGAGTGCAGATGACCAAGTCAAACCTGACATCAGTTAATCCCAACTCACCGAAACGGGGGTGTGGAAATTGTCCCCCCTCTTTGGCGTGACCGAGCCCAGAGCTGCCGGAGAGAACCCTTCGGTACTCACATGGAGCGCAGGTTCTTCACGGAGCTCTTGATCTTCAGGAAGTGCACCCAGGCCATGGCAGAGCCCTGCTGCCTCCAGAGGGCCAGCCCCTGGCTCAGCGCCGTGCCAGGCTCCGCGAGCAGCACCGCGCGCATCCGCTCCTCCTCGGGGCTCCGCGCTCCTGCCGCTCCCCGCGACTCCCCAGGGACGGGACCAGCTGGGAGCGACATCGACACACCTGAGAGCATCCAGAGGAGGTAAAAAGGTGAGGGGTTTGGAGCACAAACCCACCAGGGAGGTGGGGTTGTTCAGCCTCAGGGGTGACCTTGGAACTGATCTCAGAAAAATGAGGGTTTTAGTTAAAAGTTAGTTGTTTACTAGAATTAATTTAAAAGGAAACGGATAGATAGGCATTGCTGAAAATAATTAGAAGTTAGAAGGAGAACGGGGCTGGAGGTAGTTTTCTGAAACTGAAATAATTGATGGCCTGTCATCTTATGTTTGCTCAGCTGTGATTACAATGGGAAAAGACAAAACTAGTAAGTGGACCCAAAGAAACACGAACAATGCAAACAGAAACCCATTCTTTGAAAAACTGGACTATCCCCAGAAATCATTTGTATTGTCATTGATATAAAAGGTCGAGAGTTCAGGGCGAGGAAGACTCACCTTACTTCCTCCTTTTAAGACCCCTCCCCACAAAAACTATCCCAGCCTTAATTCAAGAAGCCAACCACGCTGCTTAATGGCCATTCCAGCTAATTACCATGGGAAGCAGGGGATGGGAGGGGCTGGTATTATGAATATGTATTTGTTTGAACCTTTTGTCAATAAATAGACTCTGTGATCACCTGTAATTTTGCAGTGTGTGTTAGAGGGCTACCTCACACTGCTGCCCAGTGCTGAATAAACATTCACTTTCTGACTTTAAATTGTTAGAGAGTCTTTTGTCCATCACAGTTGAGTTTCGGTTCTAGACCAACACTCATATTTTGGTAAATCAACCTTATCACTCTCTACAGCTCCCTGGAAGGTTGTTGTGCTCAGGTGGGGTTGGTCTCTAAAGGCAGCACTGATGGAACAGGAGGACACACTTTTAAGTTGTGCCAAGGGAAATATAGGTTGGATATTGGGAAAGAGTTTTCCATGGAAAGAGTGATGAAGCACTGGAATGGTCTGCCTGGGGACGGTGGAATCACCATCCCTGGATGTGTTTAACCAAGACTGGATGTGGCACTTGGTGCCATGGTCTAGTTGAGATGTTGGGGCTGGACTCGATGACCTTGAAGGTCTCTTCCAACCCAAAATTCTGTGAATTCTGTGAATCTGCAGAGTTCCCATGTGCATGTTTAGGTCAAATTCCAGCTCCTAGGCTGGGATTTGTGAAACTTTAACCTTTGGAGGTTATGGCTGAGGAGCTGATGTCTTTGGGTGTGGATTGTGAATTTTACCTTCTGCATCAGCTGTGGCTTCTTCCTCCAGCCTCAGGAACACATCCTCCAGGGTGGTCATGCTGACTCCATAGTTGATAATTCCCTGCTCAGAGCAGCTGTCGAGGCCACTGAACAGATCTGCAGAGATAAAGAAAGCACAGAGATACAATAAGAGATATAAAATTAGCACAGAGACCACCCTGGTTCAGCTGAGCCAGCCTGACTGGAGCATCTCCCATGACAGAGAACTCAACAAAGCCATGAACTGCCAGGACTCAAAGATGTGGAGGAGCACAAAACTGCCAGAGCCATCCCTCATGGAAGCTGTTTCCCTGCTCAGCACCAACATTTCAGACTGTTTTCATTATCTGGGAGATGGTCAGGCTAAAGTGATAGGCACAGGTGGTGAGAAATGGGCATGGAGCAGCACAGGCTGTGTGGGGTTTTCTCTCATCTCTCTCTTCCCATTCAGCACAAAGAGAACTCCCAGTAACCCAGTTCAGCCTGCAGGGTTTGTCACTGCAAACAGCAGAAAAGCATTTGTTGCACAATATGATCTTAAATGTATGATAAAATTGTGGGGAAATCCCAAACTGTGATGGTTTACAAGTCCAGATGTGACTCCCCTAAAAAATCTCCCTTTGCATTTCTCCTTCCCTGCATTTGTCATTATTTTTTTTCTCTATGAATAATTCTCAATTATTTTCACATACATTACCTGGGAATTTATTCACATTTTCTAAGGGCAGTTTATATCTCAGTTCATATTGGGTGTGTCCTGACAAGGTGGCATTGGGGATGTACCCTTTCACCAGGGATGTCAGATTCTCCAGCTCACAGGACTCACTGACATGGATCCTGTTGTGTGGAAAAAAACACAGGCATTTAGGTTTGGAATAAAAACAACCCAAACCCACCCAGACAAACAACATCCACCATTTTATGGATGTATAAAAAGAAAACTCTGACATTCTTCATTCATTCATTCCCTATTCTGGATTAACTAACCCTAACCCTGAATCTAACTGTTGGTTCAGTTAATGGAGATGGATTTTAGTGCTGGTAATTTGTTTGTTTTGATGGCATCTGCTCTAGGGTTTCATTAATTCTGGTGTCCCCTTGTCCTTGCATGTTGCCAGGCATTTTTTGGGCTTAAGGAGATACCTTAAATGATAGCAAATCCCCCATTTTTTCTTCAGGAACAGAGAAGAGCCAACGCACTTCAGCCTCCCGTGCGAGATAAAAGCCTTGCGGTCTGGAGAAAGGAAAAGCCAAAGGAATTTCTAGCTCAGAGCAGTCATTGCCGTGTTTGGGGGCTTGCTCTGGGGTTACCCCACAGGGATGCTCTGTGCTCACCTGCCAGGATATCAGCCTCGTCCATGGACTGGGTGCTGAAGAGGATCACCCTGCCCAGGCGCTGCTCGCGCAGCAGGCTCCACACCTGGTGCCTGGAGAGAGGATCCAGCCCCGCCGTGGGCTCGTCCAGGAGCAAAACCTGCAGGGATGGAGTCAGACATTCCTCACTGTGCTTCTCTGGGGTTTGTGCTCTGCAGGTGACAGACCCTGCACATCTTTTGGACCCAGCAGTTCTGGGGGATGTGAGAGCCCAGTTCTCTTTCACCAGGCACTGACACAACCAGAGGACACAGACTCAAGTTGCGTCAAGGGAACATTAGGTTGGATATTAGGAAAAAGTTTTTCATGGGAAGAGTGGTAAAATACTGGAATGGTCTGCCTGGGGAGGTGATTTTAAAAAATCCTGGATGTGGCACTTGATCTAGTTGAGTTGTTAGGACATGGGTTGGACTCTCTGATCTTGAAGGTCTCTTCCAACCTGGTCATTCTGTGATTCTGTGAATTCAGGGAACTCTGCTTCAAAACTCACCTGGCAAGTTGGGTAATTAATTTCAAAAAAGAAAGAAATTATGACATTTATTCATTCAAATTATAAGCACTTTAAAGAAGTCTGAAATCCTAGAGCCAAATATACATCCAATATTTTAGTTATATTGGACTGGAATATCCCCAATATCACAGAGCCATGCCTGCTGCTTTACCTGGGGGTTTCCAAGCATGGCTATTCCAATGGACAACTTCCTTTTCTGCCCACCACTCAGTTTTTCAGCTTGAGTGTCTTGAATGTTGGTGATATCCAGCAGTTCCAGAATGTTCTGCACCTAAAACAGCACGAGGACATCCGTTCTCAGCAGCCATCGTGCTTCCATCCTTTATTAGGGTAGATTTAGATTTAAATTAGACACAGATTGGCATAGCCCTGGCACAGATTCCCAGAGTCTGTCTGCCCCTGGATCCCTGGAAGTGTCCAAGGTCAGGCTGGATGGGGTTTGGAGCTTCAATTTCCAGAAGATCCAGGTGGGATTTTTGAGCTTCCCAGCACAAATTCTTCTGCACCTCTGTGGAATGGTGGGGAACACACGCTCACCTCCTGCTCCACCTCATTGGGCTTGATGCCCTTGATTTCTGCGAAGGTTTTCAGGTTTTCTCTCACTGTCAAGACCTCAAAGTGCGAGTTGAACTGCGGGCAAACCCCCACCATGCCCCTGATCTCCTCCCTGTCTCCCATTTCAGAGATTTTGTAGTTGTAAATGGTGGCAGAGCCTGGGGATAAATGGGAAGGGGTGGAATGAGTTGATTTTTAGAGGTTTTGGATCAAGGCCACCCCATCCCAGCCTTCTCCTACCTTCTGAAGGGAAGCTGAGCCCACTGAGAACATTCAGCAGTGTTGTTTTTCCAGCCCCACTGTGGCCCAGCAAGGCAGTGATCTGACCCTCATAGATGTTTAAAGACAGGCCTAGAACACAAATAACATCAAGTCTGGGGAGAAATGAGGTTTGAATTGTCCCCACTCACTGTGGGGCAAGAGAAGGCAAAAAGTACAAGAATTAAGTGATAACAATTAGTCAAAAGAGTGGGGTAAAGCTCTGCAAACCTTGAACTAAAGGCATAAGGAGCTTATCTGTATTTAGCAGAAAAGACAGAAATGAAACAATTTTAAAAAAAATTAAAATCCTCTCTTTAGTCTTATTAAAACAAAATAGCAATCAGTCACATCAATTAATATTTCACATAAATTTTCAAGCAATGCAAGTGGATTTTTTTCATTGACTGACTGTTTGCACAATGGTGTTTCCTTGTCTTTAACAGGAACCAATCTCACAGCTGTCATACCTCTTAAAGCTTCTGTCTTCTTGTCCTTCTTCTTATAGACTTTTTTAATATTGTGGAGCCTAAGAGGAAGGTAAGGAGGTTCTTATTTGGGGATTTCTGTAAACGCTTCTCCCTGCTGCCCTCTTACATTTTTATGGACCTTAAGTTACCATGACAGAAATGGCATGAAAAAAATAAGGAGTGCTGGGAAACAAAGCTGAGATTCACTGGTTTGACAGATTTTGTAGCCAGGTATGAACATCACAACCTGGCACCAAAAATGAGGCACCAAGACTGGCAAAGACAAGGCCCAGCCCATTGCATCAGAGGACAGTTTTACAGGAAAAAAAAAAAAACAAACCAAACAAAAACCTGTTATTTTTCATATAAATTTACCTAAATTTCATCATTAGTGACCAGCCTGAATTATTTTTTTATCTCTAATTTTTCCCTGTGAAACATTTATATCTCTAATTTTTTCCCTGTGAAACATTTTTATCTCTCATTTTTCCCTGTGAAACAAAATGTTTTGCTGATGGAAGGAGTGGGGAGCACCAAACCAGCACAAGCCATTCCTTCTCTCCTCACCTGATGGCCTCTTTCCCCAGGAACTCGGGGGGCACAGGCTCCACATCATCCCCAAGCAGCTCCTCAGGGTTTGCTGTGGCTCTGGGCATGTCCCTGGTGGAGCCCCTCCTCATCCTCATCCTCATCCAGTACGAGGCCTTCAGGCAGAACAGGGGAGGGTCTGGGATCCCAAATTTGCCTGTCAGGAAAGCAAAAAGATGTCCTGTCATTAACCAAAGGCACAGCCAGGACACCATCCCAGAATAAACTTTTAGGGGTTTCAAATAAGTACAAAATTGCTGCTTTTTCCAGTCAAAACCTCCAGGTTTGGAGCAAAGGAGACAAGAAGGTTGGATTCAGGGATTTATGGAATGAATTCAATTTTTGTGAATGAATTAAAGTATTGTCCTACACGTTATTACACTATAATCTCATAATTAGAAGAAAAAAAATTAAATACTTTGTTGTCACAGGTGTGTGCCAGAAACAGAAAAATCACTCCATGACATAATAAATTTCTTTTAGTCCAAACCTTATTTTGGTTGTGCCCAAGAAAGGAGCAGCCCATTACTTCCTTGATATACCCCATCCATCCTTGTAAATACAAATAAATCATTCCCACCTGGCAGAATTTTGTCGAAATACAGAGCCAGCACCATGTACAAGGCTGAGTCAAACACCAGCAGTATGTATGTTGAAAATAAAAAGTGTGCTTCCTCCATAAGGTTGGAAAAGGAGAAACCTATTTCATATTTCTCTAAATCGAAAATCTGAAATAAAAGAGAAAGAAGAATAAATTTCAGGCTGGAAAAATCTGCACATGCCACGGATGCAACTCTCATCACCAGTACTGAGCAGCTGTTATTTTCTTTCTAAAGTGGAAGGGAAATTAATTTACCCCACGCACAGATCTTCATGCTTTAATCCAGAATTTTCCAGAACAACCCAGAAACAGAAAGATCTGAATTTTAGAGGCAATCAATTCAAAACACCTGATATTGGCACCCTCGATGTGACAGTCACGACAAAAAAAAGTTATAATTCATAATGATAATTTATAATGATTGATTTAACCATATGGGGACCTGTAGGAAGTGCAGGACAGAAAGTTCCCAAGGCCTTGAGCACACAGACAGAGAAGGATCCAAGGTTTGACCTAAGACCTTGCAGAGGGCTTGGAGAATTAGAGCATTGAAAGTAAAATCGACATAAAACAAGAACGTAAGTTTGTAGTTTAAGCAGGAATATGTTTTAGGTAAACAGAAATATGTGTTATGTAAGGAAAGCAATATGTTCTAAAGTTTAGCTGTTATAAAGTTAGAAGTTTAAGATGTATCAATGTAAGTTTATGAAGTGTTACATTATTGGTTAAAAAACAACTCATTGTGGTAAAACCATGAAAGAAAAAGCAATTAATGATTGGTGTAAGACACTAGCAAACTTTGTAAAAGTATTGGATTGGCTAAACAACTAAAATCAGTGAGAATTAGATTGGTTTCTGATGTTATGGCTTTGGATCTAACACCTCCAATGCCTCACCCTTCCATGAGACATAAAAGCAATAAACCATTTTTTGCATCTCTCAGTTGTGCCATTTCTCATAAAAATTATCCTGAGAGCGAATTAACAAAGTCACTCCCTTTTTTTCTGCTGGTGCAGAAATCTCCTCTCTCAGGCAGATTTTTTAATATGTATCAAGAAACCAAATATTAGATTACCAGAGCTAGAAAGAGCTCTGGTAATGCAGGGATTTATCCAGGGTGGGGATGGAGCAAGGGCAGGGATGCAGAGGGGTTGGCACAGGAGGACTGGGCAGCCAAGGATGCTGTCCCTGACATTCCCAAGGATAATGGGGCTGTTGTGTGCAGGGATGGGGCTTCCTCGGGGTCCTGTGGAAGCTGCAGGTGTGCACAGCAGCAGGTTTTTGTGTGCCAAGGATCCTGCTTGTCTCTACATCACTCTGTTTTTAAAGCAGGGCAATGGGATGGAGGCGTTGGAGCCCAGCACAGCTCACTGGGGTTTCAAACAGGCTGTGGAGAGGAAGGGAAAACGCCTGGATGGTTCACAGCTGGATTTCTGAGCCAAGGGCAGGAGTTTCTGAGCCTTTCTCCACCTGCAGGGGTGGTGGCCCCGTACCTTGGCGATGCCAGTGTTGAATGCAAAAGGACACAGGAGACCAAGAAACCACTTCAGGGGGTCGGGCACCTCTTCTATCAGCACTGCCAGGCTCAGGAACCCGAAGATAAAGATGATGAGGAAGCTCATGGAGCTGGCAAGCTTGGAGGTCTTTAGGAGGGAGCAGAGCATGAAAACCAGGTGGATCTGTAAGAACAGAACTTTCCTTCAGCCACTGGAGGAAATAAACACCCTTAACAGCAGCACTCCCATTTGCCAGGCACCAGGAATAATAAAATCCACTAAAGCCCTGCTCAGTGGGTTGATCTGGGCAGGCTGCAAATCAAAAAAAAAGCCACAGATGTTTCAGCCAGGACCACAAAGGTCTGCAAAAGGCTCTGGAGCGATGCTCAGGCTCATCAGCAGGGTAATAAATCATGTGGGGAGGAAATGTGGCTTTACAGGCTGACTTACACAGGCCAGGCCATAGAGGAAGAAGAGGAGTGAGACTGCAGGGAAGCTGCTGGTGTAGAAGGGCTCCCTCAGCACCAGGGCTGTCAGCAGGCACGAGAAGATCAGCACGTACACGGAGTACAGCAGGCTCCAGGACAGCCTGGGGAGGGAAAGCTGCCGTTAACAGCTCTGCTTACAGCTTCATCTGCACCTCATAACTGTTCAAATTTAAGTGTTGAATTATTTCCTGTGGCTGTAATCTCTTTTTCACATCCTCAGGTGCTCCAGCTTAGGAGGGGATACCCCAGGGAGCAGGGGACACCACTGCCATGCTCAACCCTCTGGCTGAGAAACTGCACAAAACAGTGATCAGCAGCATCAATTAATATTTGACATAACTTTTCAAGAAATGCAGTTTTATTAATTGACTGACCTAAATGTTTGCACAACGGTGTTTCCTTTCTTTACCAGGAATCCATCTCACAGCTTTGCTGGAGAAAAGTTATGAACCCACTAAACTCATTAATTGCCTTCTCAAGTGCCCAGGAACAGACTGATTTTGGCAAACATATTCTGTTTTAAAAAGAGCTCACCAAAATGAAATGTCCTGCAGCCCCATGGTCTTCATCAGAACTTTGAGCTGCTTCTTTTCTCGTGTGACATTCCTTGATAAGAAATACATGAAGGGCAAGAAGCACATCACAATAACAGCCATGAAGTAGCAGTACTCCAGGCTGATGGAGAAGAGGGTGCTCTGGGACTTCATCCTGACCCCAGCAATGGATTTCATTTCTTCCCAAACAGAATGATTTGTCACCATCTAAAGGAATGCAAGGTCAATAGATCAGAGTTTTGCTCATTTTCTGCAGTGAGATGCATTTATACAAGGAATGTTCTGCTTCATCCTCCCTGGATTAACTTTTTAAAGCAGCTTTATTTTCTGACAAATCCATCCCTTGCTATTCCCACAGCAGAGTTCGCCTTTCCTATATTATATTTAAAATAAAATTACTCCATTGGTTCCCAAATTGGCTTTACCTCTATAATGGCAGCATCAATGCTGGACTGCAGGGACAGGAAGCCTTTGTACCAGTACTTTGGGCTGTCACAGTACTCCCAGGAGAACTCATGGCAGCTGTCTGCAAGGCAATGAGAATTAATTAATTTTCACTATTAAATGGACTGACAAGTCCACTGGCACTTTGGGAAACTCTTCAACTCTTGGACAGAGACAAGAAAAAGTCCCCCAAAACACCCAAACCCACAATTTATTCCATCACTTAACAAATATGGAATAATCCCACCCTGAAATTCCCATTTTGTATTACCTATGTATCCAATGACTTCATTGGGAATTACCACGTTGGGGGAAGGAAACCTGAGGTGGTAGGAGAAGTTGTCCTTAAACACAACTCCTATCATTTCTGGATTTGAAATCCAGGCTTTCTCCATGGCTCTCTCATCATCCACTTCTTCTAGTTTTATACCTGTGGAGTGTCAGAAAAACATTGCCATGAGATTTTGTGGGTCTGGAAATGTGTCCACAGGCACTGAGGGAATGTTCTGATTTCTTAGCACTGCAACTCCTCCTTTTCCAGTTCTCATTGGCCAGGAAAGCAGCTCTAAATACTTCATACTTTACCAGCTGAGAAGAAATGCACCACAAAAGAATGTTTTAAAATGTGTGTTAAAAATATTAGCTAAGGCAGAGCTTTCCAGTTCAGAAGGGCACACAGAAGGTAGTTTAAATCCTAGAGAGAAAATATTTGTGAAAATGGAGGATTCAGGATTTTCTCTCCTGTGTAAATTTTCTTTTTGTCCCTGGTAGTTGTTTTAGCAGGAGCTGAGAGTGCAAATATGGATCAGCCATCTCTCAGGAGCTCACATCAGCCAGCAGAGAAAGACCTGAGCCTTGCTTGTGTTCCACAAGAATCTTTATTTCATGGGAAGGGTGGTCAAGCAGGATTCTCTAAAAGGCAGACAGCTATATTTATAGGTTCAGGGGGGATTGAAACTACAACCAATAAAAGTTTATACAAAGAACAGCATCCAATCTAAGTGAGAAGTTCTAAAGGTGAACTAACCAATCAAAACTAATTCCTAACCAATTATCTCCCAAAGTGTTTGAGAGTGACCAAATTCTTAAGGAATTTGTCTCAGCCTTGGTATCTAGGATACCTTATCTATTATAGCAAGTTCCAGGGGAAGATGGCTTTGGAGGAATTGTATCATCCATACCGCTACAACACAACGCACGCACAGCGGGTTAAACAATGACAAAATTCCACGTTTAAAACGCAAAACCCACCCGTGAGGACAGAGCTGGAGGCCACTCTGCTCATGATGCGCCTGGTGGCGGCGGTGACGGGGGTGAAGGTGACGGTGACCCCGGTGGCATTGAAGGCAGGGTCATCCAGGTGGCCCAGGGGGCTGAAGGGCACCTCGGGGTGGTGGCTCTGCAGCATGAGCGAGGACACCATGAGCACCAGGGGCAGGAAGAGCAGGGACAGAATCCACTCCTGCAGCAGGGAGAGCAGGGAGGAGAAACTCATGGCAGCACAAAAAAGGGATTGAAAGAGGAATTCAGTCTCTGTGGGGTTAAAATAGCAATAAGAGGAACTCAGTCACACCCATTTCTGAGGTATGAGTGAAGAGATTCTGAATTGTGGCCATCACCTGCTCCCAGAGCCCTCTATCCATTTGTCACCAATAAAATATCACCATTTAAAAAAAAATCCAACTCTCCAAGTGTTCATTGCCAGCCAGGCTTCTCAAAAGTGCTTTAAATTCTAATTTTACCCAAAGAAGTTGGTGTCTGGGGGCAGGCAGGGATTGGCCACTCTCAGTAGTTAGCTATTATTTTGGTTTTATGTTAAATTTTTTCTTACCTGAAAGCTCTGCATCTTCATCCTCCACTTGATCAGGACATTTTTCCACAAGAGAATTTTAGTTTGCTGGAATACACTCATATTCCTCTGGACTGTCTTCATCTTCGAACCTAGAGACAATTTCTTTTTGAAAATTGTTTTCAAATACAACAAAAGCCAAACCAGCAGCAGCTGGTTTTATTTGCAGAGTCCTTGCAGATGTGCAGTGAAACTTTTTCTCCCTTACAGCAAGAATGAGCTGAAGAAATTCAGATGTTGTGAGCTGAGCACAACCACCCCCGCAGTGCAGGGTCCAGGAGACCTCATCACCCTGAGCACACTCCAGCCCTCACAGCTCAGCAGCAAACCCGGATAAAAACCAGAATTTCAGGCTTCCATGCTGCAGCATGGGGAGTTTGGGAGGAGTTATTGATGAAATGAAAAAGGGACTATCACGTTACATGACCTAATCTGCTTGGGTGGGCTCCATATCCAAGAAACAACAACAATAGAGTCAATTAAAATCCCTAAAATCCTTTTGCTTGCCATTCTAATGTGCTATAGGCTCGGCTCCAAGAGGTGTTGAGAAACTCCTGGCTGTGCTGTGAGCTGAGCTCGTGGAAAACAGCATCTGCTGAAGGAAACTGGGAGCCATGAGAGAACAATTCTTGGAAATGTGTGGGAGAGATGTCATTGGCAGGTTATTAATGAAAAATGAGAGAAAAACTGAGTAGCCACGAGCATTCACTGATGTGTTAATTCAACAGGCAGGGCAGAACTCTCAAAATGACATGGTCAGACCCAAACAAGGATTATTCTGCCTGGTTAATGCTGGTGGTGGGAAGGAAATGAAGCATAAATTTGACTGTCAGATTTTTGCAGATGAGATGTGCTCATTAACCATCCATAAAACAACCATGAGGATCTCTCATGAGCAAAAGGATTCAGCATCTCTGTGTAAAAGAGCTCTGCTCACATGGCCAAACTGCTCTGCTGTCACATCTGCAGCTAAAATCTGCTTTTAAACAAAATCCTGATCTTCTCTAAGTGACTCTCAGGTAGAACAATCAGAGCTTTTACAGACTTTTAATCTTTTTACATCTTTTTAATCCCTTCACACCTTCCTGTCCTGTTCCCCTGGGGGACGATGCCTCGTGGTGCTGACAGACAAGACAGAGTTTATCTTCCTCCAGATATTTCTATTCAGACCCCAGGGGCTGAGTCTCAGTGTGACGAGACAGCAGGCACTGGAATGCTGGAAAAGCAGCTGCAATAAATGCAATAAACACCTGCCCTGGCTTTTGCCATCATCTCTAAACAGAATTTTTTTTCCTCAGTGATGATCTCGCTAAACCCAGGTGTATAAAAGTTTGAATTGAGTCTGTGTAATAACCTCTGGACTTCCTTGAATTAACTGTTGATTTAGATTTGCTATTATTATTAGCTTACACTGGAGGTAAAGAGAGAAATCTGCTCCTCGTATGCCCTGGATCACTTAAAACACTGAGCTGATTCCTTGCAGTGCTGAGAAACACTGGAAATAAACCTCTGCCTTAAGCTGAGCTCCATTTGTGAGTTATTTCACCTCAAAGCAAGGTTTAAAAGACTCTATTGCCTTTAAACACCCCTAAGTTTAATCAAAGTTTAACTCAATTTATTAGGAAGATGCCCCATGCCCCACCCACACATTTGTACCCTGACCCAATGTCATTAACACCATTATAATTTATAATACTGGGTGGGTTCATACCTTCAAAATACCATTTTTAATTTAGGCTTAGGAAGGGTGCTTAAGCCTTACCTGAGCAGGAAGGTTTGAGAGGAGCCCAGAGCTGGTCCTGGAGGAGCAGAGATGCTGAGCTGAGCCTTGCTGGGATGGACTGGCTGCCTGTCCCACAGACTCCAGCTCTGCTTTGTCGTTTTTCACCCCCTCAGGCACTTCTGCAAAAGAAATTCCTCACACCATGGCTTCTTCTTTTTCCTGGCTTCCTTCCCCTTCCTCCCTGGCAGAGCTCCAGCTTTATTTGTGTCAGAAAAAGCAAAGAGAGCACATCGCTGTTGAGGCGCTGGGGTGTGTTGTCCAAAAAGTTAACTCGGGACATTCTTGAGTCGTGGCCAGGAGAAGGAAAACAAGCCCCAGAACAAACCACACAAAAATCCTTTCTCTGGCAAACTCTGCTGTGTTTCTCAGGGCAGCAAGAGGGGCTGAAGTCAACAGGGATGTCACAGCCCAGGCAGGGGAGGACAAGAGGTAACAAACTCTGCCTGTGGCATCAGGAGCAGCAGAGGAGCGCTGCCTCCTGGACAGCAACAGTTCTTCCAGCTAAAAAACATCCTGGAAACGTTGGGATAAACTTCTCCCAACTCTGCACTTCTGAAGGGGATGGGTTTGGTTTCATCCCAGGTTGTGGAGCTGGATTTGCTTCCTTCTGCTCTGCCTAGCAGGGAAAAACCATCCCTAAGATCTAAATCCCACTCAGATGCTGCACAGCAGAGGTGCAGTGAGACAGGGCAGGGATGAAGTTCAAACCTGTTCCCAGAACATCTCCTGGCTGTCCAAACCAACCCTAAGGTGAAGAGGTGGAGATGCCAGGTGCCAGGCAGTGAATCTCATCTCCTCCCTGCCCAGCTCCTTGGCAGAGCCCTGATGTTGGGAGATCCAGGTGGAAACAGCTCCAGGGGTGTGGGTGCTGCTCTGGGGCTTCTCCATCCGTGAGCCACGGCAGCCACCTGCTGGCACCTGCTGGCCCACATCCCTGCCTGCACTGCCCAGACAACATCCCTAAATCCTGCCTAAATCCTGCAGGATTCTCCCTGCTCCTGTCCCAGCCCAGCACCAACCTGTCTGCACCCCCTGAATCACCCACAGCAGCCAGGACAGCTCAGGGCATGGGTGAGGGTCCTGCTGTGCCCATCCCAGGGGATGGAACTGCCCCAGGGGATGGGTGAGGGTCCTGCTGTGCCCATCCCAGGGGATGGGTGAGGGTCCTGCTGTGTCCATCCCAGGGCATGGCACTGCCCCAGGAGATGGGTGAGGGTCCTGCTGTGCCCATCCCAGGGGATGGCACTGCCCCAGGAGATGAGTGACGGTCCTGCTGTGCCCATCCCAGGCATGGCATTGCCCCAGGGGATGGGTGAGGGTCCTGCTGTGTCCATCCCAGGGGATGGGTGAGGGTCCTGCTTTGCCCATCCCAGGGGATGGCACAGCCCTGGCCTCCAGTGGGTCCAGCCCAGCCTTTGCCAAAGGGTGCTGGGGAACAGGGCAACAGAAAGGGGAAACACCTGGATGCAGGGAGTTCCTGTTTTATTTAGTTTATTTTTTTTTAATTTGCTTTTAACTCTACCCTGGCAGGTGGATATCCAAGAGGAGATGCTGATCTGCCCAGACAGGGTCAGGGTGCTGGTGCTTGCCCCCAGCTCCCCATCAGTTGCCCCATCCATCCCAGGCACAGGGATGGGTGCTGGTGAGGAGCCCCTCCCTTCCCAACGACCAAAGCCCTCCTTCAGCACTGTTCTGACTCAAAGCACACCTTCTTTTGACTCTAAATAATAACTGGGGTTTATAGATGATGATACAAGAGCTGCCAGTTTTCATTACATTTATCCAGCCACTGCTGAGTCCTTTCCTCTGTCCCTGGCCCCAGTGGTGGGGGTGAGATGGGCTGAACTCACAGCAAGAGCAGCGTTTTGGGTCACAGCCCTGTGCCCCTCTCTCCCAGGAGCCAGCACCTCTGCTGGCCACACTCCACCAGCCAGAGGGGTGATTTTCAGGGCTGAGAAAGGAGCTGCCATGGATGAACCAGCTGTCAGAGCCTTCCCTGTTTTTGCTCCTGATTCCCTCCAGGCACTGAGCCCCCTTTGCCAGCCACATTCTGGGGATCAGGAATTCAAATCTCCATCAGCCAGTCTGAGCAGGGGCACAGATGAGTGTCAGGCATCAATTTGTGAAAGGATAAAGGCTTTATTTATTAAAATAATAACTCTTTTTTTCCCTCTGTGAGGCAGAACACCTGCAGGGCTGTGTGTGCCGTGAGTAACCGAGTGCTGGGGCTGCAGCTCTCAGACACTGATGAAATCCAGTGACACTGATGAAATCCATGGGATATTTCCCACTGTGGCTCCAAGATCAGGGCTGAAGGGGTCTCTGCTCCACAGCCCCGTTGGATGCCACCTCCAGGTCGTGCTCCTCTGCATCCCTGGTGAGGTCCACAAACACCTGCAACAGTGGAAAACACCCCATCACTGCCTTGGACTGGCTGCATTTGTGCTGGTCACAGGTTATTCTTCCTTTTCCACAGAGACCTCCCAACCTGGAGCTCCTGCATCAGCCTACCTGGTGCAAAGTGCTCAGGGACAAGCTGTACTCCTCAAGCTTGAAATTCCGTTTAGCTGCGGAGGGGTGGAGAAAACATCCTTAAAAACCAAATCCACGTAAACAATTTGGAAGTGATTTCCTTATTTAATCAGTTGTTCCCCTTTACCTGCTTCTAGCTTGGAGAAAGACCTGGACAGAGGTAGTGCATCTGCCACTGGAATCTTGTAGGTGAGCAAGGAAGAAGTTCTGGAAAGGCAATAAAAAATGAATTCTTCATCTTGTGACTCAGCACTGCAGGTTGGGGAGGGGTTTGTAGGATAACTGTGCTCCAGGTAAATCACTGAGCAAGGTCAGCAGGAGGCAAAGAGGATCCCAGCCCAAATCCAGGTGTGGGCAGCCCATGGACACTGACCTTTCCTGCCGGGCTGCGTGGGGGAAGAGCTTCAGGATTTCGGTGTGCACGGCATCGCTGTGCCCCACCTCTGCCATCTTGAGTTCCAGGTGGTAACTTGTGCCAAACTTACTCTTGAGATCCTCAAGGGAACCGATGTACCTGCAGAGGGGGGAGAGCATTGCTCAAACCACCACAACCAGCAAATAAATCAGTGGCTTGAGGGAGCTGAGGAGCAGCTGCACATCCTCTTATCCATCAGCGCTTTTCACTGCGCTCACTGAACCGATGCGACAAACAGAGTGGAAAAAAACAAACGTGGGAGCATCCAAACCAGTATTTTCCATTACACTAAAAATTTCATGATTATAAGCCCCACCTTACAATACAGGATGTGATCAAAGGTATCTGTTCTATCACCATCTGTTGAGGGTGGGGGCAGTGATCCTGATCTCAACGGCAGATATTCTGCTAATGGGCATCCATTGAAACCAGGCAGGGCATTGTTCTTTATCTTTTCACAACCCATCCTTCCTCCAGCCAGTCATTTTCTGCTCATGGCCATTGAGTCCCACTGTGGGACTGATAAAATTACTGCATCCCACTGGGAGTTGCTCCAGCCAGGGGGAAGAGCCCAACATTTCTTACCAAGATAAAAACAGAGGTTTTGGGACACTAAGGGAGCCCCTTTCTCCACTGGACTCCAGAGGAAAACCGGATTTCTCCACATCACCACTGGAGCTCCGGAGGGAAACTGCACCTTGTACAGGAGCACTGCTCCAACTGAGCCACATCTGTCACTGCAGGAGGATGCAGCCACCATGGAATGGGACTGCTGCCAACACCCTGCCTGACAGGGTGTCAGGGTGTACTCTGACTGTGTCAGGGTTTGGGGTTTGTTCTTTGTAGTGCTGTATTTCTATTTTAATTTCCCTAGTAAAGAACTGTTATTCCTAATTCCCATATCTTTGCCTGAGAGCCCCTTGATTTCAAAATGATAATAATTTGGAGGGAGGGGGTTTACATTCTCCATTTCAAAGAGAAGCTCCTGCCTTTCTCAGCAGACACCTGTCCTCCAAACTAAAACAGCAACTTTTCATTCTTTGTCCATGTATAAGCCGCACCTGATTATAAGCCGCACTTTGGGTTTGGACCAAAATTTTAGTCAAAATGGTGCGGTTTATAATGGTGAAATTACTGTAAATGAGCCAAAGTAACACCAAGAACCCCCAGAACAAACCCCCTGCCCCCAGAGCCCACCGGAGCCGGCCGGACACCAGGATGGCCACGCGGTCACACATCGCCGCCGTCTCCTGCAGGGACTGCGTGCACAGGACAGCCGCGCTCTCCCTGCTCCTCAGGCAGGCCTGGATCATCCTCCTGGGAACACAGGGATCTCAGTCACTTCCTGGGAATAGCCACAGGAAACTCCTGCTCTGTGTCTCCCTCCCTAGAAACAACTTTTTAAAGGTGTTAAGAAGCGGGGAGCTATTTAAAATATTTCAGTTTTCTCATTAAGGATGACCTGGATGTCACTGCTAGGTTGTAATTTGTCAGCTCCCTCCAAATTTGGCACTGATGGTGCAAACTGGGGATAAAAAGCTGCAGCAAACAAACACCAGTGCTGAATGACTAAGGGGAGGGCTTCCTACAATTTATTTCTCTTGCTCTGAAGAAAAAATAAATCTGTGTCTTTTGTACCAAATGCATGGGTTCAGCTGGTGCCTGTTGAGATTTTTTTGGTGTATTAATGACCATTCTATTAACACTATTCTATTAATAATTCCATTACAGGGCTGGCTGCCAGCTGAGTGAGCAGCTCAGTGAGTTCTCCCCATCCCCATCATTAGGAAAAAGGGAAAGGACAGATCTACTCTGTGACAGGGCAGAAGCTCAGCCTGCCCAGGAGCTCCTGTCAGAGCTGTCCCAGGCTCCCATTTCTGGCACCATTCCCGTTCCAGGGCTGCTCACCACATGCAGCGCTGCCCTTTGGGGTCCACACTCACGGAGGGCTCATCCCAAAGCATCACTGCTGGCTCCCCCAGGATGCTCAGAGCAAAGGACAGCTGGAATGGGAACAACATGAGATCAGGGCTTCTTTATTTACCTGCAAAATTAGAGCACCTGAATCCCTGTGAATTTTTCAAAGCTGAAGCTCTTGATTCCAAAGTACAAAAGGAACACGGATTTTATAAAAATCCCACTTCAGGTGCTCTCAGTTAATGTTTTAATCTCTCAAAATCAGATTTCTCCAGAACTCCTGAGCCTGCCAAAGATGTGAAAGTGCTTTTCCATCCCATTTACTGGCAGATGTAGGTGGTGGGGCGTGAAGAGGTGATTGTAAATCCAATTTGTGGTTAGCACTTATTAAACACATGGTGCAGGAGAGTGGGAAAAGAGGGTGAGGAGGAGGGAGGGAATCCTGCCAGGCTGGATTCAAAAGGTATTGATGAGAATGAGTGATGCCAGGAACCCACTTAGCTGAAGGTTTCCTCCTCACCATGCCCAAGAAAGGCAAGCAGGGTTTGGTTAATTAGTGAAGATAAATCCAACAGCACCTTTCTGGCTTCTCCAGCAGATAAACTCCTCGCTGGGGTCTTGAAATGCTTCAGGAGATCCAAGGCCCTTCCTATGCTGTGGGGAATGGAAAGGGAAAAGCCCCAGGTGAGCATCTTGGTCAGGGCTGCTGAGGAACCAGACATGGTTTGGTTGATATCCATCACCTTGGGTTACTTGGTGATTCTGCTTCTAATTTGGATGATAAATTGAGGAATTTTTTGCAGAAATTCAAGGCAGGGAGGGCAGCTAATGAGAGAAGTGAGTTATTCATGCAACTGGCCATGAACTGGGACGAGTTTGATTTTTTTTTTTCTGAATTTTCCCAGGTAAACTTGGGCTACAATCTTCATTGGCAAGGCACTGAGAACAGTATAAAACAGCAGGAAGCCACCTCTCTAAGGTGAGAGGCACCGAAATGTTGTCTCTTAGCCACACAAGCCATTTTTCTAACAGAAAAACACTTCCCCACCCTACAAAATCACAGAGTGATAGTTCTGGAAGCCTCCCTACCTCTGGAGGTAGGCAGAACCAACAGATGAGATAATCTGGCTTCCTACCAGCTGATGGCATGAGCAGCATCCTCTTCCCTCATCCCTCTGATGGCAGCAAAGGCCTCCAGGTGCTGCAGCACTGTCAGGTGTGGCCAGAGAGGGTCCTGCTGTGGGCACCAGCCCAGGGCTCCATCCCCACCCCTGAGCAGCACCTGCACACACACACAGGCTGTGGGGTCACAGAAATCATCTTTGGGATCTCAGAGCACAGCTACACAGGCTGTGGGGTCACAGTCACAGCTTTGGGATCTCAGAGCACACCTGCACAGACACACAGGCTGTGGGGTCACAGAAATCATCTTTGGGATCTCAGAGCTGTCCCTGCACACACACACAGGCTGTGGGGTCACAGAACACAGCTTTGGGATCTCAGAGCACAGACACACAGGTTGTGGGGTCACACAGTCACAGATTTGGGGTCACAGTCACAGCTTTGGGATCTCAGAGCAGTCCCTGCACACACACACAGGCTGTGGGGTCACAGAAATCATCTTTGGGATCTCAGAGCACAGCTACACAGGCTGTGGGGTCACAGAAATCATCTTTGGGATCTCAGAGCACACCTGCACACACACACAGGCTGTGGGGTCACAGAAATCATCTTTGGGATCTCAGAGCACAGCTACACAGGCTGTGGGGTCACAGTCACAGCTTTGGGGTCTCAGAGCACACCTGCACAGACACACAGGCTGTGGGGTCACACAGTCACAGATTTGGGGTCACAGTCACAGCTTTGGGATCTCAGAGCAGTCCCTGCACACACACAGGCTGTGGGGTCACACAGTCACAGATTTGGGATCTCAGAGCAGCCCCTGCACAGACACACAGGCTGTAGGGTCACACAGTCACAGCTTTGGGATCTCAGAGCAGTCCCTGCACACACACAGACTGTGGGGTCACAGTCACAGGTTTGGGATCTCAGAGCAGTCCCTGCACACACACACAGGCTGTAGGGTCACAGAAACAGGTTTGGGATCTCAGAGCAGTCCCTGCACAGACACACAGGCTGTAGGGTCACAGTCACAGATTTGGGGTCTCAGAGCACACCTGCACACACACACAGACTGTGGGGTCACAGTCACAGGTTTGGGATCTCAGAGCAGCCCCTGCACACACACACAGGCTGTGGGGTCACACAGTCACAGATTTGGGATCTTAGGGCTCATCCTAAGATGGGCAGGGACATCTTCCACCAGCCCAGGTTGCCCCAAGCCCTGCCCAGCTGGCCAAGCCAAGCAGTTGTGTGGTCAGCAGCCTCTTGTGAGTGGCTCCATGAGCAGGGTGATCCTGCTCCATCTGCCTTTTCATTTTAGCCAACATTACCAGCCATCAGCCTGTCCTGTCCTGGTAATACTTCTCTATTTCCAACCTTCAGTCCCAAATCTGTAAGAGCAATGGCATTTCCCCTCCCCCAGCACATGCCATTAATCATTCTGCACGTAATTAAGTGATGGATTGTTACTGGCCCAGCGCTGCTCACATTCGTTTTCAATTTCCTGATTTTGCAAGGCTGTTTGTGGACAGTGTTATTTTTGGGGATTTTAGATGTCAACAATTCTTATAGGGATTGTGACATTTCACAATGGGTTTCCAATGCCAGTTGAAGGTTTCCTATTGCTCAAACTCTTAGATCTGTAACACTGAATTTGATGAACATCAGAATTTATGCTTGGCACAAATCAATACTGTCCTCTCAGTAAATACCCAGGACACATAAACAGTATGTAAACATCCACAAATCCCCTGATTGTAGGGAGATGTTGCTGGCTTGCTTTATCACATCCTGAATTTTTAAAGGCCTCAAGGTCACCTCTGCAGCTGCCCCAAGGAGCCACCTACCTCCCCAGCAGTCACTGCCACACCTCCAGAAATCATCTTTAGAGTTGTGCTTTTCCCAGCCCCATTGGGTCCCAGCAGACCTAAGACTTCTCCTGGAACAAACATGCAAAAACTGTTAATAATATTTATTGGAAAAGTGACTTCTTCCCTGTATTCTATGCAATATTTGAAAGTACAGCTGGAGAAAGGGTTGTTTTATCCCCATCAATTAAAACTTTGAATGCAGGTGCCCAGAGCGTCAGGTCTCAATGCCCACAAGAAAATTCTAACAAAAATGTTGCATCCAAATGAGACCTTCCCCTTAGATTTGAGTAATTTATATTATAGAGAGTGCAGAAAAATACTTGAACCTTTTTTAAGACCAAAAGAGAGGTTTTTGACAGCAACTTTCTTCTTTTTCTTAAAGATGGAAGTGGCTGCCCTGACTTCGTACTCCTTGCGCAAACCGTGGACAACAACCAAGTCCTGTGAACACACAGAGGGAAATAAAAATTCTCCTGCTACCCCATGAGGCAGCTCATCTGTTCTTACCATTAAGCAGGACTTTGAAAAAGAGAAAAATTTAAAATTAAAAAGCCATGAAGCAGAGGAAAAAAAAAAAAAAAAAGGAAAAAGTGCAGAATGGGAATAAAAATAACGGTGCCAGGGTGACCGTGGGCTGGAGGGTGAGATCACAGCAGATCCGAGAGCAGGAGCTAAGAAAGCAGAGGCAGATGAGAGAATGAAAAGGATGAGTATGGTCAGTGGTGTCTCTGGAGCCTGAGCTGACCCCCTGTGTTGTTTTAGAGTCTCTGTGTCCCAGCCCCAGCACCAGAGAAAGAGTCAGGAGACTCTTCTGTTGTTTCCAGAGCTGTTTATTTTATCTCATCTCAAAGTTCTTTCCCTGCCCAGCCCAGGTCTGTTCAGCAGCTCAGCCCCAGGCACACTGCCCACCCTGGGGTGGGATTATCTTTTTATACTATAAACTACAGAAACATTATTTACAGTTATCTTCCAATACCTATCACTGATGTTGTACAGTCTGGTTCTGCTCTAAACCAATCTAAAAGTGCCAACATCACCCAGAAGATGGATGCAGGAAGGAGGAGGAAGAAAGACAGAACACGCCCAGGTTCCTCCATCCTGACCCCAGACCCTGATTATAAACAATCTTAAAAACCTACTTTTTCACCTTGTGATAATCTAATTTATATTCTAATTATTTTTTGTGACTTGTAATTCTTCATGTAAGGCTGGTAATTTTTCCCATCAGAGAAATCAAAGGCACAGGGGTTCTGGGCTCTGTGCCAAGGCTCCTGAGCCCCTGCCTGGGTCTGAAACCATCCCAGGGTATCCAGAGGGATGAGCTGGGCTCCCACAGCTGGGGAATGAGAAGCAGAGCAGGGCTGGGTCTGGACTCACCTCCTGCAGCTGCAGCGAGGACGCCGCGCTCCGCGCCCTGTCCCTCTCCGCCTGCACCTCGGGGGGCTCCTCCCCAGCCTGCTCCTTGTTCTGCTGGGGGTCCCCTCTCCTCTGCTGGATCCTGGCAGTGGAGCAGAGATGCTTTCACTGGGAATCACTTCCAAAAAGGTTTGGTGTTTATAAGTTTTTTTTTCCCCGGGGCAGCGCCAACAAAACCCAGAATTTATTTGTCCTCACAGAGTTGGAAGGGGCACGCCAGGATCACTGAGCTGTTCCACAGATTGTGTTTGCTCAAGTGTTTATTCCTAAAGCTAAACTTCCCTGGCATGGCTGAGAAAATACAGGCCCCTTGTAGCTTTTCCTTCATCTTTAATTATTGAGTGGCTCCCTGCTCTGCACTGCCAATCATCTGTTCAAGGAGAATTCAAATACAAGTGGCAGGTTTGCAAACCCGTTTGGGAATTTAACTCCCACACTTGTAAATGTCTGATAATTAAATATTTTTATGAGTTTTTATAAGCCTTCTCCCACGTGGCTCAGGGGGTTGGACACTTGTTGTTGGTGACAGTTAGGCAGAGAGCACTCAGACAATCCCGACCTGATGAAGATTTAGGGAAACCTCCATCCCATTTGGAGCAATACTGACACCTTTGAAAAGGAGTTAAAATTTTTCTGTTTCAATCTGGAAACATAATTTAGCCCCCTGTAGAGAAACATCCCGAAAACTAGCTCTTAACCTTAAAAAAAAGCTGAAATCTCAATTTTTATCCTCTCAAGAACATAAAAAAATAAATTAAAAATACTAGCGTTATCCACATGTTGAAAGACTTTTTTCACACATCACAATTTTCCCTCCTGCTGCCAAGGTCCTGCCTGGCAGTGCAGCTCCAAGCCCAGATTGGGGTAAGTGTGGCTCACAGGGAATCCCTGGGACACACCTGAAGATGGGATCAAACCCTGGGACTGCATCTCCAAATCTCATCTCCAAACAGCGCAGGAGGAACACCAGAATCACCCCGTGGATGTAGGGCTGCAAAGCAGACATTCATTAGGCTTGGATGGAGACAAGGTAACAACACACTCTGCTATTTTGATTATTCAGGGATGCAGTGACCAATGTCATTAATTTCAGCTATTGAAAAGGTCTGCAAGGGGAGGGAGCTGAACTGAGGCTTTGCAGACATTCTTCTCTGAGATGCAGATTATTTGTAAAAGCCTCAATTTCTTGCAGCAGCTCTACCCCAGATAATCCCCCCAGAGACATCCTGTGGGATGGGAGAGCATCTCATCCTTTTGTAGCAGCAGCTTTGGGATCATCAGTTTATTCACAATGTCTCTGCCTTCCACAGGAGCTCCACTCAACCCCCTCCCCATTTTTGCAGCCACATGAGACACAAGCCCAGGATTACTTGGAATTTGTCCCCCCCTGCCAACACTTAATGGGAAATTTTGGCTACAAAACCCATCCTGTCTTTATAGGGAGAGTTTTCAAACCCCCTGCATCAGGGACAGGCATCCCTGCCCAAGCCACCACCTCCAGGTCCCTCCTTACTGCAAAGACAGGCAGGTAGATGTAATTCCACGTCCCAAAAATCCTGTGGTCTTTATAAATGAGGAAATTCTGGAAGAAAAGGAGATCAGTCAATTAGAAAATTCCTCAGTGTGCCTCAGGGCAGGGTCAGAGTAGGTGTGGCAGGGAGGGATGTTCAGCTTTCCTCCAGGATGGGATAAAGGAGCTTTTTCTGCCTTTTTTCTTTGGTTCTTACTGTCTTGGCTACAGCAATTCAGGTTAATTTGCCCATTTCTACCATTGCTTTCTCTTTGGTTCTTTGGCCTTCTCCCAGCTCATTCCTCCTTTCTGCTTTTCCCACTCCATCACCTTCTCTCATGCCAACCTTGCTGCCAAAATACAGCCCTGTGACAGCTCTTAGTGACTGAAAAACCAAAACCATCCCCATCAAAAAAAGGATTAACAGGTCACATCCTGGCTTCTCTCTCTCTCAACAGCTTGCAACTTCTCTTCTCCTGTTTTCTTTTCTCACTTTCTCTTTTTGACTGGGAATTTGGGAAGTGCCTCTTGCTTTGCCAGTTTGCACCATTAGGATAATTATTGAATTTAGTAGGATGTGTTTTGCTTACCAGTCCAGAGAACATGAACCAGCCCACAGGTGGAAACACAGGAATCAGCATACAGACGTGGTAAAGTATGTCATTGTGGTGACTGTTCATAAAAGCAGCATAATTCACCTGGAATAAAGCAGAAAAATTATTTATTAAAAAATATAAATGCATTGTTGCTCAAAAACCAGGTTATTTGTCAGTGATTCAGGTTATTCTGCTGAACACTGATTCAAATTGAAACTGATTGATGCAAATTTGACATAAAGCCCCAAGTGGCAAGGTGTGAGAATCAAACATCCCAGAGTGAAGGTGCTCCTCACTTACCAAAATGAAGGCTAAAGACCAAATGTAACGATTGCTCCGCCCCGTGCGAAATTTGAAAGCCATTAAATAAACGAAGAGCATAAGAGATATTCCATAACCAAAGATGCAAATGAGCTGGGGAGAGAGAGAGAGAGAGAGATCAGTGACAAGGAGGATACAGGAAAACCTGCAAACCTGTTTATTCTTATTGCAAATAAACTCCTTAAAGCCAAACTCTGCTGGGAAATGGCCCAGAGCTCACCAGGCTCAGCACAGCGTGGGCATCCAAGGGGCACATGCGGGTGAAGAGCACCAGGAGCCCGAACATGAGGCACATGAGGCTCCAGAAGAGGGGGATGTCCACCAGAGCCTGCCCACACCAGTAGGCTGAGGGGAAGAGCCCCGCGAGCCGCAGCTGGGAGCGAGCCTGGAGCTGAAAAAGGGACAAAAATCAGAGAAGGGAGAGGCTGAAACATCATTCCTGCTCCTTCTCTACTCCCCTGCTCCTCCCTTCATCTCATTTCTGAGCACTTCTAATTCTTGTTTCTACCATTGTTTGTAACCATGCCATTCCTGAAAGGAAAAAAGAAATTAAATCATTCTGATCTCAAAAGCTTTATTGGCAGCCGAATGTCTGTGAGCCTCAGCTGACTCCCTGGGATGCAGAGAAGTGCACTTTGAAACCTGGTTGATTTTCTTCTTTTCTTCTTTTTTCTGCTACCTAGAAATCACAGAATGATCTGGGTGGGAAGGGACCTTAAAAATCATCCCTGACATCCCTTCCACTGTCCCAGGCTGCTCCAAGTCCTGTCCAGCCCAGCCTTGGACATTCCAGGGATCCAGGGGCAGCCACAGCTGCTCTGGGCACCCTGTGCCTCCCCACTGGTGCTCTCCAAACATTTCACATCACCTTCACTCCTTGTGTACAGCCACAGCTCATGCTCTTTACCTTGTAATCCTCCACGCTGCTCATGGCAAAGAGAGGAGGCAAACCAGCAGCCAAAACCAGCAGGTAGGTGAATAAGCCATAGAAAATGTAATTCTTTAGCCCTGTGTCTTCTGCCTGTGGGGAGAAATTCAGTCATCCATCACTGAGGCTGCCCAGGGAAAATCTGGCTGGCTCAGTGTCAATGGCCCATCCCTTAAAACCAGGCAGGGCATTGTTCTTTATCTCCATGGGATATCTCCTGTTAATGGCCATGTTTTATAAACCAGCTGGGGCATTGTTCTTTATCTTTTCACAGCCCATCCTTCCTCCAGCCAGTCATTTTCTGCTCATGGCCATTGAGTCCCACTGTGGGACTGATAAAATTACTGCATCCCATTGGGAGTTGCTCCAGCCAGGGGGAAGAGCCCAACATTTCTCACCAAGATAAAAACAGAGGGTTTGGGACACTAAGGGAGCCCCTTTCTCCACTGGACTCCAGAGGAAAACCGGATTTCTCCACATCCCCACTGGAGCTCCGGAGGGAAACTGCACCTTGTACAGGAGCACTGCTCCAACTGAGCCACATCTGTCACTGCAGGAGGATGCAGCCACCATGGGATGGGACTGCTGCCAACACCCTGCCTGACGGGTGTCAGGCTGTACTCTGACTGTGTCAGGGTTTGGGGTTTGTTTCTTTGTAGTGCTGTATTTCTATTTTAATTTCCCTAGTAAAGAACTGTTATTCCTAATTCCCATATCTTTGCCTGAGAGCCCCTTGATTTCAAAATTATAATAATTTGGAGGGAGGGGGTTTACATTCTCCATTTCAAAGAGAAGCTCCTGCCTTTCTCAGCAGACACCTGTCCTCCAAACTAAGACAAGTGGGAACCCTTGTACTCTGCTCCCCAGCCAGGTTTCCAGCCCCATCCCAGTGAATTTTGGGGGTGCTCACCGAGTAGAAGAGCTGGCTCCAGACGCGGAAGCGCGCGCTGGAGTTGTGGAGCCTCAGGAAGGCGTTGCTGAGGATGTTCACCAGCACAGGGAAGCAGTTGATGGGCTCTGGGCTGCACATCACCGTGAACTGGCGGCTCTGAGGATGCCAAAACAAAAAGATTTCACGTCCCTGAGGTGTCACCAGCACTACTGGAATTGTTCATGATGCCAAAAAAATATTCTCCCTCTTTCTGGTGAAATATTCTCCCATTTAAATGGTTCTCAGGACATCTTTTTGATGTATGGATTGAAAGAAGGAAAAGATAGCCCTCACCTTGCCTTCCAGGGATATTTTTATAGCTCCATTATAATCTGGAAGGCTTGTGATGTTTTCCTCCAGAGCTATTTTTGGGATTATGTTTTGACTCTTCAAAGCAGCAATGAAGTCCTCGATTTCTGATCCTGAAATCAAGTCAAGGACAGAAATTAAAGTCATTAGAGGGCTTTTTTCTTTAATTAGAAACAGTTTCATGTGAACAAGTTCCTACCTGCAAAGCAGAGGTACATTAAAATCCCCAAACATTGAGATTCTAAGCAAACAAATATTTCCTGTATCTTTTCTATTTATTTAAACTGGTTAAACAAAATACGTTTCAAACTTATTAATTGCTTTTTTTTTTTTTTGGTTGCCTGGTTCATTACTCTTTTACACATCACCTGTATCATCTCTATAACTGCATTCTTTGCTCAAACACCTCTCAATGCACATTCCTTTATTTATTTGTGGCCTTTGCAAGGTTGCTCTGTCAATTATAACAAAATTCACATTGATGCAGAGAGTGAGCCACCCTCACATGCTGCTCCTCACCTGTGTCATTGAGGATGAGGAGGTCTGTGGACCTATTTTGAATTTTCTCTTTCGTGGGAAGAAAATACGGGCTGGATGTGATTTCCCAGCTGCTGGAGTTGTGCCACAGATGAAACAACATTAAAACCATCAGTGGTGGAAGGATGAATGCTCCAAATAACAGCAATCTGGATGGAAAAACAAAAGTGAGGCCAGGGGAAACCCACCAAGAAGTAATTGTGTGATTTATGGGGGAAATTTTAAACTTAAGCAAGCCAGAATTCTCCCACCAAGCCCAGCCTGCCCCTGTTTTTGCAGCCTTGAAACATTCCCCACCTAATTCTCGGCTTCCAAACATCTCCAGCAGGATTTGAGCCTCCCCTCAGCTGCTGCAGGGCTGCAGGGCAGGTGGGAGCTGAGGGATGCAGAACTCCAGACAGGCTCTTTAAAATGCTGTGTACTATATCCAAATGATGCAGCAATTTATTTATTAATCATTTAAAATGCTGTTTATTCTATCCAAATGATACAGCAATTTATTTATTATTTTAAATGCTGCTTATTATATCCAAATGATACAGCAATTTATATATTTATTATTTAAAATGCTGTTTATTGTATCCAAATGATAAAGCTATTTATTTATTTATTATGTAAAATGCTGTTTATTTTACCCAAATGATGCAGCAATTCACGGTGGTGGGTGACAGAGCCCAGCCCACAGTGGTCAGCACCAGCTGTGGGTTTGTCTGAAATCCTCCTTTAGTTCTGGTCCCAATGCATTATTTACTTTTCATTGTAGAGCATCTCAATACCTAACAATCAATCAACACCTTTACTATCCCCTATAGCCCATCACAACTGCCAACATTACCAAATTCATGTTGCTGTTTTCCAATCACAGAAGGTTAGTTTGTCACAGTTTAAGCTTGAAGTTGTTTTTCAGTTTTCTCATAGTGGAAAATTCTGAGATCTTTTCTCTACTTGCAACATTGGCATTTTTGTTTGTCTGTGAAAATCTTTTTGCTCGGTAAAAGCATCTTTTGAGGTGGATTTATCCTTTGCTCAGAGCCATAAAAGCCCTTCCAATTCACTGCTCTTTGTCTTCTTAGTTACCCACTAAGAGTGGCTCAGCAATTCTTTTCCTCTATATCAAAACTTGCTGTCATTTCTATTCCTTCTTCAGAGTCCACATTCCAAGATCTTTGTGTTACACACAAACACCTGTGAGACCTCCCTGTCCCATCCTCACCTCTCCCAACAGGAGCTCCTGTACTTACACTCCCCTGAGGAATTTCCCTTCGTGCTTCATTCTCAGCAGGCGAATTCTGAGCACAGCACACACCTGCTGCCTCCAGAGCATCATCCCACTCAAGGCCAGGCTCCCCTGCTTGGACAGCCCAGCGAGGTGCTGCTCCCTCTCCTCCAGGTCTCCATCTCCTGCGGGATCACCATGAGAAATCATCACCCACAAGGAGCCTTCAAAAACCCCTTTTAATCCCAAACTATCACCAAGGATCTGCTGCTCTGAACAGAGGGATGGGATGATTTGAATTTTTTATTTATTTGTTTTATTTATTTTGTGGTTTTTTGGGTTTTTTTGGGTTCTTTTTAAATTTGGTTTGGTTTGGTAAACTATCATCAAGGATCTTCTTGCTCTGAACAGAGGGATGGGATGGGATGGGATGGGATGGGATGGGATGGGATGGGATGGGATGGGATGGGATGGGATGGGATGGGATGGGATGGGATGGGATGGGATGGAATGCAATGGGATGGGATGGAATGCAATGGGATGGGATGATTTGAATACTTTTTGTTTGTTTTGCTTTTTCTTCTTTTATTTTTTTAATTTGGTTTGGTTTGGGGTTTTTTTGAGAGAAAAGTAAGAAGGGCAGAGAAAACGGGCAATAATTCATCCAGAACAGAATTTATATTGAATAGAATTTATATTCTTGATTCTTATTACTTACATTATTATTGAACAGAATTTATATTCTACTTATATGGATATATAATAGACATAGATAGATATATAGATATAAATATACTAAATAAATAAATAAATAAATAAATAAAAATATATATACATATTAATATATTTATATACATATATATTCATATATAAATATATAAATATATGAATATATATTTTGATATTTCATCTTTATATCTTTATATCTTTATATCTTTATATATTTATATTTAATTGAATTTATATTATATTTATGTACACCAGAATTCAGACTGGCTCGTGTGGAAACACATCCAAGGTCTTTCCTGGCCTTGGGAAGTGCCTTCTGCAAACTTTATCCCTTCCCACCTCCTGCTCTGGTAAATACCCTTCAAGGTAAATGCCCTTCCAACAAGAGCCTTAATTCTTATGCTTGAAAGCTTTTGGGAAGCCAAGATGGAATCATTTGGGCTTCTCCAAGATGATATTCCTCACTGAAGGCAGGTGGGATCACTCTATGCCCATCAATATTCACATTCAGCAGAAATTTATTAGGTATCCAATTAAAACTCTTGTTTAAATGGAACTTTAGGGATACCAAGGGAGTCAATGCTTTACCTTGGGGATCGATGGCTTCCTCCCCCTGCAGCTTCAGGAAAACATCTTCCAGGGTCGTCCTGTTCACCTCATAGTGCACAACCCCCTGCAGGACGCTGCTCTCCAGGTGTTTGAACAGATCTGCACGGGAGAAAGCACCAGGCTGAGCCCAGGCACCCCAAACTCAGCCAGCAACATCAGATATTCCAGCACTCACACCATCAATCCCCATCACCTAAAAGTCATCACAAATTCATTGTGCTTTTTAGAGGTAACTAGTGGGAAATTCCGTGGTTTTCATGGACCATCCCAAAAGCAGAAGAATCAATACAAAGGATTTAGGAGGATTTGCAAGAGTGCAGCAGGCTGACCTCACTCTGCTCCTTCTGAGCTCAGCAGACATTTTAATAACAAATTAAGAGGAGTAAAACCAGTGGGTTTTAGTTTGTAGATTAGCTGGATTTTCTTTTTTTCATCCTCATTATTAATATTAGCATGTGCACTGTAGGCTTTCTGTAAAACTGGTATTTATGCAGCTTCCTAATACCACACATTATGGACCAAGGAATGTAATCATTCCCTTCACAGCAACCCTGATTTCTGTTTTTCCCTTTAAAACCCTGGCACAGGGACAGGTTTCTTACCTGGGAAGCTGTCAGAGTTTTCCAGAGGCAGCCTAAAACAGAGCTCATCCCTCTTCTGTGCCTCGAGCACAGCATCAGGGATGTACTGTCTGACCACAGATGACACACGTTCTGGGTCACACAGGTCATTTATGTGCATCCTGTTAAAGAAAAAACAAAACAAAAAAAAAATTAAAACATTTTTACAGTGTTAAATTTAAAAAAAAAAAAAAGTGTGCATCATCTGGTTGGAGTACAGAGCCAGTGGGGATTCTTCCATAGGGAAACCTCCAAAACTGGGCAGAATTCCAGTGGGAATTTTTACAGCCATCTGCACTGCCCTTGGTTTTGCCATGCATGCCTAAAATGGTTGAGATTAAGAATTATGATCCTGGACAATGCTGCTAAACCAAGAACTCAGGAATCAAACTCCTAAGAGAAACAACTTTGCATCAAAGCCCTCGTGGGTCACTCTGGCACCACAGATCTCCTCACTCTGTCTCCTTCCAGCTGAAAGGAGGTTGCAAAGTCATTTTAGCTCTGTGCTTTCAGGGTTGGGTTCCAAAGAAAGGCAGCTTGGTGTCCAAAGCAGGGAAATTTTGGCAGCCTTAAAGGTCTTCTAAAATGAATTGTGATTTCTGTGACTGTCTATATAAACTCTACAAAAACACAGACTCTACAAGAAAACTCTCATGAGAATGAGAAGCTTTTCACAAAAAGAATCACCACCAAACCCAAAGGTTTTACCTTAAGTGATAGCCAATCCCCCACTTTCTCTTCAAGTAGAGAGATGAGCCAACACTCTGCAATCTCCCACAGGAGAGGAAAGCTTTCCGATCTAAGGAGGAGGAAGGAATAAAAAGGATTAGGGGGATTTACAATGCTGACCTCACTCTGCTCCTTCTGAACTCAGCAGACATTTTAGTAATAAATTGAGAGGAGTAAAACCAAGCCAGCCTTGAAGGCCTTTTTTTAAAATAAAAAAAAAATTAAACCAATGCTTTTCTCCTCAACATCATGGTTAATTATTTTAGTTCTGCATTTTTGTGGGCTCATGGAGAATTTCCCACTCAGCACAGAAATAATACAGAAACGGGAACAGTGGCAAGTGAAATCCAGGAAAATGAACCAAGTTTTACTGACATAGAGACAAATCCAGATAATCTGCAAGTGCATTATCCTGAAGAAGACTATTTTGTCCTGGAGAGGAGCACGAGCAAAGCCTTGGAGGGACTCTGTGACTTTCTTTTTGGTCCCTGGTGGTATTTACCAGGACCACAGAGTGCTAATATCATTTAGCAGTCTCTCAGAAAGCTCACATTTAGCCAGCAGAGAAAGACCTGAGGCCTTGCTTGTGTTCCACAAGAACCTTTATCTCATGGGAAGGGTGGTCAAGCAGGATTCTCTCAGAACAAAGGGCAGACAGTCATATTTATAAGTTCAAGGGGGGATTGAAACTACAACCAATAAAAGTTTATACGAAGAACAGCATCCAATCCAAGTGAGAAGTTCTAAAGCTGAACTGACCAATTACACAGACTAATTTCTAACCAATTATCTTCCAAGGTGTTAGGAGAATGACCAAATTCTTAAGGAATTTGGCTCAACCTTGGTATCTAGGATACCTTATCTATTATAGCAAGTTCCAGGGGAAGATGGCTTTGGGGGAATTGTCTCATCCACGGGACTCAGATCATTTTAGGCTTGCCCAGCTCAGACAAAATATGCCCAGCGAGCACCAACCATGCCACAGCAGGAGCCACACGTGGGCTGTGCCCTGGAAACCCGTGTTTTTCACCCCCAAGGTGCCAGTCTGGGCTCACCAGCCTGAGCATCAGCCTCCTCCATGGACTGGGTGGCGAAGAGCGTGACGCGCCCGGCGCGGCGCTCCCGCAGCGCGCTCCAGATGTGGTGCCTGGAGCAGGGATCCAGCCCTGCTGTGGGCTCGTCCAGGAGCAAAACCTGCAAAGGACAGCGAGGTCAGAGCTCCCCACGCCCCAGCTGTGCTCGTGTGGCTCAGCTCCACGTGAAACATTCATCTTAGAGAAATTAGGGTTTTAGTTAAAAGTTAGAAGAAACTGGGCTTGAAATAGTTATCTAAAACTTAAATAATTGATTGCCACTGCTTTTTGCTATTGCTTTGCTTTGCTTGTCCTCATCAACACCCAAGAAGAAGACAGGAGCTGCTGCAGCAACATCAGCTTTACAGGAGTAGCTTCTGCTTCTATTTGGGACTTTATACCAAAACTTAGCATGGAATTTAATGTCTGTGACTTTGCTTTTGAGACTGATGCGCTTCTGTAATAAACAGCCTTTCAGCAACCATTAGCTGCTGTGCTCATTTAGGAGATAACCTGACACGAAGTTTGGTGCCTGGGAGCAGGGGAGGTCTGAACCTCACAGCTCTGACTGAGCCAGACTCAAGTCAATTAGCAGCCTGGAATGGCAGGGGAAAAGCACAACAGTTCTGTGCCAAGCCAAAATGCAAAGCTGTGTCCCAAAACAATTCATGTTGTGTGTGCGTAAACACGACTGGTCCTACCTGGGGGTTCCCCAAAATTGCAATTCCAAGAGACAGTTTTCGTTTTTGTCCCCCACTCAGGGCATCAGCACAAACATCCTGAGAGTCACTGAGGTCCAGCATGACCAGAACTTTCTGCACCTTGGGAACACACCAAGACAGGAGTCACATTTCCACACTGGAATTCCTGAATGGCTGCAAACATTGCAACTTCAGGATGGCAAACTTACCTACTCTTAATGGCTTTGCTTGGAGATAAATAAGACAAATGTGGGTTTTAATTCATGACTTGAGGATAAGAAAGAATTGCAAAACCACTTTGCCCACTAAATTAGGGTTGTTCTCATTTTCACAGAACAAGATGAAACATCTTTTATAAATAAAACACAAAGTGCCCAATATGTCATAAAAGAGAAGTCAGTGGTTGAGAAGCACATACCAACCTCCTCATCTACTTCCTTCCACTGAATCCCCTTGATGTGAGCAAAAATTCTCAGGTTTTCCTTCACCGTTAAGGCTTCAAAATGCAAATTAACTTGGGGGCAAATCCCAACCTTTTGCTGCATTCCCTCCATATTCCACATTTCAGAAGCACTGTAGTTGTAGATCATTGCAGAACCTGCACAGGGGGGGTGAATGAAAAATTTTACATTAATTCCAGCACCATGGATGATCCTCAAGTGTTACGTAAAAAATTCAAAAAACAAAAGAAACAAAATAACTGGTATTTTGAAATACTTTTCAAAAATATTTCAGAGCACCAAAACCCTCCCTTAGAAATAAAAACATATTTATTGTGTGCAGCTCATGGAAAGCACCAGGTGATGCAGGTGGACAAATGACCATGGTGCACACATGAGGGATCCATCATCCCTGGAGCTGGTGTTGAAGGAGAAATCTGCACTGACAACAACCCAGCACGAATGACTGAGGGAAAACCTGGAGGTTTTTTCATATTTCGCCCTTGCACTTGAAAAAACCAACCAGCTCCTCCCCTTCAGCTCCCAGACCCATCATCTCACCTGCTGAAGGCTTGGAAAACCCACTGAGCACATTTAACAGAGCAGTTTTCCCAGACCCACTGTGACCCAGCAGTGCAGTGACCTGGCCTTCATATATATCCAAGGACAAACCTGGAATAAAAACAGGACAACAGTTGGATGGAAGGGTGTGAGAAGTGGGTTTGGACCTGTAGCTGTTGCCACAGGTGACAGAAGTGACATTTCTGAGCTGAGAGGCAAAACCAGATCCAAAAGCACAGTTTGGTTCTCCAGGAGTTAGGTCTAAGCTTAGTAAGGAACCATATCTTGATTGAATTGGGGGAATAAATGTATTATCTTAAATATTTAAAGAATTTTGACTTCAGATTTCTACAAGGTTCATAACATTTTGTTTTAGTGAGGCTCAAGAAGAGTCCTCAGCAAGAGGCACAGCTTTTCCAACATGTGAGATTTCAAGATTTATTTCAAAGCAGCCAGACTTTGCTATCTCATTGTCTTTTTACAAAATACTTTGTCTTCCTGTTTGTTGTTCAGGTTGTGTTTGTTTGGTTTTTTCCACTCAATGCAGACCTTCGAGGCCATATTGATATTTTTGTATTTTAAATTTTTGATATTTTCACTTGGAGTTCTTGTTAAACAGAGGCATTTCACAAATACCCCATGACTTTACTATGACTGTGTCAAATATTTGCATTGACAAATGCTTGGAGAACACAGCTCAGGCAGGGACAGCAGATTTGGCCATAAAATCCCAAGTTTGCCCAAAATAGTTTACATTTTGAAAAGGAGGTTTGAAAGGGGATTTCTAGAGTGGTTCATCACTGCAAAAACACAGCTTTTAAGGAGACTTCTCTGTTGTAAAAAATAATAAACAGTGATTTTCCTGGAGGGAACAGGGAGATAACGACCTGGTAGATATTTGCCAGAAATTTACCCCAGCAGAAATAACCATTGCACAATATGATTTAACAGGCCCAGAGGCAGAATTCAGTACACCCAGTACATTTCAAAACACTTTGGGTTCTTCTCTGGTGAAAAAAGGAATAGAAGAATCACAAAGCCTCTCCTTACCCTTTAAAGCTTCGGTGCTCTGGTTGTTCTTCTTGTATATTTTTTTAATATTGTTTAATCTAAAGAAAAATAAGCAAGTAATTACATATTGAATCACAATTTGGGGCTGTTTCCTCTGCCTCAAATTAATATTTGAAAACTTTTGGGGGAATATTTCCCAACCTCCTCCTCAAACCGATCCTGCAGAAGGAACCACTTGTAATTAATTTCTGGCGGATTAGGTGCTGTATTTTACTAAAAGCTGTTTAAAATGTTTCAAAGATAAACTCGAGGAAGATTTAGTGAGTGAAGGAGGAGGCTCTAAGGAATAACATGTGGATATTTAATTAAGAGTGATGACCTAGCTGTTATTTTGGCAGATTTCTGTTTGGTTTCTGGTAATGAAGGCAGCACCAGATGAGCCCTGCAAGGATGGACAGCGCAGCACACTCTGTGTCAGTGCCTGCCTCTGGTAGTTCTTTGCTACCAGAACATGAAAATACTGATATATTAATCAGTGAGCTCTCTGAGCAGCCCACACAGCCTGCAGAGAGAGACCAGGGTCCTGCAGGACGATTCCACAAAATATTTATTTATTTGTGAAGGAAGAATCCCGTTAGACAAAGGGAGACAGTCATATTTATAGGTTTGGAAAGGATCCAAATTATAACCAATAGAAAGTTATATAGAAAAACAGCATCCAATCTAAGTCAAAGTTCTAAAGGTAAACTAACCAATTACCAAAGCTAATTTCTAACCAATTATCTTCCAAAGTGATAAGAGAGGGTCTGAATTCCTTAAGCATTCGTCATTCTTGGTAACCAGGATCTATTCACAGCACATTCCATGATCCTGGTGTGGAGAATTGTGGAGATATGTATCATCCACAACTCTGTGCTTGTAGATGATGGGGAAGGGAAACACAGGGCAGGGAGTTGCAGGATGCCCCACACCCAATAAATGCTCAAACTACAACATTGAACACCCCCTGCCTTTGACACATTTTCATTACAGTAATTTCACGATTACAAGCCACACCTGATTATAAGCCTGATAAGGATGTGATAAAAGGTTTCTGTTCTATCACCATCTGCTGAGGGTGGGGGCAGTGATCCTTATCTCTGTGGGAGATATTCTGCTAATGGGCCATCCAGGGTTTGCAGTTTGTTTCTTTGTAGTGCTGTATTTCTATTTTAATTTTCCTAGTAAAGAACTGTTATTCCTAATTCCCATACCTTTGCCTGAAAGCCCCTTGATTTCAAAATTATAATAATTTGGAGGGAGGGGGTTTACATTCTCCATTTCAAAGAGAAGCTCCTGCCTTTCTCAGCAGACACCTGTCCTCCAAACTAAAACAGCAACTTTTCCTTCTTTGTCCATATATAAGCCGCACCTGATTATAAGCTGCACTTTGGGTTTGGACCAAAATTTTAGTCAAAATGGTGCGGTTTATAATCATGAAATGACTGTAATCTTATCCTCACACTCCCAGGGCAGCGTGGCCGTGCTCTCAGAGCCCCACAGCCCGTGCAGAGCTGTGCTGTTCACGCCTCAAGGAGCTCCTTACCTGATGGCCTCCTTGCCGTGGAAGGCTGGCGGCAGGGGCTCGGTGTCACAGCCCAGGACGGGGTCGTGGCTGCTCCCAGCTCTCGCCCCCACGCCCCCTGTGCTGCCCCCCAGCCAGTATGATGCTCTCAGGAAGAAGGCAGCAGGATGTGGGACCCCGTACTTGCCTGAATCAGAGGCAGAGAAAGCAAAATATCAACCCCAAAACCTCCATCTGTCAACTCCGATAAACGCCCAACCACCTCCTCCCCAGTGAACTCCCAGCAGAGTGAAAGAATTGATAAACTCTGCAATTTAAATTGTCCATATCTGTAAATTCAGGCTTTTACAGCCACACTTACAACCTCTTTGGTTCCAAAAATCCCCATGTTGGGTGTCAATAATTATTTGTTTTGGTTTAGGGTAAATTTGGGAGGAAATTTTTGAATGTTTTTTTTTTTTAAGGAAAAAGATTTAGATAGGTTTTTGGGTTTTTTTTTTTTAACTGATTTGGGGAAATATTTTTTTGGAGAGAAGTGGAAAAAAATTGTTTATTTAATTGGCAAAGTACTTTTTAGTACAAAAATTGTCCAAATCAAGTCCTACAGCACCCTTCCAACCCCAGTGGTCAGGTTGGAACAGGATCTCAGTGCCTCACTGCAGTTTTCTCTCCTCTCACCACCCCTTTGGCAACTTTCTCCCTACATAGCAGGGAATTATAGAAGAAAAAGCAATGAAGTTTACATTTTTCCCCTCACATTTTCACTCACCAGGGAAAACCTTATCAAAGTAGATGGCCAGCAGGAAATACAAGACACTGTCAAAGCTCAGGATGAGGTACAGGTTACAAAAAGGGTACTGCTCTGAGGTAAATGCTTCTCCATATTTTTCTAGTTTTATCATCTAGGGGAGGGAAAAAAAAAAAAAAGCATAATTCAGATGCAGCATTTCCTTCAGGCAGAAATACTCTGTGCCAGCTACTGCTGTGTCATCACAGCCATTGTGACTAAAAACCCAATTCACAATGTTGTTTCTAGGGAGGCAAAGGGTTAATTCTGACCACAAGCACCAGAAATGCCTCAGTAAGCTGAATTTCAAACCATGCAGAAGTTACAGGGGGATGCACGTGCTGCTCGTGAGCACTTCCAGCCCTCCCAGTTCCTGCACGTCCCCATCCCACTGCTCATCTCACAGAGATTTAAATTTATTGCAGGAAAATTCCCGATGCAGTTGAGTGCCCAACCATCTTTGCCATGATTGAGCACTTGGAGCCAAGTTTTTTTTTTTTTTTTAATAAAGGTTTTTTTAAAAGGTTTTTTTAAAGCAAAGACTGGGTTGTTCTGGTGATGCAAATTGTGGATTTTGCTGTTCTGTAGCAGAATTTTGGGGGTTGAGTTTTTGTACTGAACTGGTTTATTAAGGATAGATGCAAATTGTGGATTTTGCTGCTCTCTGGCAGAATTTGGGGGCTGAGCTGTTGTGCTGCACTGTTTTCTTTATGGACAGATGCAAATCATGGATTTTGCTGTTCCGTGGCAGAATTTTGGGGGTTGAGTTTTTGTGCTGCACTGGTTTCTTTATTGACAGAGGCAAATCATGGATTTTGCTGCCCTGTGGCAGAATTTTGGGGGTTGAGTTTCTGTGCTGCACTGGTTTCTTTATGAACATACCTTTGCAAGGCCAGCTGTGAAGGCAAAAGGGCTGAAAATGTTTAGAGTCCATTCCAAACCCCGAGGCAGAATTTCCAACAATGTCAGAAAGCCCAGCGCCCCAAAGAGGATGTGAAGGAGAAATCCCACAAAACTGGAAATATTTGGCTGCTTTAGCAACGAGCTGAGCAGGAAAGTGAAGTGAATCTGCAGCAGAGAAAACCAGTAGTTAGCCGGATGCATTTCTGATGCAATTAAAAAAAAACAAAACAAAAAAAAACCCCCAACATAAAAATAGGAGCAAAATTCGAGACCCAGCTGGGTTTCAGTTGTTCCCTCCAGATGCACAAGGCTTTGTTTGGCAGACAGCTCTGAGATTTAGGGCAGGTTTATAAGGACAGACAAATCACTCCCAGCCTCATTCAGCACCTCTCTTTACTCTAATTTTGAGTTAGAATCTCCCAAAATGTAATGGGAGTGGTATAAAAGCCCACAAATAATAACAATAAATGGCAGCAGAGTATTTTTGTTTCTTTCTCATATGACACCAGCCCTAAAAAACTCTGCAGTCTTTCAGATATTACAACTAGAATTGAAAAAAAATAAAAAGGTGCATCAAAGAAGAAAACAAAAGCAGACTTACAGATGCCATGCCGTAAAAGAAATAAAAAAAATACATTTCCAAAAATCTGTTGTGACTTAAAACTTCACTCAGGGTGAGCCAGGTGAGCAGGCTGGCTGTGATGGAGATGTACACAGCGTACAGCAAACTCCAGGATAACCTACAAAGGAAGGCACAGTTATTTCTGTCCCTGAGCACGACAGCACTCACCATGACACAGCCAATATGGGACACAGTGGTTTGAATTCAAATATTTTGTATTTTTTATCCATTTAATTTCCAGACTGGACAAGGACAAATATCAGAGAGTCACAGGAAGGGTCAGGTTGGAAAGAACACAGAGGATAGATGAGTTTGAACAAAAAGATTCATCCAAAGCACAAAGGACACAAATGTGCCCAGGTGGGTCTGGAATATCTGCAGTGAGGGACACTCCTCACCCTCTCTGGGCAGCCTGCTCAGTGCTTGGCCACTGCTCAGGGAAAAAGTTCTTCCACAAATTCAGGTTTTGCACTGCAGGTGCAGTGATGGCAGAGCAGAGAATCTGCAGGCAGGACCTTTCATCCCTGTGCTTTTCCTTTTGTGAAATATTCATGCCCAGGTGGATTAGGAATTCTGTTTGGATAGACCCTGTGTCCTTCTGCTTCAGCATTTAGGGGTTTCTCCAGGATTTGTTGTTTCTTTGCTTTTTTCTGTGTGTTCCACCCATTTTTGGAGCCCTTCACAGTCAGAGCCCTGCACACACCCCTGCTCCACCAGGAGGGCTCCTCCTCTTTTTTGGGAGGGAGAACAGCAAAAAAACAAGGACAAAAATCCTGTCTCAGAGCAGCAGGCTTGGAAACAGAGTTCCCCCAGCAAAGAGAACCCCAGAATGGTTTGGGCACCTCAAAGATCCCCTAATTCCACCCCTCGCAGCAGAGCAGGCTGCTCCATACACTTGATAAAACAATTTTTGATTACAATTTAATTCCTGAGACATACCAGAAGGCAATATCCTGCAGACCCATTGCTCTCATCAATATCTTCAGCCTCTTCTTCTCCTTGAGAACTTTCACTGATAGAAAGTGCATGTATGGGCAGTAGCTCAGTATGGCACAGATAACAAACCAAAGGTAATCCAGTTTATACAGAGGTCTCATCACGGTTTTTAGCTGAACTCCAGTGAGTGACTTCATTTCTTTCCACACAGAGTGGTTGGTTTCCATCTAAAGGAAATAAATCAGTCAGTCATTCCATGTTTGCAATGAAATGGCCAACATCAGAACAAACAGGGTTACAGTCATAACATTGTTAGTTTGTCAATAATAAGGTCATGTTTGTCAATAATAAGGTCATGTTCATAAGCAAATAACCAGTATTTAATATCTCTTTGTATTGGATTGTAATAAACACTATTAAATCCTTAATTCACTGCCTCAAACCATGAGAATGATCTGCCATTATTTTAAATTTTGAATTACACTATGTGTTTAAGAAGTTGATGACCACAGAAAATCAGAGCATCACAGAATCCCAGAATGGTTTGGGTTGGAAGGGACCTTAGAGATCCCCTTATCCCACCCCCTACCATAGGCAGGAACTTCTCCCACTATCCCAGGTTGCTCCAAGCCCTGTTCAACTTGGCCTTGGGCACTTTTAGGGATGCAAAATGAGCTGGCTTGGTAGTTTTCTTGGTGTTTGGGGTTTTTTTCCCCCTCTATTTTTGGTTTAATCAGTTTGGGGTTTAATTTTACACAACAACAAATTCCACCATGGCCACACTTACTTCTATGACTGCTGCATCAATGCTGGACTGCACTGAGAGGAAGCCCCCGTACCAGTAGAGAGGAACTTTGCAGTGCTTTGATGAAAAATCCCAGCAGGTTTCTGTTGGGGAAACAAATTTTTTGAAAAGAATTAATCAATATTAATTTATACATTTCCATATACATGTGCATATAAATACATGTGGGGTTGAAAATGAGTTTTACCTTAGTGTGAGGAAATCAAGATTGGGGATTACTGAGGCTTTTATTTTTATAATGTGTGAAATCTCTGGCCAGGGACATTAATGCACACACAATTCTCATTTTCCAGGCATGATTTGATGTGTTAAGGTACAAAAAGGAAAGGGGCAAAAAGGCACTGGATGATCTTTGAGCTCCCTTCCACCCCAGACCATTCTGGGATTCTCTGACTCTCTGACTGTGGATGACATTTGTGTTCTTACAACTTTTTTCTCTGATATTTTTTTCCTTTTACAGACACAAACTCTCAAATTTTAACTCATGTTTTTCTTGAGCCATTTGGCACGTGCAGCCTCCATCCCTTTGGGGTGGCACAGCAGCACAGAATTGCAGCTAAATAATTTTTAATGGAAAATCAAAGCCTGGATTTAATTTATTTCATTACCAATGTGCTCAAAGCCTTCATGTGGAAACACTGCTCTGCCCACTTGGAATCTGAGAGTGTAGGAGAAGTCATCCTTAAAAACAACACCAATGGTTTCCTCCTCATCGTAAATTCCCTTCTCTTCCATTTTTGCCTCGTTTTCCATCTCTTCTAATATTACACCTGTTAGAATAGATAAATAATATTAATTAGAAACAAATAAATAAATAAAACCAGCGCAGCTGTAACTCTGATTATTCAGACAACAATAAAAATGGGCATCCCCACTGTTTATTCCCCCAAAATTAACGTGGGGCAGATGCTCTGTCCCTCCCTCCCATGAGGATGGGTAAGATCCACTCAAAGCACTGCAGGAACAGGGATTTAAGAGTTTTACCCCTCAGTGGAGAGCTGGAAGCCACTTTTGCCATGATCCTCCTGGTGCTGCTGGTTGCAGGGGTGTACATGAGCCTCACCCCCGAGGCGTTGAAGGGTTGGTCCCCCAGGCTCCCCAGGAATTTGTAGGGGAACTCCTGGGTGGGGTAGAACAGGACCAGCCCTGCAGACTCACGCAGGATGTAGAGGAAAAGCAGAGATGCTGCCCATTCCTGGGGGAAAAAGGAAATTCAGAGGTGAGGGACAGCCAGGGAGTTGTGGTGTGGGGATGATGCTGTAGGATTCAGTTTTTATGTTTTACAGATCAGTGCTGCTGTGGTGTGGAACTCTAACGCCCATAGCCTGTCCTGTTTTATTCAGACACAATTGCTCTGCAGGCTGGGAATCAAGGATCACTGCCTCAGAGATGGAAACAGTGATTGGGGGGAAAACTTGGAGTAAATGACTTCATTACCTGAGTCTGTAATTGGAGGATTAACCCCTGATATGTAACTCATAACAGTGTGAAAAACTCATGGCCATTGCCCACCCTGGTGTAGCCTCAAAGGTTGACTGGCCAAGCCCCTCAATAAATCCCCAGATTTATTCTCCCAATCTTGTCTATCCTCTGTTTTAGCAGCCACTCCAAGGCATCAGGGAGGCTCCTCCAGGACCTTTCTAACCCAGCTCTGACCCCACTGCCCAGTCCAGCCTCCCCCAGTGCAAGAGGCAGAGCTGCTCCACAGGTGTGGTGGGTTTGGAATCCCAGCAAGCTCTCAGATGCAAAACATGTTTTCTTAGTCCCAGAGCCAGCAAGGTCTGTGGATAATTTGACACTGGAGCCATGAATTGGACATTGTGTTCCTCTGGACAGGGCAGGATCAACAAGCAAAAGCGAGCAGCCAGCTTTGTCACGAGGCAGATTTGTAGTGTCACAGGAGGAAGGAACTGCTGACATTTCCCAGGGAACCACAGCTGAGCCTTCTCACATCCCCTCACACAAAAACAGTGCAATGTGAAAATACTTTGTAGTAGAAATCCTCATTTCCCTTTGGAAGATCTGGCACTTGCCTGAAAACTTTTTGTCCTCAGCCTCCACACCAGAAGAATATTTTTCCACAGGAGAGCACAGGTTTGCTGAAATATTTGTGAGGCTTTCTTGGATACCCCCTGCATTTTTCCAGCTAAGATGAGAAAGAAAATGATATAATTTAGAACAAAACAGGTCGCTGGGAGTTAAATACCACTTCAGAGGAAGCCAAAAACATGCCAAAGGGGGAGAACTTGTCTCAGGTTCAAAGGAAATGGACCAAGATCATGCAAGGGAACAGAGAGTTGGGCTGGACTCTGGGCTGCCTCTTCTACGTGCACAGATTCATCCTTCCTCACCCAGACTCACCCAGAATCATCCTTCCTCATCCTCCTCATCAGACTCATCCTTCCTCATGCAGATTTATCCTTCCTCATAGAGACTCATCCTTCCTCACCCAGACTCAACCAGACTCATCCAGATTTATCCTTCTTTATCCAGGTTCATCCTTCCTCATCCAGACTCATCCTTCCTCATCTTCCTCACCCAGACTCATCCTTCCTCATCTTCCTCATCCAGGTTCATCCTTCCTCATACATACTCATCCTTCCTCATCCTGCTCATCCATGTTCATCCTTCCTCATCCAGATTTATCCTTCCTCATCCAGATTCATCCTTCCTCATCTTCCTCATCCAGACTCATCCTCCTCATCCATGTTCATCCTTCCTCATCCAGACTCATCCTTCCTCATCCTCCTCATCCATGTTTATCCATCCTCATGCAGATTTGTCCTTCCTCATCTTCCTCACCCAGACTCATCCAGACTCATCCTTCCTCATCCAGATTTATCCTTCCTCATCCATGTTCATCCTTCCTCATCCAAATTTATGCCTTCCTCCCCACATTCATCCTTCCTTTCCCAGGTTCATCCTTCCTCAACCAGGTTCATCCCTCCTTATCCACACTCATCCTTCCTCATCTTCCTCACCCATATTCATCCATCCTCATCCAGACTCATCCTTCCTCATCCAGACTCATCCTTCCTCATCCACATTCATCCTTCCTCATTTTCCTCACCTGGATTTATCCTTCCTTCCCCATGTTCATCCTTCCTCACCCAGACTCATCCAGACTCATCCTTCCTCATCCACATTCATCCTTCTTCATCTTCCTCACCCGGATTTATCCTTCCTCCCCCAGGTTCATCCTTCCTCATCCCCAGGAGGTTTTGTGGCTGGACACCCCGCTCACTTTCCACGTTTCTCTACAGAAAGTGAATTCCTGTCTGGCCTCAGGCACGTGTTTTGCTGGCAAACCACTGCTCACGTGCTCTGGGTTCTGCACCAGACCCTGAATCACGTTACAAACACTGAGAGATGCTGACAATAACCTAAAATAGAGGCTGCCACTGCCTGCCTTCACCAGGCTGGTAAGAGACCAGTTTGTTCTGTTTGCACCCAAATATTAAGGAACTTGAAAGCAGTTAGGGCAGGGCAGGATTAGAACACCCCTGTGCTCATTAATACCTTCCCAAATACTAGCAGGGACTGTTTCTTTGGGATATTTACTTCAGCTCCAGAGTTAATCCCGTGGCCAAGCAGCAAGAACAGGAGCAAGTTCTGCTGTGGGTTTTACCCCCTTCCCAGGGGAGCAGAGCAGGGAACCTCCCAGCTTGTTTTTGTGCTTTAATCCTTTCAAGTGGCTGAAACCCAAAATCAGAGCAGCCTCAGAGTGCTCATTCCCCTTGGACAGCAATTCCTGATCTCACAGCTTGGGCAGCTGGAGTTAATAAAGGCTTCCCCTGCTCTGTTCCCTTCACTGATTGTTTTTTGGAAGAATTAAATATTTGTTTACTGCTGGGGATCCAGGATCCCAGTTCACCTTCTGTGCTATCACAGGGCTTGTCTTATTTTATCTGATCTCTTTGTGCTCTGCTGTCCTCCCACACTTCCTCCCTGCACTGAAGGTTCAAGGTAAATAGGAAGGGATTTCTAGGAAGTGTCACTTTATAAAATTTTTTCTTTTCTCAGGTGTGGATTTCAGGCATGAACTGAAAGCTGCAGCTCAGCCCAGGATGTTTGGGCAGTGAACAGAGTGTGGTGACATTTGGATAACAAGGAAAAACATCATGGTCTTTAAAAGATGCACAGAATCTCTATAGTCACAATTTTAAATGGAGCAAGTCTAAAACCTTTTATAAAATTTTAACTAAGTTTCTACCAGTTTTGATTTACTTTTTGCCTGTGGAGCAAGGAGCAAATGTCACTGGGAGCCAAATATGGAGCCAGGAATTCAAACAAGTGATGCTGCCTACAAAGGCTGTGGAACTTAAATTTCAGTCAGATACTAATAAATATTAGCTGTTATTAACTTAAATTAGGTATCTAATTAATCTATTACATTATGATTATTGAAAAAATAAAACATATAACCAAGAGAGAATCCTCTGTGAGACCTGAGGCTCAAAACTTCAGATGCAGAATGCAAAAAACACATCAGGAACTGGAGGCAATGATGTTAGGGAAACTTTAATCCAGTTAAGAGCATCCCTTATAAAGCTGGATGTCCCCAGGGGCTCATTAATTGCATCCAAACTCCAGGAACTCACTGCCAAGGTGTTGCAATAACTTTTCCTGGACCCTGTGTGCAGCTCTGCTCTACCAAAAGTTGTCCCAGGAATTCTATCCCATATAATCCCTTTATTTACTGTGCTGGGGAATCCCTCTTTGGCACCTCTTCAGGCTGTTTTCCTCTATAAATTTAACTTGTTGAGGTCTGTTTGAAGATGTTCTGCTCATTGTAGGGGGGTTGGACTGAGTGCCTTTTAAAGGTCCCTTCCAACCCAAATTACTTCTGCAGTTTATGATTTTAGTTCCCAAAATCAAGGTTCTGGCAGGAGCCTCAGTGCTGGGATCAAAGGGAGAAATCCAGGCTGCATCCATCCATTCCCAGAGGATCCCTGGCTGTCCCAGAGCCAAGGATTCATCCCTGCACGTGGGGAGTGCAGAGGTGTTTTTCCCATCCCCTCCTGTTGCCACTTGTTGCAGTTTTTGTGTTTGCATCTGGTCAGTCCCAGGCAGATTTGCACTGACTGCAGCACACACAAACTGGAACAGGTTGGTTTTTCCTGCTCTCAGTTTGAAAATAGCAACTCTAAGCCTGCCCTTATTTAAAGCTCAACACTTCAGCTCATACAGGGAACTGAAATTTGGGGGGTTTGGATTTTTAAATGCCTTTAGTGACAGCAAGGAGAGCAAAGGGAGGGATCATCATCCAGTGCTCAACCTGCAGCTCTTCACCTGGGGAGAACCAAAACACACACACACCCAGAAAAGCTGAATATTTTTGCTCCTTTTCCTCTAAAATATTTTGTTGTGAGCTTATAGCCCACCAGAAAACAGAGCTGGAAGGTGCAACTTTAATGCATTCAGCATCAAAAAGCATTAATTAGGAAAAACCTCATGAAAACTCAACCCCTGCATGAAACTGCCCCAGGGAGAATTTTTCCATCTTCACTTCTCAATTAATTTTCCCTTGAAAAAAAAGAGGAATATGTGAGTCCTTACCTGGTGGTGTGCTTTCCATGGGGACCAGGTCCCCTCAGCTCTGATGTCCTGGGGCTCCTGGTCCCTTTTCAGCCCCAGGGAGGCTCAGCCTGGTGGCCCAGCCCGGTGGCCATGCCCCTCTCCAGCCTGACGTCACCCGGGCAAACCCTCCCAAAATTTCTGGAGCGATGACCCAAGGTTGGAACAGCACCTACAACCAGCTGGCCCCGAGCCTGGGGGTGTTTACACCTCGCTTTGGAGGCTTTACCCAGCTCCTGCAGATGTTCCCAGCCAGCAGCACAGCTGGGCTGGCCTGGGGTGGGTGAACCTTGGCTCCTGAGAGGTGGCAATGCCACCTTGTCCCTGTCCCAGCTTCTCCAGAGGGAAAACTCTGCTGCCTTGTCCCCACTGTGCCCAGAGCCTGACTCAGCAAATGCTCCTTCCTCTGCTGAGACAAATCCTGCATCCCAGCACCGAGGGGATTTTAGTTCTTCTTTCTCCTTTCCCCTTTGTTTTGAGCAGTTTTTTTCCCCCCCGTAATTTCCACTCCTTTTAATTGCTTTTCCAGCAGCTGCAGCACAGCTGGGAGCAGGATGGAGCCTGTTCAAAAACACAACATCCTTCAGTGGATCTGCACTCCAAACAGGGAGGTGAGGAAATCAGACAGGGCAGGGAATCCAAACGAGCTGGCCATGGCGTAATTCAACGTTTCGATGAATTTTTCTGTCCCGGAACTTGCACAGCTCGAGGATTGTGCATCCGATTTGCAGAGCTGCCTCAAACCACAAGGGCTGGCTGCTTGTTGTTTAACAAAAGGCCAGGCTCTGCTGCAGCTGCTGATTTACTCATTTTCAAGGCATGAGCTCATTTAGGAGAGTAACAGAAGTTTTCCAGCATCCCTTTGGGTTGGGCAACAGGGGAGCAATGGGGGAGGCTCCCATCTGAGCTGCACTTCACTAAAACCTGAATTTTCTGACCAAAACCTGTGCCTCAGTGTGGGAGCAGCCTGCCCTGCCTGCACAGCATCTGCAGAAAAGGGTTTTCAACAGAAAAATGCTCCAAGCACTCCTTGGGGTGCCCATCCTGGACCCCAAGGCTCAAAGCTTCTCTGAGCAGTAGCAGGAGAGCACAGAGCATCTCAAAAATCAGTGATTAAATCCCCACAGGGTTTCTGAGAAGGGGACTCAGGACCAGATTTTGTGTCTGCCAGGGGGAGGAGAGGGGCTGGGAAGGGATCCAGACCCTTCCAGGGAGGGATGTGCCAGGCAAAGGAAAAAGGAGCAGCGAGAGCTCTGGGAAAACCTTATCAAAGAGAAATTCAGCATGTCAAATCAGGGACTTTCTGGACATCTCTTAAAAGGAGCATTATAAGGGAATGAATTCATTTTACAGCTTAAAAAAAAAAAAAAACAAAAAAAGGAAAATCATGGCACACTGCCCTTCTACACCATCAGAAACAAATGAGTGTGAACTGCTGGGAACTGTCCCCAAGCTCAGATTTAACTTCTTTGGGGTTATTTCCTCTGCACTGAGGGGCTCAGGGAGCACAAACCCCTTTTATTTTGCTGCACCCATGAGGCTGGAGGTGACCAGCTCCTCCTCTTCCTCAGCAGGGTTTGTGCAGTGCCCTCCATCCCTGCAGAGCTCATTTCATGTCCCACCTTCCCCCAAACCTCCCCCAGCGAATTCACCTTGGGCACAGCTCCAAACGTAAAAATCATTTATATTTTATTTCCTGGAGTTAATTTTGCAGTGGTTGGAGGTGACTGAGGCCTGCAGATGGTAAATGTGCCATGCCAGGAGCACACAGCTGCCGTGGGGTCACTGCTGGTCCGAGCTGGGCTGGATGAACCCGGCTGGGAAACGCGGCAGGACCGTGGGCGGTCGGACCTGAGTGTTGCAACACTGCAGAATTCCCCCAAATTCACTTTAAAATATTACAGTAATTTCACAATTATAAGCTGCACATTACAGTACAGAGTGTGATAAAAGGTATCTGTTCTATCACCATCTGTTGAGGGTGGAGGCAGTGATCCTTATCTCAACGGCAGATATTCTGCTAATGGGCCATCCACTGAAACCAGGCAGGGCATTGTTCTTTATCTTTTCACAACCCATCCTTCCTCCAGCCAGTCATTTTCTGCTCATGGCCATTGAGTCCCACTGTGGCACTGATAAAATTACTGCATCCCATTGGGAGTTGCTCCAGCCAGGGGGAAGAGCCCAACATTTCTTACCAAGATAAAAACAGAGGTTTTGGGACACTAAGGGAGCCCCTTTCTCCACTGGACTCCAGAGGAAAACTGGATTTCTCCACATCCCCACTGGAGCTCCGGAGGGAAACTGCACCTTGTACAGGAGCACTGCTCCAGCTGAGCCACATCTGTCACTGCAGGAGGATGCAGCCACCATGGAATGGGACTGCTGCCAACACCCTGCCTGACGGGTGTCAGGTTGTACTCTGACTGTGTCAGGGTTTGGGGTTTGTTCTTTGTAGTGCTGTATTTCTATTTTAATTTCCCTAGTAAAGAACTGTTATTCCTAATTCCCATATCTTTGCCTGAGAGCCTCTTGATTTCAAAATTATAATAATTTGGAGGGAGGGGGTTTACATTCTCCATTTCAAAGAGAAGCTCCTGCCTTTCTCAGCAGACACCTGTCCTCCAAACTAAAACAGCAACTTTTCCTTCTTTGTCCATATATAAGCCACACCTGATTATAAGTTGCAGTTTGGGTTGGACCAAAATTTTAGTCAAAATGGTGCAGTTTATAATCATGAAATTACTGTAAATACTGCAGCCTGAGAGCCCTGGCCATGCCTAGAGCCAGAGCCCCCCACGCTCTGCCTGAGCCCTGAAACTCTGGTGCACCCCAAAATCAGCCCAGGCTTTGAAATTCATCCCCATTTCCAGCACAGCAAAACACTCAGAAAGCCAAGAGTTTAACAACCCAATCCATCTTTATTTTGGGAGTACTTCCTGCTGGGAAAGGAAAATCCTCACCTTTCCAAGTACAGCCAAGTGCTGGAAGAAAGGCAGGAGTGTAAAATGAACTGCACATGGTCCAGCAGCAGCATCACAAAGGTGTCCCCTTCAGGCCTGACACCTCCTGCTGCCAGAGCTCTGCAATAAATCCAATTCCTAAACAGAGACACTCTCCAACAAGGACTTTCCTTGGGAACATGAACAAAACCAGACACGTTGAACTCTCCATAGAAAACAACACCACGGAGTGAAGGTGTTTCCCAAGCTTTGGGCTGCTCACAGCAACCCTGCAAGGCAGCTCCAGCACCTGGGAATGGTGACCCAAACCTGCTGGATTTACCCCAAATCCCCCCAAATCCAGTTTATCTCTGGGAGCACAGGCTGGGTGTGTGCTGGATGGGATTGGGAATGTCACTGATAACAGCTGAACAAAGGGGCTTCCAATCCCAGCAGTAAAGCTCTGCTTTAATTTTGCCTTTTTTTCCCCTATTCTGGTAATTACAGATATCTTAGGACACTTTGAAGCATTTCTGATATGAGGACAGTGATGTTTTGGGGTGGAATTTTAACGTGTGATGTCACCAGGCCAAAAGGATCCCACCCAAACTGGGAATTAATTTTATGAGCTAAATGCTTTGTCCTTTCTGTAGCTGCACAAAAAGCAGTGCCAGCACCCACTGGGCTCCTCCAAGACAAACAACAGCACCAAACTGAGCTAATGCAAAGTTTTCACATCTGAAACGTGAGGAAATATGGAAATATCTGAAACAGACAGCACAGAACTATTTTACAATTAACTCCAAGTGAAAGAATAAATTCAAGGCAGACAGCAAGGCTCCTCACAGGTCACACTAATTCCCTAAATCCATGTGACAAGAATGTGCTGGACTGATGGGTGGGTGACACTTGGCTGAAACACCATTGGCAAAAAGAGACCCAAGAAATGTGGGATTGGGAAAAATGCACCCAACTTGTACACACCTGCATGGGAGAGTGCCAAGAGAATTCTGAGTCCCAAACTGCTCCAAATAAAAGCTCAGAGCTCCCAGGCAGCAGCAGGGCTGGGGCTAAATGAATAAAACACCTGAATTTGGTTTGTTTTTTATTTTTGTTTTGTTTTCTGACAGGGAAATTGAGCTTCAGTTTGCTTTAATCCTGAACTTTTAATCCCTCATTTCCAGGGCTGTGGTTCCCTGGGGGGGTAAATGGGATGTTCAGGGCTTTCTGTAGAGCCTGGGCTCAAATTTTAACTACAGACCCAAAGCTGTGCATTTCTATGCAATCTATGGGTACAAAAAAGGAACTAAAACCCTGCATAAGGGGTTCACATCCCTAAATAAGAAATGAACAGAACACACTGAACACACTGATAAACCATTATCAGACAGAGCACACACATTATTGCCTGATAATTACAAACAGCTGGGACACACAATGCCAACTTTACCCATTTTTTGAGTTTTCTCAAGAAAACCAAAGGCATTTTCTAACTTTAAAGTGGAGACACATAAATGGCATGACTTATGAAGCCAAACACATCTCTGTATCTGTTCATTGCAGAGCAAAATGAACTGGGAGCAATCTTTAATTTCCCCTTAGAAAACTAAAAATGTGATGATAGCTTTGTGTAGAAAAAAAAACCAAACAAAAAAAGTAATATATTTTCAACATACATCTGTCATATCTCAGGCTAAAGGACCACAAATTCTACTCTTGTAGTGCTTCTGTGCAAACCAAAGGCACCTTTCTGATGGATGAGGCTGTGAACTGGGACCGTTTTATTTGGGCTTTTACAAAGGGAGGTGACAAACTGCCAGGCTGGGCCCTGTGTCACTGACTGCAACCACAACAACGAGGGGCTGGGAAACGCTGGAGCTCATGAATGCACTGGCAAGGAAAATGCAAACATCTCCAAAGCTGTGTGTGAGAGCAGCTGGCAGCACACAGTCACACCCAGGGAAAGAATGAGGCTGCTCTGAGTGCAGACAGCAGCACATCCCTGCCCACCCTGCAGCCACACAGCCCTGGCTTTGTCCCTGCAAGCAGGCAGGGGGAGGGACCCTCACATCCTCAGTGTGCCCCCTGTGCCCCCAGAGCTGCAGGGGAGGGGACAGTGAGTGGGATGTGCAAGGGAACATTTCCAGCCTGCTGGGATGTGCTGAGCTCGTGGGGGTGTTCAGACCCTCCTTGCAGCAGCACAGGCACTCTGCAGTGGTTTTCCCCTCTCTTCTAAGCAGGTGCATCTCCAAAGCAGAAGCAGGGAAGGCTCAGCTGGTGCAGGGGCAGGGGTGGGTGTGCAGTGCCCACCCAAGGGCACACCAGCCCAGAGGGGTAGGACGCTCCAGCAGAGCTGGCTCTGCTCACACACAGCATTTTCCAAAATACAGCCCAACCTCTGGCTCAGCAGAGGCAGGGAAAGGCAGGTGGGAGCTCCTGCAGCAGCCACCAGCACCAGGACACTGCTGTGGCTGTGCCCCCTGCCCAAAACCAGGAGCAGTGAGGGGAGCAGGGGTTGGGCTCAGCAGTGGGATGCTCACAGCTCCTGTGGTGCTCTTCCCAAGGCCAGGATGGTGGGGCACGCTCAGGGCTTCCAAACCCAGCTGTCCTTGCCCACCCAGCTCCAGGAGCAGAGGGAGGATTGGTGCTGGAGCACGAGGAGCTCAGAAAATGACTCGGTCCTCCTGCGTCCTCTCCCACCACAGGCTGCTGTTCAGGGTGCCAAAGCTGCTGTCCTCCTCCTCCTGCTCTTTAGCCAGCTCCACAAACACCTGCAGAACGTGGAAGAGACCCCATGCTCCTTGTAGCAACTTCCTTGGTCACAGACACAACTCATGCTAAAATCCTGATGAGTACTCAGTGTGTTGCTTCATCTCTGAGTAAAGTATTTTTAGTATTTTGAGGTTTTTCTCCTTACTCCTTCCCTCCCACCTCTTTTCTTCAAGAGCACAATGAAAAGGAAGTTCAGCACTGAAGGACATTAATTGTCAGCAACAATTAATCCACAATAAGCAATTACCAGTCTCAGCTTCACCCTCCTTCCAGCTACAAGCAGCAATTGCCTGTTCTTGGAATAAATCAGAGCAGCTTTTCCACTAATACCACACATTTGCTTTCTTCCAGTCACTGCAGTTGGCATCTTATTTTTAGAGGGGAAGACAGGAATAAAGAGGAGCTGGAGAGCTGGCAGATGTGATTCACTTTGCAAAAAGAGAATTTGGTTTCCCAAAACTGCCCCCACAGGCATCAGCAAAGCAGCCCCAGCAGCCTGAGAGCAGAGCCTGGGGGCTGAGCTGCCTGCACAGGGCTCCATCCTGGGCTCATGGAATGTTCTGGGCTGGAAGGGAGCTTAAAGCTGATCCCATCCCACACCTCCCACTGCCCCAGGTGCTCCCAGCCCCATCCACCCCATCCCTGGACACTGCCAGGGATCCAGGGGCAGCCACAGCTGCTCTGGAATTCCATCCATCCCTCCCTTTCACATTCCTTCCAACCTCCCATCCATCCCTGCCTCTGACACCTGCACCTGGCAGGGTTACACTCACAAAACAGAGCTGAACACACCTGCTCCAGTGTTGCTTGAGAGAAGCTGTAATCCTCGATGTTGAAGGCGTGTTTTACTGGGGAAACAATCAGTGAGAGCAGATTTAGGGACACTTCACTTACTGCTGATTTCACAAGACACATCAATAAAAGAAAATTCAATTAAATAAACTTTGAACAGGAATGGAGGAGTGACATCACATGGCAGAAGTGTCAGTCATGGGGGACAGAAGGATTTGTGTGTGATGTATTCAAGTGCTCCATTACCTTCTTCCAGCTTGGAAAAAGAATGTGAAAGCGACTGTACATCTTCTTTAGGAATTTTATATGCCAAGATAGAAGCAAAACTGGAACAAAGAAGCAAAACAAATTTAGCTTCAAGCAAAATCACTCAAAGTAAAAATATTAATACCCCATGGAATGGATTTGAACTCTTTTTCTGAAGGTTAATGCAGGCAGTTTGACTGGCACAATCACAGGAGGGGGGGAATGATGCAGGTCCAGGTGCATCAGCTGAAACCCCCTGAGACTGCTGCAGGTTCATGCTCTTCCACTTGGGTTCAATCATTTCTGTTCTGCTCACTCATGGCAGATCTGCCTCCTGCAGCTCCCAGAGCCCTGAGGTTTTGGATTTCAGCTGAGCTGGGAGGTCCCAGCACACCCTGGAGTTTGCAGAGGGACAGGGAGCTCCCCTCCCTCCCATGTCCCAGGGTGAGAAGGGTCCCCCAGGACCCCTCAGGGACCCCACTCCTCTGGGTGCCCTTTTGGAGTCTCTGCACCACTGAGCCAAACCCTCCATCCAAACAGAGCTGCAGGAACAGCAGCCAGCCCACCCTCACTGTGAGACCCCCAGAGAGCTCAGGCACTCCCAGGTAAGGGCAGTGAGTCAGAGGCTGGGATTTCAGCCCTTTCCTGGGGCCCTGACCCAGGAGGAAGCTGTCAGGCAGCAGCTATGCAGAAATCCAGTTTTGCTTCCTCCGTGCCAAACATCTGCGCGGGCTCCCGGCCCCCGCCCTGGCAGCCTGGGCTCTGCTGCCTTCCTGTTTTTTCATTCTTCACTTTTTTTAAGCTGTGTGTAAATATTTACACTCCTTCCCCAGTGCCAAGGAGCTGCTGAAATCAGAGGGGTTTATTAACATGGGTCTGTGGCAAACCTCACCTTTCCTGGCGGTTGGCGTTGGGGAAGATGTGCAAAATCTGGCTCTGCAGATACTCCACCTGCTGCACATCTGCTGCTTCCCTTAATTTCATCTCCAAGAAGTATCCTCTGCCAAACTTGCTCTTCAGGTGTTGGACAGTACCTATGCACCTACAGATAGCAGACAGAAAACACAAGAACAGCTCAAACAGATTCTTTTTTGCTGGCAAGGATTCATTTTGCTCCACATTTAAGGTCCCAAATTGATGTGTATTTTCAGAGAGTTCCACCCCAGGTGCCCCCTGCTCCAGGGGGGATCTGGGGGTACCTGAGCTGCCCTGACACCAGGATGGCCACACGGTCACAGACAGCATCTGCCTCCTCCATGTAGTGCGTGGTGAGGATCGCTGCTCTCTCCTTGTTCTTGAAGGCTGCTCGGATGGCTCTCCTGCAAAACACAGCCCAAAGCAGCCCTGAGCAGGGCCACGGGGCAGGGAACAGCAAATCCTGCCCTGCTGGGGAGGGAGGGCTCTGATGGACCCTCTGCTGATGGATTAATGCTGCTCCCACAGCAGCAATTAATACATTTCCTAAAGACAGCTCACATCTGTATTCCTTCTGTTAATTTAAGGATTTCTTTCAACTTTCAAGCCTGTAATTCCCAAGTTGCTCTGGACACAGCTGCACTGCACCTGGCATGCAGGTTGGGCTGATTCTCCTTTCCTTGTGGGACCCCACCTGCAGTCCTGTGTCCAGCTCTGGGCTCCCAGCACAGGAGGAGCTGCTGGAGCGAGTCCAGAGGGGGCCATGGAGATGTTCCAAGAGCTGGAGCACTCTGCTGTGGGTACAGGCTGAGTGTTGGGGGTGTTCAGGCTGAAGAGAAGAGAGCTCAGGGCCCTTTTCAATGCCTAAAGGGGCTCCAGGAGAGCTGCAGAGGGACTGGGGACAAGGGATGGAGGGACAGGACACAGGGAATGGCTTCACTGCCAGGGGGTAGGGATGGGTGGGATATGAAGCAGAAATTTTTCTGCTTTAGTGGAAGCTATCCCTGCCCACAGCAGGGGGGTGAAGTGGATGATCTTTATGGTCCCTTCCAACACACTGTGTGGGGCTGTCCTGTCAGCAGGGATAACTCAGCCCCTAAGCTGTCCCTGGGGTCAGCAGGGATATCCCAGCCCCCAGACTGTCCCTGTGTCTGCAGGATATCCCAGCCCAGACTGTCCCTGTGTCTGCAGGGATAACTCAGCCCCCAGGCTGTCCCTGTGTCTGCAGGGATATCCCAGCCCCCAGACTCTCCCTGTGTCTGCAGGATATCCCAGCCCAGACCCTCCCTGTGTCTGCAGGATATCCCAGCCCCCAGCCCAGCCCCTCCCTGTGCCAGCAGGATTATCCCAGCCCCAGCTGACCCTGCAGCCCTGGCCAGCACTCACCACATGTGCTGCTTGGCTTTGGGGTCCATGCCAGTGGAGGGCTCGTCCAGCAGCGTCACCCGTGGGTTGCCCAGCATGCTGAGGGCAAAGCAGAGCTGGGGGGAGGCAGAGCTGGGGGTGAGGGCAGGCAGGGTGCTGGGACCCCCAGAGTGACCCCAGAGCCCCCCATACCTTGCGTTTCAGCCCCATTCCCAGCTTCTTGGTGGTTTTCTGCAGGTGGTCCTTCAGATCCAGGACGCTGGCGATGCTGGGGAGGGAAGGGGCAGCTGGGGAGGCTGGCAGGGGGATGGTTTGGCTTCCCCCTCACCAGAGAATGCAGAACAGCTCCTTTTGGAGAGCTCAGCTACAAATATTTGGGTATCAAGTATAAAAAAAGCAGAGCAAAAAGCAGAATTGGAGCTTCCATTCAAAACCTGCTGTCCCGGAGGAGCCTTGGTGACAACACAGAAACAGCAGTGCCCATCCTTGCAGCTTCTACAAAGGTCACTGTTTGTACTTCAGGAGCTTAAAAAAATCACTTTAATAACATGTATCACAATTAAAAATCCCAACTGAATTTTGTGTGGATGAACCTTCATCACCTCACCTATGAATTCATAATGGCAGAATTTTAATCGAGCTTAAAACCAAACTTAAATGGAAACGAAAATTGTATTAGGAAAGGTGAGAAGGGAAAAAATCCCACCAAAAAAAAAAAAAAAGAAAAGGTAAAACACCTCCAGCAGTAAGATAAAAAAAGCCAGGGAAGCTTCAGTTCAAGCCCAGAGATTTGTGTAATGAACTGCTCACCGCTTGACGACTTCTTTAACATCAGACTGGCTCATGCCCTTGATAGCACCATAAATCTCAAAGTGCTCCTGCAATGTGATATCTGGCCAGAGGGGGTTTGTTTGAGGACAGTACCCCACGAATTTCACAGAGTCATCCTCACTGCTCAGCCCCAAGGAATCATCTCCCATCAGAACCTGTGAGGAAAACGCCCAGACCTTAATCCAGAATATTACAGATTTACAAACTTTTTTTTTTTTTTTTTGCATGGTTTCAGCAAAATGCCTTCAGGAGTGCTTGCAAAAATAACAATAAAATTGAAATATAGATCGATTTTTTGTGCAATGTAGCATGGAACATACCTGCCCACTGGTTGGCTCAATCTCTCCAACAAGCATATTAATTAATGTGCTTTTCCCAGCTCCATTGGGTCCCAACAAACCCAGGATTTCTCCTGAAAAAGGACAGCACAAACATTGCCCATGAGCTCAGATAAATGGCTGCAAGAGTTGTTTTTGTAAATAAAACAGCTCAACAGCAAAGCAGCTGAACTCCAACCTTTCTTCACACAGAGGGAAACATGTTTGGTCGCCACTTTCTTTATTTTTCTCCCCAGCAGAAATTCCTTCCTTTCATCAAACTCCTTGTGCAGGCTGCTGACCAGGATTGCAGGCATCTGGCAGGGAAGAGGGGAGTGGCTGCAGATGCCAGCCACATCTGGGCAGCTGCAGGTGTGGGGTTTGGGCAGGCAAGGCTTTACCTCCTCACTCCTGGGGCTGCTCAGGATCTCCTTGACGCGGAGCCTCTCTGCCTTCACATCCTCATCTTCATTCTCCTCCTGAGGCACATCTGGGAACTTCCAGGGCTTGGCTTTGGTGAAACATTTCCTAAAAGGGAGGGAAACAGCACGAGGCTCTCAGCTGAGCTTGGCTCAGGGGTTTGAGGCTCAAGGATTCCTGCAGCTCAGCCCAGATCAGCTCAGGGATTGTCACTGTGTCACTGTGTCACTGTGTCACCTCCCTGCTGAGCCATTTGTGGGGCTGCAGCATCCCTGTGTGCCATGGGAATGGCAATTCCTTTGTTTTTACAGAGGCAATATCCTCTTAAAATCCCTGATTTTGCAGTGGTGTGACTTGAAAGGAAACAAAGCCCCCATTTCTGCACCTCAGTGACAATTTCATGTATGGGATATAATGGGATGTTATACATCATGGGATATAATTAAAGATATTTTATTTCTTCCCCTGCACACCCCAGTTTAACCACCTTCAGCACCTTCAAAACCAGTTTCTTTGGGAAAAAGCCCTTCAGGAGACACACCTGAAGAAGGGATCTTCTCTCACCGTCCTCCCTCCGTTCTTGAGCTCGAAGCAGCGCAGCAGGAACAGCCACACCACACACTGCACGTAGGGCTGAGGCACAGAAACCACATAAAAACCACACAAAAAGCACACAAAAAGCACACAAAAACCACACAGGTCACCAGGCAGGCTGGGGAAACTGGGGGAGACCCCACCACAGTGATGAGGGGACAAGGAGCTGCAGCTCTGCACCACCACACAGGTGTTGGAGCTGCCAAGAATATGAAATAGATCATATTTATGTGATAAATATAAAATGTAATAAATGTAATAAAATGATAAATATAATATATGATATATTATAAAAATACACCTGCTGCTCAGCAGGTCTGAGGATGCACAACCAAAGAGGGTTCAGATTTAAAAGCAATAATTTGGGGGTTTTGTCCTTGCTCTGGAGTTCTTTCCCATAATAATCAGAATAAATAATGGCAATATTAGTATATACTATAAAAATATAATATATAATCTATAATATAAGAAAATATAGTTATTATATATATTAATATATATAGCAGGCCACAGGGGAGCAGATGTTGAGCTGTGGGCACAGAAATTTTCCTCACTCTGATAAACCTTTCCTGATAAAGATGATGGGCACAGGGGGATCCCAGCAGGAACCACAATTCCCTACAGCAAATTGGGATTTTTTTCCTATTTATAACTAAAGAAGAGAAGCCAAAGCAATGCTCACAGACACAACTGCCACCAGCAGCCGGTCCCAGGGGTCGTGGTAACCCCCACTCTCACTCTTGCCTTTCCATGAGACCTGGGAATTCAGGGAAAAAAACATGGTCAGTCAATAATCACCTACCAGAGACTCCATTTCCTACCCTGTGCTTTCATCTCAGTCATTCAAGCACTTCCTGAGCTCTGCAGAGATTCTCCAAAAAAAAATAAATCCAACAACTCCAACCAATCCCTGGGGCTGCTGCTGCTTTCAGTTTGCACTCCCAGGTCCCATCCCTGGGCTGGCTCAGAATGGTTTTCCTTGGAGTATCACAGAACCATGGGATGGTTTGGGCTGAAGAGACCTCAAAGCTCATCCCACTCCATCCCCTGCTGCTCCCAGCCCTGCCCAGCCTGGCCTTGGACACTTCCAGGGATCCAGGGGCAGCCACAGCTGTTACCCACCCTCCTAGCCAGGAATTCCTTCCCAAAATCCAATCTCACCAACACTCTGTCAGCTTGGAGCCATTCCCTGTGTCACTCCATCCCTCTCCATCTTTCTTGTAGCCTCCCTCCATTACAGAAATTAAATTCATGGAAAACTCACTGCTTTCCCCATTTTAAAACCAAACCATTTTGTTTATTAGGAACAAGGTGATTTTTCCCCAAGCAGTTGTTGTTGTTTAGGTGTTAAATGTCTGCAGAGGGCACACTAAAGACACCCAGCCCACCCCAGGCACCTCCAAGGGCTCTGAAAGGCTCCCTGCAGTGCCCTTACCTTTATAAAACAGATCAGGCAGCCAATGAGGGGATAAATAGGAATGAAGATGGAGAAGATGTAATGCAGGACAGTGGTTACCAGGTAATGGTCCAGGAAAAAGGACACTTCAGTGACAACTGTGCACAGCAGGGCTGTCTGTACCAAAGAAAAGGGGGAAAAAATCAATTTTCATCCACTTCAGACTCTCTGAGCATAAGTTAATGAGTTGAAGGCACTTTTCCTTCAAGCTTTTATCACTCATGATAAGGGAGAGAGTGAAACATTGGTAAAAGTTTCCCATTTCCTGTGCATTAGGGACACACAGTTCAACAAAATAATTGGGATTTTCTGCTGTGGCTTTGGAGATCCCCACTTATCCCAGCTCCAGGCCAAGTCACTCACCACTGAAAATATAAATGACCAAAACTCCTTCGTGTTCTGGACTTTTCTGAAGGTGAAGGAGACCACGTAGGTGAAGAGCACGACTGAGGGCACGTAACCAATCAGGCAAAAAATCTGCAGAGACAGAAAGGGCTTCTCAGGAAATGTGCAGCAGGATTTTTTTTTGCAGAAGGATCAGCTGGAAACACCTCAGTGTGATACAGAACTCTGGATTCATCTTTGTCACTTTATTTGATGTATTTTGCTGCCTTGGTGCATATAGAATATATTATTAAAGACACTAATTAAAAAATGTGTAGAGAGGCAAAAACTTCCCCCTTCAGCTTCCCTTAAATTCTTTCCCAATTTTTTTGTAACACAGGTTCCCATAAATGCTGACCTCAAGATTCTGGCAAATACTAAGAATTCCACCATAGCATTTTTGTAGAAATTCAAACAAGGGTAGCAAAGCAGCCCTGCAGCCACCTCCCAAACCTGATTAACTCTGCAACAGCAGCTGGGAATTCCTCTCCATTCATTGCCAGCATCACAGGCAATGCTCTGAATATCAAAGACATGAAATCTTGTGGTCTCCTCCATGTAATCCCTTCTGCAATTCAGAGATGGGCTCTGCCCAAAGTCACTGTGCCCTTGGCAGCAGCAGCAGTTGGGGCAAAGAGAAATTCTCAATCTCAGCACAGAGCACAGAGCTGAGACAGCAGGGAGAAAGGAGCATTTCCTTGGGAAATCCTGGTTTTAAGAATCAGCAAGGCTGGAGAAGAGCTCTGAGATGTGAGTCCAGCCTGTGACCAAGCAGAGCATTGTTGGGAAAGATGAATCAGGAAAACCTTATCAATATGATTGCCTGGCAAAAGATTCTGAGAATATGGAAACCATAAATGAGATTGAAATGAAAGCCATCTTTGAGATACCAAACTTTAGTTACTAAATAACTAGAAAACAATAGAATGGCCATTGGAAAGTAATCCCCCCTTGAGAGAACAATTCCTTCTGCTGGAGAGCAGGTCCAAGGGTCAGAGAAGACCCTGCTGACTTGGCAGAAGGGGTCCAGAGAGGAGTTTTTAGGGTTTAAAGTGTAACACAGTATGGTAATGCAATGATTCTTACAGGCTGTATGTAAATGCTGTAGGATTTGTATCCTGTATTAGATTGGTCTGTGGAAATTACAATATTCAACACAGAAGATGATTTATTGTGTTGTAATGGGAACCTCTCGTTCTTAGCTCCTCCTCTTAGCTCTCACCTTTTACCTCTTACTTCCTTCTCTTACCACCCACCTACCCCTTGTTCTATTACTCTTTACTCTCTCACTGCCCTGATTTGAGCAGCTCCAGGCAGGGCCCTTTGCAATAAACCCAAAGTTCCAGACCTGGCTTTAGAGATCTCTCCATCTGTCCCGACCATCCTGCCCACCTCCAGCAGCCTCCTACAGACCATGGCACCAGGAGCCATTCCTTCAACACCTCCAGGGACTCCAGCACCTCCCTGGGCAGCTCCTTCCAGTCAACAAATTCTTCCTGTGTCCAACCTAAACCTCTCCTGCTGCTGCTTTATTTTATTTTATTTTTATTCCAGTCCTGAATGAAACTCCCAGCTTGGCGCCGTTTTCCCCATGAGATATATTCTGTGTGCCAGCAGCATTTTCCTTGTGTGCATGGGGAAAATTCAGCTGAATCAAGAGAGGAAAATGCAGAACTGGTGGAGAACAAGGCAAGGCTGCTGTGAGCAGCCCTGACTCACCACAGCCAGGAACTTGCCCACGTAGAAGTAAACGCCGTAGTGGAAGGCGAAGAGGCTGCCAATCATCAGGGTGAGGATGAAAAAGAACAGAGGCAGATCCACCACAGCCTGGCCAGTCCAGTAAGCTGAGGGATAGAGCCCTGCAATCTTCAGCTGGGTGTAAGCCTTGATCTGCAGCAGGGAACACAAATTAATCATGTGTTAATTAAAATTAACGCCATGTGAATCCATCCCTGCGTTATTGGCTTTGCACAGAAAAGCTTCTCCCAAATCTGCTCCACCCCCTGGCATTGTTTAAATTGGGATTTTTCCCCAAATCCCAGGATTTTTAACCCCTTGTGCATGGACAGCTGGGTGTTACCTTGTGGTTTTCTGCATTGTCCATGGCGAAGTAGGGCGGCATCCCAGTGATGATGATCCCCAGCAACACGGCTTCAAAATAAATCTCCAGCCTGAAAATTGTGTCTGGAAGATCCTGGGGATAGAAAGCACATTTATTCAATGCCAGAATGGAATACATTACATCAGGAGCTGGAACATGGCTGTGAATGCTAAAATAAAAAGTTTGTGCATGTCAAAGATCACGTGAGCTGCAGGAGGAAGAAAAGCACTGTGGAAGTTGTTGGGAGTATTTACATGAGGAATAAAGAATAACTGAAGAACTTGCAGAGCATTTCTCTCCTGCAGCAGGTCCTCTCCTCTCCCAAAGGCCCCTCCAGCTCTGCACAGACCAAGAACTGCAGGCAACCTCCAACAAACTCATAATGAATTAATTCACAGGACATGGTATGATTTGGGCTGGAAAGAACCACAGGGATCATCTCATTCCAACCCCCAACTCCCTCCACCAGACTGGGCTGCTCCAAGCCTCAGCCAACCTTTAATTCCTCTTCCCAAGCCCCTTTTTCCCTCCCCTTCCACAACCTGCAGAGCAAAAAGCACCTTGCACATCTCTGAAACCCCTCAGGCAGTCCCACCCAGCTTTTCCCTCAGCTCCTGGGGTGTTTCTGCACTCCCCCTCCCACCCAGGGATGCTCTGCCCTCCCCACAGTGGTTTTTTGGGAGCTGCTCACCTGAACCAAGGGGTTGCTCCAGATCTGGATGCTCTCAGTCACGTTCAAGCTGCGCAGGAGGAGGTTGCTGACAATATTCATCAAAACTGGCAGGGAATGCACCATGGTGCTGTTGAATATGATGGTGAAAACATAACTCTAGGAAGAAAAAGATGTGCTGTATTAATCCTTCTGCCCTGAGAGGGCTCTCCTTAATTAAACCTGAACACTGGGATAAATCTTTGCATAATCAAGTGCTTTGCAGGAGGCTCAGGGTGCTCCTCACACACAGCCTGAGGCAGCAGAACTCCTGCTCTCAGAAATTCCTGGGAATAAATTCCCAGCGTGTTTCACAGAGCAATGACACTCTGACAAATGGCACTCCAGACAATTACAGGTTGGGAAACAAAACACACAAGGAGCTGCTCTGATCCTGCTAATGGATTGCAAAGCAGACAGGCAAAGATGTGCAGCACTGTCAGGGAATAAAGATGGGAACAAGAGCCAGAGCAGTTCCCTTGCTGGGGATTAAATATGATCCCAAAGTTCAGATCTTCCTGTTACTGGGAACATGTACAGCCCAAGAAGCTGATTTTTCTTTACACATGAGAGAACCATAGAATTATACTTCTGTCAAACTCTAATTCAGTCAGTACAAATAAAAAAAAAAAATCATAAAAAATTCCTCTGCCAGGTGTCCTGTGAAGTAGAACATTTTTCCTGGCTCTCTGTGTCCTTGTGAGGAAGAAAAGGGAATGGAAGTTTGATTAACTTACTGTAATTATAATTATGGAAGAACATTTACTTTGCTAATATTCCCACTCTGCTGTATAACAATATGATATTATATCATTTGATTCCACCACTCCAGAGCTGCTTTTCAGGGAAGAATTTCAGAGCCCAGCCCCAGCTGCTGCTCTCTGTGTGTGCCTTACCTGCCTGGCCTCGAGGGCAAACACGTTCAGAGCTGCACTGTGAGGGGCCACTGAGACATAATCACTGTCATTGAACATCTCCCAGAGGATGTTCATGCTCCCCAGGGAGTGCACAATGTCACTGATATCCGACTCTGGGGACAGAAAACAACATGGAATCATTCCAGCTGGAGAACACCATCAGGAGCATCAAACCCAGCCTGAGGGCATGTCCCTGAGAGCCACATCTCCCTGTCCCTTAAATCCCTCCTCATCACCAGCCTGCAGGATTTCACACAGAATTATCAGGCCTGGAGGATTTCACACAGAATTATCAATGCACAGCTCAAAAGGTGCTGGTTTCTACTGCCTGGGCACTTTTAAAACATCCTCAGTTGAAGCAAAAAGGAATTTTCCCAGATGTTTTTCACTGATTTATCTCAATGTTTCTGGCCACTTCTTTCACCTGAATCTTCTTCTGACACAGCAAGAACAAGGTCATGGAGATGGGAGTGGATCCCAAACCAACCCCATGGCACAAACTGACAGTTTACCACCCTGGGCACTGGGAAACTCTTAATCTGGGTTAATTCCAAAGAAAAAGTTCATTCCCAAGCCCAAAATCTGGGAGGAGGAGAGAAGTGGAGGCAGCAGCTGCTGCCCTACCTGTGGAGTTCTGCAGCAGGAGCCGACTCCTGTACTTGTGGTAATTCTCTCCAGGCTTCAGCAAGTACAAATCTGGGGAGAGTCTGATGGCAGCTACAGCATTTTTGATGATGTGGTGTATGAAAAACAACAAAATCTGAACTACAAGGAAAATGAGGAAAAGCAACAACCTGAAAGAAATAGAAGTTTGGGGTTTATTACAACTCAGTGAAAGCCAACTCAGTTTTCTGTTCTGCTATTAAAACCACATCTCCCTCACCCCCCAAAAACCCATTTATTAGCAGAAATGAGAGCTCCACACTTGCTGTTTTTAAAATGTGGGAAATGAAAGCCAGGATGTGCTTTCTGTGGTGTCATTCAGGCAGGTTTGGGGACACACCCAGTACTCACATAACTCTGACACATTTGTTCTCCCGTTTCAGACTGAGGAAATGCACTTTGGCTATGGTGGAAACCTGCTTCTTCCACAGGGCTGAGCTGCTCAGGGCTGGGGCCTTGGCCTCAGACAGCACCAGCAGGCTCTGCTCCATGTCATCCAGGGATTTGGTATCCACCTCCTCCTGAGCTTGCTGGGAGTGGAACACGCTGTAATCTGGGAGAGGGCACAGAAACCCCAGGGATTGATGCTCTGACAGAGCTGGGAATGGGGAGAGCAGGGGGAGCCAGGGGCCAGAGAGTCCTTGTTCTTCCTGTTGTAGTCACCTCACCCATCCCATCCCATGGATCCCATCCCATCCCATCCCATCCTATCCCATCCCATCCCACTGATCCCATCCCATCCCATCCCATCCCATCCCATCCCATCCCATCCCATCCCATGGATCCCATGGATCCCATGTCATGCCATGGATCCCATCCCATTGATTCCATCCTATCCCATGGATCCCATCCCATCCCATCCCACTGATCCCATCCCATCCCACTGATCCCATCCCACTGATCCCATCCCACTGATCCCATCCCATCCCTGTATCCCATCCCATCCCATCCCATCCCATCCCATCCCATCCCATCCCATCCCATCCCATCCCATCCCATCCCATCCCAATCCCTCACTTTAACCCCAAGCTCAGGGACATTGATCCAGCCCCACCACACACATGGCAGAGAATTAAAGCTGAGCCAGCAGAAATAAAGAAGCATTTCTTTGGGCAATCCTGGTGTTTTAACGAGGCTGGAAAAGAGCTTTGAGTCCAGCCTGGCACCTCCCCTCCATGAACACCTCCAGGGACAGACTCCAGCACCTCCCTGGGCAGCCCCATCCAGTGCCAATCACCCCTGGGATGGATGATTCCATATCTTGCCACCAAAAGGTGCAGCTCTGCCCCACTTTCATACCCTTGGCCTGTGAGTGCACCTGCATTACCCAGCCTGTGCAGATTCTGCTGTTAAATCCCCTTGAACCCACACAGGGGTGTCAGTCAGTCTAATTAGGGAGTAATTTCCATACCAGTCACTACTGAGTAAATATATTTACTCATACTAATAATTCTGGATCACACAGAAAGCTCCAGAACAATTAAAACAGCTCAAACCATTTAAAAATGACATAAAAAACTAACTGACTCATTCTGGAGTAGCATTAAGCAGTCCCAACATTTCATTTGGACTGAAAGTCAATTTAAAGTGAGACAAGCTGAGCTGTTTCAGCCCTAAGTGCAGCTACTGTTCACACAAAAGGCTGAAAATTAATTTCATCCTGCACATTTGTAATTTCCTGAAAGCAAACTCCATTAGGAAAATGAAGGGCATTTTAAAAAGGCAAGCAAACTGTAAAGCCAAGCAGTCAGATGGGAGCTGGCTGGATGAAAAATTAAAAAGTAAAAAGCTTTTCCCCTGGATGCTCCCAGAATCACTCCCCACCCAATTCCCTGCCTGGTTTCCAGGCTGAATATTTCAATTTGGAATTTTGTGAGAACCCAAAGATCCCCAGATTCTGGAGCAGCACCCTGGGAGGGAGGTTTGTGTTGTTCCCTCCTCCTGGCAGTGACAATTCCACAGGAACTGAGACCAAACCAAAGCTGAGAAGAAATCCCTGGGTTTGACTTGAGGCCATGGAGAAGCTTCCAGAATGGAATGGCAGAACTGGGATTATGGGTGTGCAGTGTGGATAGAAGTCTGTGATGGGGGAAAATTTGGAGTTGAAAGGTTTAGAATACAGTAATATTTAGAAATATGGAGGTTTTGGGGCAGAGGTTTGTCCTTCTTCACCTTCTTCTTCGTGCGTTTGGGTGATTTTGTTTATTGGAGAGAAAAATCTGCATTGAGGGCCATGGGTGGTTGGTTATTGGGTTAAAAGCCAAAGTAATTTGGCTGGTTTTTTTCAATTAGACACTTGGTCCTTAAAAGGGATTGTAGAGAGATACAGATCCATTTTTAGTTTGTTGGCTTGAGGTGCTGTAGAACCCACAGTTTGTGGGACTGTAACATAGATCAGAGTTAATAAACACTTGAGTCTGAACAAGAAATTCCATCCTGAGCTGTTAATCCCCACCCTGGCAGGAAAAAGAAGATTAAAACACAAGAGAGGGGACCAGGGGCACAGCCCTGCTCCTTCCCACCTGCTTGGTCAATCTCTGCCTCCACCTCCAGCTTCAGGTACACGTCCTCCAGCGTGGTCATGGACACCCCATAGGTGATGACCCCCAGGTGGGAATGGGTGTCCAGGTCAGAGAACAGCCCTGGGGACAGAGGCAGCTCTGAAACTCTGCTCCAGCCCCTCCAGAAACATCCCAAACACCCCAAACATCACCCACAGCCCAAACCCTCCTGCTGGTGGGAAAGCAGGGGTGTGGGAATAGCAGATAAATCAGAACCCAGGTTGTGGTTTGGGAGCTAAGGTGGGTTGGTGTGGCTTTGCTTTTTGGTCCCTGGTGGTGTTTACCAGCACCAGAGAGTGCTAACATTTATCAGTCTCTCAAAAAGCTCACATTTAGCCAGCAGAGAAAGACCTGAGGCTTTACTTGATGAGTTCCACAAGAATCTTTATTTCATGTGAGGGGTGGGTTCAGGGAGGATTGAAACTACAGCCAATAAAAGTTTATACAAAGAACAGCATCCAATCCAAGTGAGAAGTTCTAAAGGTGAACTGACCAATTACACAGACTAATTTCTAACCAATTATCTTCCAAAGTGTTAGAGAGTCACCAAATTCTTAAGGAATTTGGCTCAACCTTGATATCTAGGAAACCTTATCTATTATAGCAAGTTCCAGGGAAAGATGGTTTTGGAGGAATTAAATCATCCACAGGTTGGGCTCCTTTCAGCATTAAATTTCAATCTCTCTGGTCAGGAAATGTGGTTTGGCTGAAATTGTGGTGATTCTAAAAACTGCCTCAGCATCCTGAAGCTGCTGGGCTCAAAGTTTCCTCAGGGCAGGTTCAAGGTGACCTCTCCTGGAAAAATCATCCCCAGGACAGCTTTGTCTAAATCCCTGCACAAGGATCTTAGAAATAAAATCTAGATCTGTAAAATACATATTTATATATGTATTAAAAAGAATTCCCAGATGTTTAGGGCCAGGTTAAGCAGGCTGGATAGGGCACAGAGCTTGAAGACCAAGGTGAGGTTCAGAGTGGGAGAATTTAACAGCACCTTGGGGTGAAAAACTGAACAGGATTTTTGTCAATCCTGTGAAATAAGGACTTAAAAAACCAGGAGCTTCAGAGGCAAGGTGAAGGAAAATTCAAATGTATAAAATGAGAGGAGCCCTTGGATATTTGACAACACTCCTTAACCCTCCAGAATTTCTCCTCTCCCAGCTGAGCTCCCAACCTTGGTTTCTCCCTGAATTGGTTTGGGGGAATTGATTCAATCTCAGCCTTTTAGAAATGCAAAGCACATAAATCATTAATTCCAAAGCAACAGGGGAAAAAAAAATAAAATTATGGAATGTTCCCATCAATACTGATGCTCCCTTGGCCTCCCACACTGTGAAAAGGGTGCAGGGTTTATTCTATTTATTTCTGGCCAATTATCCTCAGATAATTGCTGCCACCTAGTGAAATGCTCCCTGCTGCCTCTCTCCACGGAATTTCAAGGCTCTTTGCAGCTCACAATAGGAGTTTGTAGGGGTTTTTGTAGGATTTCTGTAGGGTTTGGGATTTTTCTAGGGTTTTTTGTAGGATTTCTGTAGGGTTTGGGATTTTTGTAGGGGTTTTTTGAAGGATTTCTGTAGGGTTTGGGATTTTTGTAGGATTTTTTTAGGATTTCTGTAGGGTTTGGGATTTTTGTAGGGTTTTTTGCAGGATTTCTATAGGGTTTGGGATTTTTGTAGGTTTTTTTGTAGAATTTCTGTAGGATTTGGGACTTTCCTGCTGTTGGGTACCCACAACCCACACACCCCACTGCAAGAGGTGACAAAATCCTCACTCACCTGACAAAACCCACCCTGACCCCCCCCAGCCCAGTATTAATAAATATAAAAACATCAAGGTACAATTGGCACAAATCGAGAACATCAGGGTCATGGTTATTAAACATCCCGTTGTAGTCACTGATCCCTGCAACAAAACCCAAAATACACCTGTGAAACCCCAAATATACCTGTGAAACCCCAAATATACCCCAAATACACCTGTGAAACCCCAAATATACCTGTGAAACCCCAAATATACCCCAAATATACCTGTGAAACCACAAATAGACCTGTGAAACCACACCCAACCAATACATGCAAAACTCCACAAATCCCTGTAAAACTCCATAAATGCTTGCAAAAACCCCACAAATCCCTGCAAAACTCCACAAATACCTGCAAAACTCAATAAATACCCACAAAAATTGACCAATACCCACAAAACCCAACACCTGCAAAACTCCACAAATCCATGAGAACCACATAAATCCCTACAAAACTCCACGAAACCCCTACAAAACCCTACAAATCCCTGAAAAACCCCACAAACTCCTGCAGAACCCCACAAATACCTGCAAAACTCAATAAATACCCACAAAACTCCATAAATACTCACAAAACCCAACCAATACCCACAAAACCCAACCAGTACCTGAAAAAAACTCCACAGATCCCTGCAGAACCACATAAATCCCTACGAAACTCCTACAAAACCCTACAAATCCTACAAAACCCCACAAATACCTGCAGAATCCCACAAATACCTGTAAAACCCCACAAATACCTAAAGAACCCCACAAATACCCACAAAATCCAACCAGTACCTGAAAAAACTCCACAGATCCCTGCAGAACCACATAAATCCCTACAAAACTCCACGAAACCCCTACAAAACCCTACAAATCCCTACAAAACCCTACAAATCCTACAAAACCCCACAAATACCTGCAAAACTCAATAAATACCCACAAAACTCCATAAATACTCACAAAACCCAACCAATACCCACAAAACCCAACCAGTACCTGAAAAACCCCACAAATCCCTGCAGAACCACATAAATCCCTACGAAACTCCTACAAAACCCTACAAATCCTACAAATCCATACAAAACCCCACAAATACCTGCAGAATCCCACAAATACCTGTAAAACCCCACAAATACCTGAAGAACCCCACAAATACCCACAAAATCCAACCAGTACCTGAAAAAAACTCCACAAATCCCTGCAGAACCACATAAATACCTACAAAACTCCACGAAACCCCTACAAAACTCTACAAATCCCTGAAAAACCCTACAAATTCCTACAAAACCCTACAAATTCCTGCAGAACCCCACAAATACCTGCAAAACTCAATAAATACCCACAAAACTCCATAAATACTCACAAAACCCAACCAATACCCACAAAACCCAACCAGTACCTGAAAAACTCCACAAATCCCTGCAGAACCACATAAATCCCTACAAAACTCCACGAAATCCCCTACAAAACCCTACAAACCCCTACAAAACCCCCCAAATCCTACAAAACCCCAAAGCCCCCAAGCCCCCCCACCTGGGAACTTGTCCATGTCGCGGAGGGGCAGGCTGTACACCAGCTGCTCGTGGCTCTGCTGCAGCAGGCTGGCCGCAGGGATGTGCTGCCGGATCAGCGCCGTGGCGGCCTCGGCGTCGCAGTACGCGTCGATGTGCATGCTGAGAAACGGGATTGGGGTTTGGGGTTAAGGGTTTGGGGTTTGGGGCAGGCTGAAAACAGCATTTGGGGTTCATGGATTGGGGTTTGGGGCATGCTGCAAAATGGACTTGGGTTTGGGGTTAAGGGTTTGGGACAGGCTGCAAAATGAGATTGGGGTTTGGGGTTAAGGGTTTGGCGTTTGGGGCAGCTTGCAGAATGGGATTTGGGGTTTGGGGTTAAGGGTTTGGGCTTTGGGGCAGGCTGCAAAATGGATTTGGGGTCAGGGCTTGGTTTGGGGTTTGGGGTTCAGGGTTTGGGGTCAGGGCTTGGGGTTTGGGGCTTGGGGTTCAGCGTTTGGGGTAGGTTGCAAAATGGATTTGGGGTCAGGATTTGAAGTGTGGGGTTTGGGGCAGGCTGCAAAATGGATTTGGGGTCAGGGTTTGGGGTTTGGAGCTTGGGGTTTGGGCAATGCTGCAAAGGGTTTGGGCTTTGGGGCAGGCTGCAAAATGGACTTGGGGGTCAGGGTTTGGGGTTTGGGGTTTGGGGCTTGGGGCATGCTGCAAAATGGGATTTGGGGTGAGGGCTTGATTTGGGGTTTGGGGTTCAGGATTTGGGGCTTGGGGCAGGTTGCAAAGTGGATTTGGGGTCAGGGCTTGGTTTGGGGTTTGGAGCAGGCTGCAAAATGGATTTGGAGTCAGGGCTTGGGGTATGGGGTTCAGGATTTGGGGTCAGGGCTTGGGGTTCGGGGCTTGGGGCATGCTGCAAAATGAATTTGGGGTCAGGGCTTGGGGGTCAGGGTTGGGGGTTTGGGGCAGGCTGAAAAAAAGCATTTGGGGTTTGGGACATACTGAGAAACACAGCATTTAGTGTTCAGGATTTGGGGTTTAAGCATGCTGAAAAAACAGGATTTGGGATTCAGGATTTGGAATTCTGGATTTGGGGTTTAAGGCATGCTGAAAAAACAGGATTTGGGATTCAGGATTTGGGATTCAGGATTTGGGGTTTAAGGCATGCTGAGAAAACAGGATTTGGGATTCAGGATTTGGAATTCTGGATTTGGGGTTTAAGGCATGCTGAGAAAACAGCATTTGGGGTTCAGGATTTCAGGTTTGGGGCATGCTGGAAAAACACGATTTGGGGTTTAGGGGCATGACATATAAACTACATATAAAATATATAAATATAATACTTATAATAAATCTTATACATAAAATTACATATAAAAAGTAATTAAATTACTAAATACTCATTAAATACTAAATTAATACAAATACATTAATTAATAAATTAAATTTGAACAAAAAAAAAATCTCAAATTAATAAAGCAAAACCACTCCAGGTGTTTTTTAGATCCCAAGAGGAAAGAATAAAAAAGAGGGGGTGCCCAGAGGTACCTGAGGCGATAGCCAATGCCCCACTTGCTCTTGAGGAACAGGGAGGAGCCCAGGCACTTGAGCATCCCCTGGGAAATCACAGCTTTGCGATCTGCAGGAAAAGCAAACAGAAAATTCCCAATTTCCCCCCAAAGCCCCTCTGCATCCCACACCCAGGGCACCCCGTGCTTTGGTTTAGGGTCAGTTTGGGAGGAAACTTTTGAATGTTTGGGTTTTATTTTAATTGGTTTGGGGAAATATTTTTTTGGAGACAAGTGGGAAGAAAACCTGTTATTAAATAAGTTTGGTTTAGTCCCGCTGGCACTGGGAAATGTTGTGGTACAGGTCAGGCCTGGTGGGTTAAAGGTGTGAGCTCTTGGTGCTTTTTTGGGTTTTTAGTTCAGAGCAGGTTTGAAGGAGGAGGATGAGGAGGAGGAGGAGGAGGAGAAGGAGAAGGAGAAGGAGAAGGAGAAGGAGAAGGAGAAGGAGAAGGAGAAGAAAAGATGAAGAAAAGGAAGATGAAAAAGAAGAAGAAAAGAAGAAGAAATAGAAGTATAGAAGAAGACGACTAGAAGAAGCAATAGAAGAAGAATAGAAGAAGCAATAGAAGAAGAGTACAAGTAGAAGAATAGAAAAAGAAATAGAAGAAGAGGAGGAGGAGGAGGAAGAGAAGAAAAAAAAAGAAAAAGAGCTAGAGTTTAGGGAGTTTCTCTGCTTCAGCTAGCCAGGATAACTAAAAGCAGAGGAAAGCTCTCTCCTGCTGCCCACTGCACACAGCCCAGTGTGTGTGAAGGATGTGGGGAAGCCAGTGCAGACTCTGACAACAAACTCTGCACCTCTTCTTTCCTCCTTCACTGCTGGAACCAGCCTGAAGGCTGCAGAACTCAATATCCAACAGCACCAGAACACTCTGGGGATGTGAGCAACACAAAGACACGGGGCTGGGGACAAGAGCTGGGCTTTGCTGGGCTGAGGAGCAGGGTTGGGCAGGGCAGGCTCACCAGCCAGGATGTCAGCCTCGTCCATGAAGTGGGTGCTGAACACAGTCACCCCCTTGGCTTTCCTGCTCCTCAGCAGGTTCCAGACGATGTGGCGCGAGCAGGGATCCATCCCTGCCGTGGGCTCGTCCAGCAGCAGCACCTGGGGCACAAGCAGCAGGGTTTTACAGAGCTCAGTGATCCCATCCCAGCACAGCCAGCAGGGTTTTACAGAGCCTGAGCTCAGTGATCCCATCCTAGCACAGCCAGGTTTTACAGAGCCTGAGCTCAGTGATCCCATCCCATCCCAGTAGGGTTTTACAGAGCTCAGTGATCCCATCCCAGCACAGCCAGCAGGGTTTTACAGAGCCTGAGCTCAGTGATCCCATCCCAGCACAGCCAGGAGGGTTTTACAGAGCCTGAGCTCAGTGATCCCATCCCAACAAAACCAGCAGAGTTTTACAGAGCCTGAGCTCAGTGATCCCATCCCAGCACAGCCAGCAGGGTTTTACAGAGCCTGAGCTCAGTGTTCCCATCCTAACAGAACCAGCAGGGTTTTACAGAGCCTGAGCTCAGTGATCCCATCCCAGCTCAAGCAGCAGGGTTTGTCTGAAACCTGCCAGGTATTCCTCTGAAACTGGGAACATCCCAGACTAACAAGCTTTTGTCACTGTGCTTTGAATAAATCCATCTCCTGTTGTGGCAAATGGAGAAATCCTGCAATGAATTAATGCCCCAGCCTGTTTCATTCTGGTTCCAACAGAATTCTGTGGTAGAATCACAACTTGGCCATGGATTCACTCTTTCTGCTGAGGGTTAAATGCACACACCTGCTTTTAAACCCCCAGGAACTGTCACACACATCATTTATAACCACAGATCTCAAAGCAGTCCCCATCCTCACAGGCCAGAAATGACAGAGCTGTAACACAAAAGAGCTCTCTGCCTCTGTTCCTGCTGCTGGGGGGCTTGGGGAGAAAAGCATCCAACAATTTCACTGCTGGGGGAGAAATGCTTCCTGCCAGAAATTACACACAAAACTTTGCCACACCATTTATCAGCCAAAGAGATCAAACCCAAAATTGCTGCCATTACCTGAGCCTCAAGCACAAAGGCTGAGAGATTGAAATGATTGTAATTAAACCACAAACGAAGGAAAAAAGGCTCTCAAAGGAACAATTTCTGCATTTTGCACATTAGTTGGTTTTGACAAGAGAGACCAAGCCTCGGATCAGTAACACCAAGCTGGGAATAATTCTATCCCTCTCCCCTGGGAATAATTCCATCCCTCTCCCCTGGGAATAATTCCATCCCTCTCCCCTGGGAATAATTCCATCCCTCTCACCTTGGGGTTCCCAAGAACAGCAACTCCCACTGACAGCCTCCTCTTCTGCCCCCCACTCAATTTTTTGGCTTGATTGTCCCTGATGGGCTGCATCTCCAAATCCAGCAATACCTTCTGCACCTGGAAAACACAAGAACCACATTTATTGTTAAAAAAAAAATTATAAATTTTTTAAACCAGATTGTTAACAATTAACATTCAAATAAACTGCTGCTGGTTCCCAGTGTGTTCTGTATAACTGCACAACCTACACACAAAGTTTAGTGGTGTCTATAACTGGGCCTAAATGCCAGATTTAAAACTTCAATCTCAGGAAAAATATTTATCCTTGTCTAATGTCTCTGTGCATTGCACCAGGAAGCAATATTTCCCTGCAGAAGGAAAACCCTGCAAGGATATTTTGATTTACAGGTTAAAAAATATGTGAACTGCACAACCTACACACAAAGTTTAATGGTGTCTATAACTGGGCCTAAATGCCAGATTTAAAACATTTCATGGGCATTTCAATCTCAGGAAAAATTAAAACTTTATCCTTGTGTAATGTCTCTGTGCATTGTACCACGAAGCAAAAGGAAAACCCTGCAAGGATATTTTGATTTACAGGTTAAAAAAGCTCCTTTAAGACAAGCCAGGTGAGTCACCTCCTGGATGAGGTCGTTCTGAGGGATGCCCTTGATGGCAGCGAAGATGGAGAGGTTCTCCTCCACGGTCAGGATGTCGAAGTGGATGTCGGACTGGGGGCACACCCCGGCCATCTGCCTCACCTCCAGCATCTCATCGATCTCTGACACCCTGTGCCCATAGACTGACACAAACCCTGCAAGGAATCAACACCAAATCCCACAGTGGGCTGGGCTGGAGTGGGCATTAAAGCTCATCTCATTGCCACCCTCTGCCCTGGGATGGGAACTCTCCTCTGGAAAGGGAATCAGCAGAGGGAATTTTACAGCTCTGCATGGACAGAAGTGCAAGGGGGCTCTTTCAGACTGACCCAAAGGGCTCCCAGGCTGGTCTGCACTCACCATCAGTGGGAGGGCACAGCCCACAGAGGATGTTCATCAGCGTCGTCTTGCCGGTGCCGCTGTGCCCCAGCAGCGCCGTGATCTGCCCCTCGTAGATGTCAAAGGATAAATCTGCTCCCAGGGCACAGCAAGAGGGGTCAGGGTGGGATCCTGGCCAGCTCCTGCCCCGCCTCAATCCCAATGCTCAATCCCAATGCTCAATCCCAGTGCTCAACCCAATGTTCAATCCCAATGCTCAATCCCAACGCTCAATCCCAACACTCAATCCCAATGCTCAACCCCAATGTTCAATCCCAATACTCAATCCCAATGCTCAATCCCAATGCTCAATCCCAACACTCAATCCCAATGCTCAACCCCAATGTTCAATCCCAATGCTCAATCCCAATGCTCAATCCCAATGCTCAATCCCAACACTCAATCCCAACACTCAATCCCAATGCTCAACCCCAATGTTCAATCCCAATGCTCAATCCCAACACTCAATCCCAACACTCAATCCCAATGCTCAACCCCAATGTTCAATCCCAATGCTCAATCCCAATGCTCAATCCCAATGCTCAATCCCAACACTCAATCCCAACACTCAATCCCAATGCTCAACCCCAATGTTCAATCCCAATGCTCAATCCCAACACTCAATCCCAACACTCAATCCCAATGCTCAACCCCAATGTTCAATCCCAATGCTCAACCCCAATGTTCAATCCCAATACTCAATCCCAGTGCTCAACCCAGTGTTCAATCCCAATGCTCAACCCCAATGTTCAATCCCAACACTCAATCCCAATGCTCAATCCCAATGCTCAACCCAAATGCTCAATCCCAATGCTCAACCCAAATGTTATATCCCAATGCTCAATCCCAATGCTCAATCCCAATGTTCAATCCCAAAGCTCAATCCCAATGCTCAATCCCAGTGCTCATTTTTGGGGTTGCACTCACACTCTGCCTGGAGGACACCCCATGGCCAGGCTGGGATGGTCCCACACCCCCACTGGGGGTGGCCATGTTTCAAAGGCACCCAGGGAGAGGAGGTGACAGCATCAGGGAGGTGGGGCAGGGGAGGTGACATCACACACAGGCAGAGGAGGAATTGGGGTGACGCCAGCAGGCATTCCTCAGGGGTGAGGGCTTGTTTTTGGGGTGCTGGTTTAGACAGCACTGTGTGACAGAGGACACACACAGGCACATCTGGCATTCAGGGCCCCACCCCTCCCAAAGAAACCAAACCCAGCCTGAACTGAAACACAAAAGATCACTCAGCAACTCAGCTACTGCTCCCCTGCATCCCAGGATGCTAAAAAGCTGAAATGTTCTCACTTCTGAGAGCCTCCACGGTTTCCCCCTTTTTCCTGAATGTTTTCTGAACACAGCTGATCCTGGAAGAAGACACATCATGGCATCAACTATTTCAGCACCTTTACATGGCATTTTGAGTCATCAAACTCAGCAACAACCACAACAAACCAACACAAGTGGCACCAGATGTGTTATAAACTCATTGAGGCAAGTCAAGAGACTGGACAGATGTTCCCAAAACTCTGCCCATCTCCATCCCGGCATCAGAAAGCTTTTCCTGGTCACCCTCTAAGGTATTTCCTGAATTATTTCAAATCTGAGTCTCTTTCACAGGGTGGAACAATGCACTAGAGGCTTCCCAAGGGAGGAAAGGGAACAGTTACTGCCCAGCAGCTGCACAACACAACAGGAGACTCCACAGACATGAGGTGTTAACAGAATGGACTCCAAAGATGTGATTCCTGACAGCCCTTGATCAAAATCAGGTAAAACAAAGCAGAGAAAGATAAAAACTTTCCTTCCAGCCCTGCAGCTCTTCTAAAGGAAAAGAACAGCCAGTTAGTCTGGAGGCACCAAATCAAGGATGGATTTTGGAAGCCTCATCACCCTGAAAGTGAGGATGGTGAGTGGATTTTGGAGGGTGAGTAATGGGGAAGAGAATGAGTATGAAAAAATAAAACTTGCACATGGAAAAATGACAAGACTGTGTGAAAATGCTGGAGCTGGTGGAGGGATGATGTGGAAAGAGTCCTGGGAGGATGAATAATGCAACAACAGCCACAGTGCTCTCAGGGGAACATCAGGATTAAAACTGGGCTCCTGAACCTGGGGCAGATCCCAAAGAGATGGGGGTGGTGTGGACAACACAGAACTGCTGCTCACTGAACTCAAATATTCGGGATTAGTGAAGCCAGCCAGGAGTGGAGATGCAGAGTTCCCCATCTCCCATGTGGATACACCACTGGGGAATCATGGAAACAAGAGCTAAAAGGACACTGGAAACAACAGCTCAAAAACCCCAAAGAGCACAGGACAGCAAGACAAGAGGTGACACAAAGCACAGCACTAAAGGTGACAGAGTGGACATCATTGCTCTGTTTGCTTTCACCCTCTTGTGTGTGGTAACTGGGCAGAACCACCATGGAACTCCCCTCTGGTCTGGGAGAACACCACAAACCAGAATTCTGGTTTTTCCCCTCAAATTTGCACCCCCAGGAGCTGAATCCAACAGCAGAGCCAGGGTTCCAACATCTGCAAACAACCTCTACAAACAACATCTGTAAACATCTGCAAACATCTGCAACTAACAGCTGCACCCAACCTCTGCAAACATCTGCAACCATCTGCAATCATCTGCAGCCAACATCTGCACCCAACATCTGCAAACATAATCTGTAACAACCTCTGCACCCAACATCTGCAAACATCTGCACCCAGCATCTGCAACCAACATCTGCAACCAACAGCTGCAAACAACCTCTGCAAACATCTGCAACCACCATCTGTAACCAACATCTGCACCCAACATCTGCAACCAACAGCTGCACCCAACATCTGCAAACAACATCTGTAACAACCTCTGCACCCAACAGCTGCAAACAACATCTGTAACAACCTCTGCACCCAACATCTGCAAACATCTGCACCCAGCATCTGCACCCAACATCTGCAACAAACAGCTGCAAACATCTGCAATCAACATCTGCACCCAATATCTGCACCCAACATCTGCAACCAACAGCTGCAACCAACAGCTGCAAACAGCTGCACCCAACATCTGCACTGAACATCTGCACCCGCTCACAGCCTCAGTGAGAAACCCAGGGGGTGGCAAAGCAGCAGGGCTGGGCAGGGGAACTCAGCCCCCACCAAAGGCTCTCCCCAAAGGCTCTCCCCAAAGGCAGGGATTTCTCCTGGGCCCTGAGGATGGGCTGCTCTGTGTGCAGAGTGCAGCTGCTGCCTGAACCCAGGGCTGCTCCCCAAGCTGCCCCTTGGAGCTGCAGTGAGCTGTGACCCCCAGGCAGGGCAGGGGCTCACCTGATGGCTTCCTTGCCCTGGAATTCTGCAGGCACAGGCTCCACAATCTCACTGAAGCTCAGGCTGCCATTGATGCTGCTCTCATAGAGCTCCTTGTAGTTTTTCCTGTGCTTTGACCAAAAGGAGGGTTTCATGAAGAAAAAGGGCGAGCGGCGCAGGCCAAACTCCCCTGGGGGACAGCAAAAAATGGATTAAAATTAATTAATTAATTCCTCAGCACCAACCACAAACATCCCTCAGCTCCTCCTGCAGCCAGCCCACACTCTGCTCCTGAGCAGTTCCATCAGCCAAATTCCCACCTAAGCCAGGATTCTCCTTCCCCACTCTGGCAGCTCCACTTTTGCTGAGTATTTAAATAAATGTGCAAAGCTTCTATTGCAGAGAAATCCCCAGTGCTGAATGAGCAGTGAATTAAATGTGGCAGGGAGAAAAGAGAGGTGAACAGAGCTGAGGGGCTTAACCAGGCTTTAATCTCAATATTAACAACTTTATTCTGTGTTTTAGGTTCAGCTGCTTCTGTCACAGGGAGAGATCTGGGACAGGCAGAGCAGACTTTGATTCCCAGCCCTCCAAGAGGAAATTGTGAAGGCTGAGGTTGTAATTAACTCAGGAAGTTTTTCCTCTACAAATAGGGGAAAATTAAGTTTTTTAAGGCCAGGCCAAAACCCCTCCTCACACTTCACAGTTTTAACAGCATATAAATAATTTCGGATAAAAGTATAAAATTCTATGTGAAAACAGCATCACCTCCTTTGTCCACAGAATTTATAATTTAGCCTGGGGGGCTCAGGATTTCAGGGTGATCCTCCCACAGCCCAGCTTCTGTCAGGAGCTCACCTGGGATCACCTGGTCAAGGTAGACAGCTACAAGCAGGTAGAAGATGCTGTCCAGCACCAGGAGAACCAGAGAGATGCAGAGAGGGTAAGGACCAGCATTGATGTTTGCAAATGTTGCCCCATCTTCATAATCCTCCAGGTGCATGACCTGCAGGGACAGGAATCACACACCAAAAAGGAAAAAAAAAACACAAAAAGGAAAAAAATCACAGTGCAAAATTTGGCAAAAAAATCCCAAAATAATGAGAAAATAATGAAAAAATAATGACATTACAATGGACACAGAGAGTAACAGTTGCTTCACACTGCTGGATGTTTATTCATGAAATAAAGGAGGGGATTTACCTGAGCTACACCAATCAGGAAGCTGCACTGACACAAAGGGCTGAGGATCCACACGAAGGATTTGGGGAAATCCTCCAGCAGGACGATGTTGAGACCCACAAAGCCAAAAACCAGAGTCGCCAGGAACTCCACAATCCCCACGTGCTTGGACTTCTTAAACAGAGGAGTCAGCATCAGGGCAAAGAACACCTGAGGGAGGGGGAAAAGCAGAGAGGAAGATACTGTAAAAATAATAAAATAATAAAATAACAAATATTAAAATAATAAAATAATAAAGTGATAAAATAATAAATTACAAAAAATATAAAAGTATAAAAGTATAAAAATATAAAAATAAAAATATAAAAATATAAAAAATAAAAATATAAAAATATAAAAATATAAAAATATAAAAATATAAAAATATAAAAATATAAAAATATAAAAATATAGAAATGAAATATAGAAATATAAAAATACAAATCAGAAGAAGAAGAAGATAGAAATTGTGTAGAAAAACTAAGGGAAGTATCATAGCTGCCTCTGACAATCAGAATTTTCCTGGTACAGTCACCACAGTATTCACCCACACACAATCATGGAATCATTTTCAGCTGGAAAAGACTTTCAAGATCGAGTCCAACTGTTCCTCTGATGAACTCAGACAAGCAAGTGGATACATAAATATATTTATAATGTAGTTTTTTATCTTTTTCTGGCAGTTTATTATGGTTTTAGCATCACACTCTGTAGTAACATGAAATGCTTTGAAGAGGACCTGGGCTGCATAGTTGTTCTGGGGTTTAAAGTAAAATCCTGATGATTTTAAACTCATATTTTAGGAAGGAAAAGCATTTTTCACAGTGATGGGTGACAGCTGTACCACATCCCACAAACAGGAGAAAACCCAAGGAAGGGAGGGGACAGCTCAGAGCCCAGCACTGCAGGGACATTTACCCCAAATATTCTGGGAACAAGAGGGAAAGGAACAAAACCATCAAACCCAGGGATTTGAAGTGATCAGAGCCAGGAACACTCACTGAGGAGAATCCATTTTCCCAGTGGTACCTGGACAAAACATGGGCAAACCTGCCTGGATCCCAGTTGGGATGTGACACAGAATCTGCCAGGATTTACAGCCAGATTAAACAACCTGGGCAGTCCCTGGATGTGCCATTTCTTGGGGTGAGGGTGGGGTTTTATGGGATTTTGTGGGATTTGATGGGGTTTGGTGAGGTGAAAACTCAAATCTTGATAATTTTAAACTCATATTTTAGGAGGGAAAAGCGTTTTTCACAGTCATGGGTGACAGCTGTACCACATCCCACAAACAGGAGAAAACCCAAGGGAGGGAGGGGACAGCTCAGAGCCCAGCACTGCAGCAACATTTACCCCAAATATTCTGGGAAGGGAACAAAACCATCAAACCCCCAGGATTTGAAGTGATCAGAGCCAGGAACACTCACTGAGGACACTCCATAGAGGAAGAACAGGAGGAAGATGACAAAGGCACTGCTCTGGGGGAACAGGGACGAGGCTGTGGCGATCACTGCCATCAGGATGGACATGACAAAAATCAGGCTCACATAGAGCAGCACCCAGGACAGCCTAGGGAGAGAAAAAAGGGGGAAAAAAACAGAAAAATTAATCAATCTCCAGCCACACAAACAGCAAAACCCAACACACTTTAATATTCCAGACAGCTGCAAGCATGCAACAAAATCTAAATAATTTTTGATTATTGGGATTGTTGTGGGCACACAGAGAGCCAGGGGAGCTGGGGATGCACAATCAGGTGATTCACCATTGCTTTCTGCATAATTCATTCTCTGGTATAAGTAAAAGAAGGTAACAGAGCCACAGGTTTCAATAATTCAAGAAATTCTGTTTAAAATTTAATACAGGGTGCTGGGCAGGGAAATAAAATCCTGCCCTGCTGGAAAGCAGAGCTGTGAGTGTGGGAGCAGCTCTGACCTCAGCAAACAGGGGTGGTTTGTGTCCAGGTAGTAAAGAAATGACAAATTTCCTCTGAAACAACTGAAAAAAAATCACCCCAAGCACCCCAGGTGGCTGTTTCAGTGCAGATGTGAAAACTCTGCCAGAAAAGGCAAAACAAATCCTGGTTTTATCTCCTCAGCTATCAATGATTTCAAATTAACACATTTAAAAAATATTCTATTGCCCAGGCCAATTTTCATCAGAAAATTAAAAACCTGTGGCTGAGACTGTTCTGGCACATTAAAATTATGGAGCTGGATTAATTAAATGATGTGCCAGGCTGCAGGTTACCTGTTGAGCTTCCAGGAAAGGAGGCAGTGAGCCAAAAATGCTTAAAAACCTCCACAAAAACCTCACACATGATGAGGTTTAATCCCTCCAAGTTTGGTGTAGCTTTACATGAATAAATGCAGCAGGATAAATTATTAAAATATTCATATTTTCATGGCACTGGTCTCTCTGATTGTACAGAACATCTCAGATTTTGGTTGTTTTCAGTTTAAGACTGAAAAAAACTTAAGAATTGGAGGGTGGGATAGAAACATTTTTTTTATATTTTATATTTACATATATTATAATTTATATTATTATATAGTCATTATTATTATATTATGTATTATTTTATTATATATATTATTAAATAGATTATATATTAAATATATAATTTATATTTAATTTCTATTTATATTTAAATATATTTATATGGGCTTTTTTAAATTTATTTCTTTATATTTCTTCACTTTTTTTTTTAATAATTAACAGGTTATACCAAACACTCACATACCAGAAGGCAGTGTCATGGAGTCCCAAAATTTTCAAGAACTCCTTCAGCTTCCTCTCCTTTTCTGCCACGATGTGAATTGCCAAATAATACCCAAAGGGGGAGAAGGCAATCACCAGGTAAATTAAAATGATGGCACGAGGGAAATTATCGATTTCCACCACTGCAGCCTCGCCCATGACCATGGCTCTGGTGAGATCCAGCTGCTCCCAAACTGAATGATTTGTTTTCAGCTGGAAAGAAAAGGAAGAAAGAGTTATTTTGATATTTTTTCTGATTTTTCAGCCTTATCCCAATCATTTCACCCTTGCTGGCAGGGTGAGATCTGGAAAACCCAAAACTTTCCTGACCCCAAATCCCCAAATCCCTGCCAAAAGCTGGGGATAAAATTAAAAAAATTAAAATTAAAAAATTTCTGAATTTCTGTCACTTAAAAAGATGGAATTTGCTGTCACCATGAGCAGGGTGAGGGGAGGGAAATTGGGAAAATTGCTGAGCAATGCTGGCACCAAAATAAGGAAAATTCTGCATTCCTCTGTCTGGAATTTTGGAGTGAGTATTTGTGTTCTGAGGAGAGATGTGCTGGATCACAGGGGATGGGAATGGAGAGAAAAATCCTCAAAATCCAACCCAAGATGGGAATGGAGAGAAAAATCCTCATCATCCAACCCAAAATTGAAATAAAACCAAAAATCCTCATAACCCAACTCAAGATGGAAATAAAGACAAAAATCCCCATAACTCAACCCAAGATGGAAATAAAAACAAAAATTCTCATAATCCAACCCAGGATGGAAATGGAGAAAAATCTTCATAATCCAACCCAAGGTGGAAATAAAAACAAAAATCCTCAAAATCCAACTCAGCAGCATTGGGGACATCCTGGAAAAAACATTCCTGGACAAACCACTCTGGGATCTGACAGAGAATCTGCCAGGATTTACAGCCAGAATGAACAACCTGGGCAGCCCCTGGAGGTGCCATTTCTGGGGTGAGGGTGGGATTTTCTGGGATTTTGTGGGATTTTATTGAGTTTGATGGGATTTGCTGTGGTTTGGTGGGATTTTATTTGGTTTGATGGGATTTGGTGGGATTTTTAATGGGATTTTATAGGGTTTGATGGGGTTTTTATGGGGTTTGATGGGATTTTATTGAGTTTGATGGGGTTTGATAGGATTTGTTGGGGTTTGATGGGATTTGATGGGGTTTGATGGGATTTTATGGGATTTTTAATGGGATTTGATGGGGTTTTATGGGATTTGATGGGGTTTGGTGGGATTTGATGGGATTTGATGGGGTTTTTACGGAATTTCATGGATTTGATGGGATTTGATGGGGTTTGATGGGGATTGATGGGGTTGCATGGGATTTGATGGGTTTTTTAATGGGATTTGATGGGGTTTTTTGGGGTTTGATGGGGTTGTATGGGATTTGATGGGTTTTTTAATGGGATTTGATGGGGTTGTATGGGATTTGATGGGATTTGATGGGGTTTGATGGGGTTTGATGGGGTGTTATGGGATTTGATGGGGCTTGATTAGGTTTGATGGGATTTGGTGGGATTTTTAATGGGATTTGATGGGGTTGTATGGGATTTTATGGGGTTTTTTGGGGTTTGGTGGGGTTTTTGGGGTTTGATGGGGTTGTATGGGGTTTTATGGGATTTGATGGGGTTTGATGGGGATTGATGGGGTTTTTTGGGGTTTGGTGGTGGTTCTGACCTGGATGATGGCAGCATCGATGCAGGCCTGCAGTGCTGTGAACCCTGAGCTCCAGTAGGTCACTGACTCACAGCTCTTCCTCAGGCTGGAGCACGTGGCTGCAGAAAAAATTGGCAACTCTCAGCATCAGCATCCCTCCCAAACCAACACATTCCACCAAAACCCCCCCCAAAAAAAACCAAATTCCAACTGCCCTGCTCCCCGCCACCAACCCCTCAAACCAATCTATGCAACAGCAGGGCAAAAAAAATGGTTAAAAAATAAAAATATGGGATGATCTTGCAGCTTTTGCACCTCTGGATTCTGTGTAGAGGGAGGACATGGCAATGGAGTCGTGGAATCTCAGCTGGTAGGACATGGAGTCCTTGAACACCACCCCCACAAAGTTGGAGGGTTTCAGAAAACTCGCCTCTTCCAGCTCCTCCTCACTCAGATACTCCTCTGTTGTCAGGCCTGGGAGAATTAAGTGAAAATTACTCATTTTTTATTCATTCCCTGGCAGCAAAACCAGCAAAAAAACCCCAGACCAATAAATAAACCTCAAAACCAACACCAAAAAAAACCCTAAAACCTAAAAAAAAAATCTCTCACAAACCAGAAAAAATACTCCTGAAATCAATTAAAAAACCACCCAAAACTAACAAAAAAAGGTCTAAAGCCAGAAATAAAAACCCTAAACCAAACCAAATCAAAACAAAAAAACCCCAACCAAACAAAAATAAAAAAAAAGAAAAATTGGAATTGGTAATCTGGAAAATAAACAGATTTTTTCCACTGAGCTCCCACTTCAAACAGAGATATAAAAGGATTTCATGTGTGATACCATCCTCAAAAGTTATCCAAAGCCACTTTCTTCATGATTTCCCGTGGGGGCCTAAAAACATTAAAAAAACCCCAAAACCAGCAAAAAAAACACCCCAAACCAACAAATAAACCCCTAAAACCAGAAAAAAAAACCACCTAAAAAAACCCAAAACCAAAACCAAAAAAAACATTAAAACCAGGAAAAAAAAAAACCAAAAAAACAAAAAACCCCAAAAAACAACCAAAAAAAGACCCAAAAAATCGAAAACCAACCAAAAGACCTCAAAACTTTCATATTCCCTCCTCTGGAGAATAAACAGAATTTTTCCACTGAGCTCCCACTTCAAACAGAGATATAAGAAGTGAAAAATAAAAAGGGTTGAAGGTGTGATACCATCCTCAAAGTTATCAAAAGCCACTTTCTTCATGATTTCCCTGGTCAGGACCGTGGGGGGGGTGTAGCCAATGACAAAATTCAGCAGCACTGAGGTGTCCAGGGGGCCCAGGTCTGTGGTGGGCACCTCATCATATTTCCTGTGAGGGTGCATCATGCTCATCAGGATCAGCCAGAAGAGGAAAAACAGTGGGAAAAGCACCTCCTGTACAAAAAAAAAAGGGATATTTTGAAATTTGGTGTTTTAAAGGGTTAAAAAAAATCGTTATGTACTCATCAGGATCAGGCAAAACACAACAACAGGGAAAAAGCACTTCCTACACCAAAAAAAATTTGAATATTTTGAAATTTGGTATTTTAAAGGGTTAAAAAAAATCGTTATGTATTCATCAGGATCAGGCAAAAAAAAACAACAGGGGAAATGCACCTCCTGTATTAAAAAAAAATTGAATATTTCAAATACTTCATCATACACTCATCAGGATCAGGCAAAACATAACAACAGGGGAAAAGCACTTCCTGCACAAAAAAACATGGGTTATTTTGAAATTTGGTATTTTAATGGGTTAAAAATCTCATTAGGTACTCATCAGGAGCAGCCAGGACAGAGAAATTAGTGGGAAAAGCATTTCCTGCAGACAAAAAATATGGAATATTTTGAAATTCAGTACTTTAAAGGGTAAAAAAACTCATTATGTGCTCATCAGAATCGGTCAAAACACAACAACAGGGGAAAAGCACCTCCTGCACAAAAAAATCGAATATTTTGAAATTTGGTATTTTAAAGGGTTAAAAATCTCATTCTGTACTCATCAGGATCATCCAGAACAAGAAAAGCAGCAGGAAAAGCACCTCCTGCACACAAAAATATGGAATATTTTGAAATTTGGTATTGTAAAGGGTTAAAAATCTCATTATGTACTCATCAGGAGCAGCCAGGACAGGAAAAACAGTCGGAAAAAAACCTCCTGCTCAAAAAAATATGGGATATTTTGAAATTCAGTACTTTAAAGGGTAAAAAAACTCATTATGTGCTCATCAGGATCAGCCAGAACAGGAAAAATTAGTGGGAAAAGAATGAGTATTTCAAAAGGAATAATAATAACAATGATAACAATAATAATAACAACAATGATAATAATATCACTAATAACAATAACAACAATAATAATAACAACAACAATAATAACAATAATAACAATAACAATAATAGTAATAGTAACAATAATTTCTGTTCATAATACTTGCTGTCCTGGAGCCCCCCTCACCTGGACACTGCTTTTCTTAGTCCTGCACTTAATGAGACAATTCTTGAAGAGCAGAGCTCGGGTTTGCCTCCACACCCCTGCTTCCCTGGGGGCAGCCGCTGCCATCTTGCAGCACTGCTTTAAGAAGAAAAAAAAAATAGAAATTTTTATATCAATTTTTATTAAATGACAAAACAATTCCCAAAGCTGAGGCCAAGCAGCTGCAGCATTGAGCGCTGTTTATTTTTATATTTTCACAGGAAGGTTTCACTCACGGTTTTTCGTCTTTTAATGCCTTGTGACACGTGTTATGTGCCTGTTATGTTATACATGTTATGTTCTATGTTATTGTATTGGGTTACAACACAGAGTGTGATAAAAGGTATCTGTTCTATCACCATCTGTTGAGGGTGGGGGCAGTGATCCTGATCTCTGCAGGAGATATTCTGCTAATGGGCCATCCATTGAAACCAGGCAGGGCATTGTTCTTTATCTTTTCACAACCCATCCTTCCTCCAGCCAGTCATTTTCTGCTCATGGCCATTGAGTCCCACTGTGGCACTGATAAAATTACTGCATCCCATTGGGAGTTGCTCCAGCCAGGGGGAAGAGCTCAACATTTCTTACCAAGATAAAAACAGAGGTTTTGGGACACTAAGGGAGCCCCTTTCTCCACTGGACTCCAGAGGAAAACCGGATTTCTCCACATCCCCACTGGAGCTCCGGAGGGAAACTGCACCTTGTACAGGAGCACTGCTCCAACTGAGCCACATCTGTCACTGCAGGAGGATGCAGCCACCATGGGATGGGACTGCTGCCAACACCCTGCCTGACGGGTGTCAGGCTGTACTCTGACTGTGTCAGGGTTTGGGGTTTGTTCTTTGTAGTGCTGTATTTCTATTTTAATTTCCCTAGTAAAGAACTGTTATTCCTAATTCCCATATTTTTTCCTGAAAGCCCCTTGATTTCAAAATTATAATAATTTGGAGGGAGAGGGTTTACATTCTCCATTTCAAAGAGAAGCTCCTGCCTTTCTCAGCAGACACCTGTCCTCCAAACTAGGACTGTTATGTTTTTATGTTATGTTGTACATATTTTATGTGCCTGTTATGTTATACATGTTATGTGTTATGTTATGCATGTTATCTTATCTTAGCTATGTTATGCTATGTTATGTTACCTTATGCACACTTTATGTGCCTGTTATGTTATACCTGTTATGTGTTAAGTTATACACGTTATGTGCCTGTTATATTACACATGCTATGTTTTATGTTGTTATGTTATGTTCTAGGTTATGTGCCTGTTATACATGTTATGTTCTATGTTGTTATGTTATGTTCTAGGTTATGTTATGTTTTTACATGCTATGCACCTTTTATGTTATACACATTATGTTCTATGTTATGTTAAATTGTATTATGTTATGCTATGTTGTATTATGTTATGTTATACACATTATATTCTATTTTATGTTATGTTATGTTATGCTATCTTGTATTATGTTATGTTATACACGTTATGTGCCTGTCACACACAGAAACTGGCAACTGGGAATGAGAGAAATTGGGAACCCAACGGGAATTTGGGCTGAAGATCCCCCCAGGGCAGGACCAGCTCCAGGCCAGCCCACCAGCCCTGACTCAAGCTGGGCTTGTTTCCATTTTTGTGCAGGGAAATTCCAATCCCGAATAGTGCAGTGGGAGCAGGATTGCAGGCTGGAGGAGCTGAGGGCAGGCAGCCAGAGCAGGCAGAGCAGTGCCAGCAGCCCTGGGGCGAGCTGTGCAATTGGCCATGAGTAACCCCCTTCCCTGCTGGAGCCCTGCCAGCACCATGGATTCTGAACCTCCCAGCAGCCCAGGAGTGCTGCACAGAGTGCTGCACGTGGCCTTGGGGAGGGTAACAATAAGTGAAATTAAATGGGAAATGTTTTCTGCACCTACCTGGGGAGGGAGGGAGGCTTGGAGGGCTCTTCTCGCCTGTGTTTTGGCACCTTGGTGCTGCCTGAGGAGGTTGGGGATCAGGGGTCAGTGTCCATCTCCCTCTGTTTCCTCAGCTGGCAATGTTGGGACATCTCACCTGGGCAGGTGAAACAAGAGCAGGAGTGCTCAGAGGGGACAGTGCCACAAACCCTGTGAAAAACTGAATTATTCCTTCAGCCAAAACCCAGTGGAGAGTGGAGGGATCTGTTCCTGACAGCTGCCACCACCCATTCCAGAGGCAGGCTGATGTTCCTGCTGCACACCTCTGGGCTCTCACTTATCTGTCAGACACCACATGGCTCAAACTTCCTTCCCTGGCTGCATTTCAACGGGGAAATCTTTTTTTGGAGCACAGACATCACCTCAGTAATGGGACACAGGAAGTTCCTCAGATGTCAGCACCACTATAAATACACAAATGCTTCATAGCCAGAGCCTGTTTGAGCATGGCAGGGATGAGAGGAGGGAAAAGGGGATAAGGGAAGCAAATCCCTGCTCCCAGGCTGGCTCTCCATGGAGCAGTGACCCCTGCAAGCAGGAGGGATGTGGGGTAAAACTGCACCTCACTGCAACAGCAGCTCTGGGAAGGAATCCCACCTCCAGCCTGGAGTGCTGCCCTCACACTGAGACTTCTTCAAAAATTAGAGTGAAATTAAAAATAAAAAAATATTTTGCTTAAAGGAAAAAAAAAATCCAACCACAAAATGCTTCAACACCAAGCTGTGATAGTAACCAAGCCCTGCAGGAAGGATGAGTACAACTCCTCTGGATATTTTCAGGCAAGAAAAATCCCAGTTTCCCAGCAGCAGCAGAGTGTTTGAAAAATAATCAAAAGCGGCAGCTCTTGCTTACAGGTCATGAAAATCACTGTGCTCGGCCCCCCTGCTCACAGCATGCCCTGAAGTGCCACTGTTTGCACATTCCAAGAGCACTCCCAGGAACAGAAACTCCACTGAGCTCCCTCCTCAACACCACAGCCCCTTCCCTCAGCCACAGTATTTTAATTAAACCCCCAAAACTGGCAAAGATCATTTAACGAGGTTCAAACACCAGTTACTGTTTCTCTAATTATTTTCTATCCACTTCTAAAACCCCAAATCCTCCCACATCCCCACTGGAACTCTGCCAAGCTTTCATTTACATCACCCAGGTTGGAGGAAGGGTCATTTGAAGAATGTTAATTAATTTTTCATATTACACCTGCCACCTCCATGGAAGCTACAGAAGGATGAAGGGCACTGAAGAAGCATCACTTGAACAGTGCAAAACTGTATTTGTGGGAGGAATAAACCCAACCAAAATCCTCTTTGAAATTCCAGATGAAGGAAACGAACACAGAGGCTGAGCAGAAAAAGCTGCCAAAGCATTTTAACTGATTAACAGCAGACAAAATGAAGAGACTCTCAACCTGTGAGAATCCTGCTCAGTTCAGGCACTGTCTTGTGATCTGTGCTGCTCTGGGGTGTGGGTGACACACAAACCCTTGTGGGCATCTCAATCAAAGCCATCCCAGGGGAATGGCTGGATTTGGGCTGTAATTCCACAGCAGAGACGCCAGTGCTTCTTCAATAATGCTCAGATGATCCTCGGGAGCCTCCCCTCCCTTCCCCTGCAAAGGTCACATGGTGGTTTAGTGCTGCACATCACGTTTGCCTTGTCTTTCAAGGCCAAAAAAAAACAACAACCAAACCCAAAAAACCCCAAAACCCAAAGGAAAACCAAACGGGAGGGGTGTCAGTCACAGCTAATTGAGCTGTGCCTCAAGGCAAAAACAACTCATCAGTGAACAAGCCCGTGGAAAGGCAAGAAAACAACATTATTGATCTTGCTGCTACAAGCCAACAGCCGAGGTGGCACTTCAGCAAAACTCTGATGTGCTCTTTGCAGTGCCTCGATTATTTAAATTGAGAGTATAACAACAGAACAGAAACGATTTATGTTGTAGTTTTTAAAAACGGCTGAATTTTCTTCCTTCTCTGAATTTTCTCCCTTATCAGCCCCAAGGACAACCCCTGCCCTGCCTGGGGCTGGAAATCCCTTCCCTCCAAACTCATCCCTGTTTTGCTCTGGGGACAAGGAATGACACGGAGCAGAGCCGGGTCGGGCTGTCCCTGCACAGCTCTCGCAGCATCCTCAGCATCCTCCTGCATCCCTGAGCATCTTCTGAGCATCCTCAGCATCCTCCTGCATCCCTGAGCTTCCTTCTGCATCCCTGAGCATCCTCTGAGCATCCCCGAGCATCCCTGAGCTTCCTCCAGCATCCCTGAGCATCTTCTCAGCATTCCGGGCATCCCCGAGCATCCTCCTGCATCCCTGAGCATCTTCTGAGCATCCCCGAGCATCCTCCTGCATCCCCGAGCATCCTCCTGCATCCCTGAGCATCTCCAACATCCCTGAGCTTCCTCCAGCATCCCTGAGCATCTTCTCAGCATTCCGGAGCATCCCCGAGCATCCCTGAGCATCCCTGAGCATCTCCAACATCCCTGAGCATCTCCAGCACCCTCTGAGCATCTCCAGCACCCTCTGAGCATCTCCAGCATTCCTGAGCATCCCCAGCATCCTTGAGATCCTTTGAGTATCTCCAGTATCCTCTGAGAATCCTCCAACATCCCTGAGCATCTCCAGCATCCCAAAGCATCCTCCCGCATCTCGGAGCATCCTCTGAACATTTCCCGCATCCCGGAGCATCCTCTGAGCATCTCCCGCATCCCGCAGCATCCTCTGAGCATCTCCAGCATCCTCCCGCATCCCCACCGCGCCCGAGCCGCGGGTTCCCCGCGTGTCTCAGAGGGAGGACACTCCTGCTTTCCACACCTCCCTTTTTCCCCGCTCTGAATCGCTGGAAATGCGCTTTTCTCACCGTTTTGCGCGCAGCCCCGCCGGCTCGGCTGCCCCGGCCATCGGCAGCCGCGAGCGGTGACGCGCACCAGGTGCAGCCCAACTCCTCCTCTTCCTCCGCGCTCCTTCCTTCCCCTTCCCGTCCCCGCCGAGAGCGGCCGGGAGGGGCCGGGCCGTGCATGTACCACCGGCCCCGGGACCGCGTGTGCGCGGCGGGGACGGCAAACACAGCCCGAACCCTCGGAACCGCCCGGTACCCTCGGTACTGCTCGGTACCGCCCGGGAGCGCCTGTGCGCGATGGGCACGGCAAACAGAGCCCCGAACCCCCAGTGCCGCCCGGTACCCCCGGTACCGCCTGTCCACGGCGGGGCACGGCAAACAGAGCCCGGTACCCCCGGTATCCCCGGTGCCGCCCGGTACCCCTGGTGCCGCCCGCTCCGCAGTGCCGGGCTGGTCCCTGCTGCTGACCTTCCTCCCCTCCCGGGGACATCCCCGATCCAGGATCCCCCTTCCCTCCCGGTGACTCCATCCTCCCGGTGACCCCCCTTCCCAAGGGCTTGCTCCTCCTGGGGATCTCATTCTCCTGGTGAGCCCCCTCCTCCTCCTCCCAGGCACCCCATTCTCAAGTGACCCCATTCCTCCTGAGCATCCTTTCCCCAGGACCCCATCCTATAGGTGACCAACCCTCCCAAGGACCCCAATCTCTGGGTGATCCCCCCTCCCAAGGACCCCAATCTCTGGCTGATCCATGATCCCCTCTCCCAAGGACCCCAATCTCTGTGTGATCCCCCTCCCAGGGACCCCAATCTCTGTGTGATCCCCCTCCCAGGGACCCCAATCTCTGTGTGATCCCCCTCCCAGGGACCCCAATCTCTGTGTGATCCCCCTCCCAGGGACCCCAATCTCTGTGTGATCCCCCTCCCAAGGACCCCAATCTCTGGGTGATCCCCCCTCCCAAGGACCCCAATCTCTGGCTGATCCATGATCCCCTCTCCCAGGACCCCAATCTCTGGCTGATCCATGATCCCCTCTCCCAAGGACCCCAATCTCTGTGTGATCCCCCTCCCAGGGACCCCAATCTCTGTGTGATCCCCCTCCCAGGGACCCCAATCTCTGACTGACCCCCCTCTCCCAGGGACCCCAATCTCTGGATGATCCATGATCCCCTCTCCCAGGAACCCCAATCTCTGACTGACCCCCCTCTCCCAGGAACCCCAATCTCTGGATGATCCATGATCCCCTCTCCAGGGACCTCCATCCTCAGGTGTCCCCCTCCAAGGGATCCCCCATTTCCAAGGATTCTCTCCTCTTGGGGACCCCACCTTCTGGAAGACTCCCCCCTTCCAGGGGCACCCCCCTCCTTTCTGCAGCCCCCATTCCCCAGGGACTCCCCCCTTGGTAAGGAGCAGAGGAAAGGGGCTGGAAATTAGAGGTTTAAGGCTGGGTGGGAGCTGCCTCATTCCATCCACTGCTTCCAGCTCCTGCCTGCATCCACAAGGTCACCAGGATTTTATTGCATTACCCAAAATATAATTAAAGCATTGGAAAGGCTGCTCTGAATACCAACACTGAATTCCTGCTGTTGCAGGGTGCTGGTTCCTGTGATGCTTCCCACTGAGTTATTGCCCCTCTGGGATCCCTGTCACCCTCTGGATGGGGCTGGGTCCCTGAGCAGCCTTTGGGATGTGATAAACCCCACTGGGATGTTTGTTCATCACCCTGTTCCCATCGCTGAGAGTGCAATCTGAGCACAGCCTGACGTGCTCTGATTCTCTAAGTGCCTCCTGTGAGCTGCTGGGAGAGGCTGAGCTGAGCAGGAATCCTGAATCCTGCTGCATCCATGCTCAGGAGCACACCCAGCAGCTCCTGCTCCAGCACATTCCCTGCTCAGATCCCTGCAGGGGCTGGAAATTCCTCATCTGGGTTGGTTTGTGCATGAGCATCACGCAGAGCAGTGACCCAGCTCTGCAACCACAGCGTGGGCTCCACACTTTTTTTCTTGGAAGAGGGAGATCAGGACACTGTGTCCTCATGTGGAAAGCAGGAAAGGATCTCACAGCACAGTGTTCAGTGAAAAGCTCTGTTTGCATGAGGAGGTCTCAGCCATGCAGAAGCCTTTGCAATGGTTGGAATATCCAGGATTGAAGCCCCAGCCTGGTCCCAGGGCCCTCGTTAGGCAGAGCCCCACAGCAGCACAAATCTCATGGAAACTTTCCTTTTTTCCACCTTAACCAAGAGTATTAGCTCAAAGGACTCTAATTAAATAATTGCCTAAAAAATACTGAGTAAATACAATGACATAGCTACAACTTCATTTCAAAAACCCCCAAAAACTTTTTATCTTCATCCACCAAGCATTAAACACAATAAAAGCTTGTCTGGGGCTGAATTCTTCTGGTCACTTTGTTGTGGTCTCTGTTTATACTTCAAAAGCTCATACTCATGTTCCAGCTCTTCCTGGCCTCATGGAAGTTGGAATGAGCTGTTCTCTGAGATCCCCTCCTGATGCTGCTTTGGGTTTTGCCTTTTTTCCTTTTCTGTGTTCTCTGTATTCTTCACACATACATTTATAACTCTGACACCTATTGTATTAGTTTAGCCAGTGCTTTTCCATGGCCTTTCCCTAGGCAGAAAGACAAAACAAATTCCAGACCTCCAGGGGGGTACAAGGTCCCAAAATTATCTTGGTTCTTCCTGGGAGCCAAGGCTGAGAACAACTTCTGGAGATCCATTCTCATGGATAAAGCACAGCCAGTTCTGGGGGAGAATTGAATCACCACTTGTCCTGCTAATTGGTGCTTTTCAATCAATCCTGCTAATTTTCTAAAACCTGTAAATGTGAACTCATCCCTGTGGGTTTTTGTGGGCATGTTTCTATAACTGTTCCTGAAGGCCTTCATTAAAGATCTGCTCTCCTTACTAAATTATCTCAAGTTTCATTTCCAGGTTGGAAAAAGGCAACATCCAACCCAAACCACTCTGTGAATCTGTGATTTGCTGCTCTACTTGTAACTCCTTGGAGTTCAGGGTATTTTAGCCCAACAACTCCTCCTGAAGAGGTTCACAGTTACAACCCAACCAGGACAATTCACAGCAACAAAATGTGAGCACAAAGCACGGGAAGGGGGTGCTCCAAAACATCTGGCTGTGCCATTTGGGAGGGAAACATCCCCTGAAATGTTCCTGGCACTGGGAGCTGCTGCAGCCAGGGAAACACCAAACAGAATCAGCAGCTGAGAGTCAAACCCAGCCTGCACCACAGGGAGAGAAGCTCCAGAGAGCCACGAAACCTAAAGCACTGCGCTGCTTTTCATCTTCAAAGTAGCACCTAATTAACTTTTACTGAGCCCTGTGTGCTCAGGTGCCTCAAACATCATCTCTGTTTGTGCATACAAAGAGCCAAAGGTGATGGAATTTGTTCCAGTCTGAGGTGGAGGTGGGTGCTGTGTTTGCACCACAAACCTGTCCAGGTTACACTTGCAAGCAAAAGGATTTAAAGACAAAGAATTTAATCTCTTTAAGTGGAACAGGGATCTCCACCAGGCAGTGGCACCAAATGATGGCAACTTCCAGAAGCTCCAGGTTCAGGGAGGCTGAGGGAGTTGGAGTTGGAGCAGAGGGAAGTTTTTCCAATCCTCATCACTTTGGGCTGATGGACTTTGTGCATCACACCAGGAATTCCAGGGTCACAGCAGCACATCCTCCCTGCAGGCTGGGCCATCTCTTCTCCTCTCTGTTTAAAGAATCAATTCTTTCATTGAAATGGAAAGTTGTGCCCACCTCAGGACCTCAGCAAGCAGGATATTATGGAAGCACAGTTCAGTGCACTGCAGAGGGAATGCATTAATTCATCCAGAAAGGAAACATGACTGGCTGAATTTCCTTTCTTTCTGTGACTCAGCCTTCTGAAAGTAAAGAGAAAAAAAAAAAACAGGGCATGAAAATCACACAGGACCATTCCCAAAATCTCTGGTGCATCCCTGCTCATGGTGTGGAAAACCTTCAGTGCTGGATGTGGAGCAGAGCAGGAGGGAGCTGCCTCCAGCAGGGCAGGCTCTGCTTCTGGAAGGAAAATATGGTGAAAATGGGAGGTTCTGTGCTGTGCAGAGGGCAGAACAAGTTCAGTGCAGAGACAACAAATAAATGGCCAGAAATGGAAAAATGGAACATTACCCTGGGATTTCAGGTTGGTGGATGTGGTCCTTCCATCCCCTCTGTCTGGGAGGAGCATGGGTTGCTCTCCCCAGTCTGCAGAACCCTTTTTCAGGGAGCCCAGCAATGCTGGAATGATTTTGTGCAGTGATGCAGAGGCTGCAGGTAAACAGCTGCTCTTTCACAGCTTCTTCTTTTATCAAAGCTTTTGCAGAGCCCTTGGGAGCCAGAGCCCCATCACAGAAATTGGATTCAAATGCAGAGACACCCAAATTATTTTACATTTTCCTTTGAACTGATTAACCAACTCCATCCCTGTTCCTGCCTGTATCTTGTGACTGTTTAGATCTCTTTTTCTTGTGCACACAGCTGGCTCAGGCACTGGTTGAGATCTCTCCACATTTACTGGAAGTGATGTTTGCATCAATAAACCTGTGCAGAAGCACAAGGACGATGCATTTGCATCCTCTACAGATGAGGGAAGCTCTTCAGCACCTCTTTCAGAGCTCTCCCTCTTTCTGGGAGCTGGAAATAAACTCTGCAAAACCCAAATTCCTGCAGTGTTTACTGCTCCAAGGCTGCAGCTGCACCAAACTGCAAAGGGCTCTTGGCTGTCAAAGCCACCAGCTCCTGGACACCAAAAATATCCTAATATTCACCCCCAGGGCATGATTAACAAGTGCAATTTGTCCCTGGATTTAAAGGAAAGGGCTTAAAACCCAGCTGAGAATTGCAGCAATTTGCACCTCTGTGAGTGATTGTGCAAAATTGGGTTCTTTAGGAGTCAGATTTTACTCTGTGCCCTCACCCACCTTCTGGAACAACATCCAGCCTGGCTCAGACTAAAATTTCATAAAAGAAATTTCAGTCTTGGCCTAAGACTTGGCACAGGGAGTCCAAGCCCAGAATAGATTTTTACGGGAAGTTAAAAAACTCTGTTGAAAAAAAAAAACCCCAAGCTTTAAACTGAAGCATCAAGAGAGTCTCAACAAGAGCTCTGCCAGCAGTCCAATGCACAAAATATACATTGTGTGCATATAGAATGCCATAATTACAGCCAGATGGGTACAAACATAGATTCACTCTGGCCATGAGTAATAACTTATGATTGCAGAAAAAAGAACCAGGGGGGAAAATGTGACCAATCCCTGATGGGGCTGTGACAGAAAATAATTTTTTTTTGTCAGCACCACTGCTGTGTGTGGCACCATCCCCTGGTCCTGCAGCCACTTGCCCATCCCCAGCTGTGTTCCCTTCCCAGTGTTTTTTCTGGATGGATTATTAAATATTATTTCCTGCTCTAACAAAGCTCCTGGCTGGCTCTGCACTGCAGCACACTCCAGATATCCACGCCAGTTTAAGGGAGGGATGTTTCCTGCTGCCATCCCAATAAAATATCCCTTCAGGCAGAGGTGCCACCCATCCTTGTTCAGCTGGAGCTGCCAAGTTTTAAAACATTTTTGCAGTGGATTCCTCCTCTTCTTTCCTCTCCCTGGCTGCTGGGGAGGCCTCTGCTTCTGTCCCTAAATATCCAGGTTTGCCTTGCACACTCCACACTGGGAATTTTGAGGCTGGCTGGGACCCCAGCATTGCAGCCACACTCAAAAAATCATTCTGCATCTCTGAGGATCCAGAGCAAGGAGTTAATGGCTGAGTTCTTGACTGAGGTGTTGAAGGAACCTGCAGTTCATTTTGTTGAAAAAAAAAAAGTGTGGAATGAAGGAGTTGGGGACAAACATCTTACCTTTTGTACAGCCAGATTTATGGCTCCAAAACCTTATTATTACTAAGCTGGAAGCAATTTTTATTTACTGGCCTCTGCCTCTTTTATGAGCTGCATGTGCTTCTTGGATGGTTTTATCCTCACAATTCCCCACCTCTTCAGCTAAAGAGAGATTTTGCCAACATCCCACCCTGTGTGTGCCGGGACAGCACAGTTTAACTTTTGGGAATTCCAGATCCTCCTGGGCTTCCATCCATCTACTCAGCATCCAGGCTGAGAAAACACGCTGGGAGTTCAGGGGAGGAGGAGACCGAGGAAATTCAGACAAAAGGTGAGATGGGGCTGAACTCCCAGCGCCTGTGTTTGGCTTTAAATTCCTGCAGGCTGCAGTTCCCGGGGAACAAAGGAATGCAGGATGTCAGGGGCAGCACTCAGCCCCGAGGAGCAGATGGTGCCTGCTGCCACCAGGACAGCTCATTGTTTCTCACCTCCTCTCTCCCCCAGCCACATTCTCCTCCCCAGCATCTGCACCCTCTGTTTGCTTTGGTTTTTCTTCCAGCTCCTTCCCCAGACATCCCTTGGTAGGGTCCCTTTTCCCAGCTGGTCCCTCTGGTGTTGGAGAACTTCCTGCAGTTTATTCATTTTCTGTAGCAGGGAGCCTTTAGGGTCATTATTCCTACTCTTTTTAATTCCCAGCTTGTTCCTGCCTCTCAGGAGCATTAGGGAATGGTTGCATTCTCTTGTCCAGCTGTTCCCTGGGGACTGACTGCTACCTGAGCTAAAAAATAATGAGAAATTTCGTGAGATTCTGTCCAGGGGATGGGATCACACTTGAGAATGTCATTGTCACAGGACAGGCCAAGCCAAACCTCGCTGCACTCATCCCAAATTTTCCTTCCTTCCCCACAGCTCCCATTCACATGAAGGGAGGTGATGGCTGGGAGCAGAATAATCTAATAAAAACATAAAACAGCACCAAAGAAACTGAAACAGCCACTGGATTCTTCAGCACAGGAACTGCTGGAGCCTGTCCCACCTCCTGCTCCATAAAGTTTGATCACCAAGCTCCTCTGCTTGATTTCTCCATTTGCAAAGTGCTTTTTTTGTTTTTAAATAAGGACTTCTGTCTGTCCCTGTCATCCAAAATACACAACAGCTTCAGAGCAAACCCTGTGGCCCCTTCCCGCCTCATGACATGCTGGGAAAATCCTGATTTGAGCCCCAAAGCCTGGTCTTGGTGTTCAGGGATGCACTAGGAGGTGCCACAGGTGTTCTGGACACAGTTTTGTTCCTGTTTCCCACCATCTATGATTATAACAGCTGAAAATCCCACGTGAGCAACATAATTCCTAGTGAAGGGAACCAGGGGAAAGTGTTTCCCTTCCCACTGAGAAACTGGGAGATGGAAACAACCTCTGGCAAAGGTCCTGCAAGGGTGAAGCAGGAGAATCTGGGGATGCTGGAGCTCGCTGCTGTTTGTGGACAGAGCTCTGGGACTGATTTCTGGCCCAGCAGTGAGTGCTCACACAAACACTGACACTGAAGCCTCCAATTGTGTTTTCCCTGGACAAACCCAGCACATGACCCCCGAGCTCTCTGATCAAAGGCACTGCTGGGAACAACCTCGTGTCTAAAACAAACAACATTTCGGGGCAAACCTCCTGTTTACAGACACAGAGAGGAGATTTTTCAGCAGTGAAACCACAGAAATTGTTTGTCCCATTTTGCAGCAGCAAATTCGTTCCTTAGTGATGAAAGAGAGAGTTGGGAAGGGGAATAAATAAATCAGAATTCGTAGAAAATTCAAAATACTGCAGGCTGGGAGTACTAGGGAAGAAAGTTATGGCCAGAACCACATACAGAAGTTTGAGTTCTTCAGACAGCTGTGCAGTAACTCTTCTTCCTTTTCCCTTTTCCCTTTTCCCTTTTTCCTTCCCTTCCCCACCTGGACAAAGCAGACCTGGTCGCATTTTGTGCAGAATTTAGATTTTAATAAGAAAAGGCTCTGCAAAGAGGAAGGTGAAAGGCCGGGCACTGTGCTGGGGAAAAGTGGAACAATAAAGGTAATAAAGTGTTTTGGCACCAGTTGATTTAGATATAAGGAAGATTTTATTTTTATTTTTTTTTCCAACGAGGGTGGAGAGACAGAGAAGCTGCAGCTGGTGGAAGTGTCCAGGGTTGGACACCCCAGAGCACTCTGAGGGTCCTGCTCCCATCGTGTCACCCTCTGATGTCCCCTCTCAGCTCCAGGGCAGGGGAGGGCATCTCCCAGGGGTGCAACCCTGGCACATGGGGACAATCCCCCAGTTTGGGGTGACCCTGCAGGACTCATCCTCCAGCCCTGCACGGGATGGACAAGGCTCTGCAGCTCCCAGCTCGTGGAAATCAGGAGAAAATTCCCCAGAGCGCCGTGCAAGGGTGCCCTAATCCTGGGGAGAGCAGTGGGATCCCAGATTCCTGCACGCCTTTGGGGAGAGGGGGCAGGAAAGACATTAAAATAACAGTAAAAATTGGTATTGTGCTGTCACACATGCCTGCAGGGAGAGATGGAGACCGGGATGGAGACAGGGATGGAGACAGGGATGGAGCCAGGGATGGAAACAGGGATAGAGACAGGGATAGAGACAGGGATAGAGCCAGGGATGGAGACAGGGATGCGGTGTGATTTGAAGTTATTTGAAAGAGTATGAAGTGGTTTGAGGCGGTTTGAGGCAGTTTGAAGCGTTTTGAAGAAGTTTGAAGGACTTTGAAGCAGTCTGAAGCGATTTCAAGCTGTCTGAAGTGTTTTGAAGCTGTTTGAGCCCGTTTGAATCGTTTTGAACCGTTTTGAACCGTTTTGAATCGTTCGGAACCCGCGTGAGGCGAGCGAACCTCGCCGCGCTCCCCGCGCCCCCTGGCGGCGCCTCAGCGGGGCTGTGGGGAGGCCCAGGCCGCGGGACTACATCTCCCATGAGGCGCTGCGGCGGCGCCGCGCGTGCGCTGTCCCGCTCCCCATTCACCCCCCCCCGTGCGCGCCGGAGGCCGGGGCGGCCGCCCCGGCCCATCATGTAGGTGCAGCCGCGCCGGCCCCGCGCCAGCCGCGCAGGGACCCCCCCGGCCCGGCCCGGCCCGGCCCGGCGCGGCTCGGCCCGGCCCGGCCCCGCCTCAGGCGGGAGCGCGCGCGCGGCGTTCCGGGGCGGGGGGGGGGTTGTAAAGAGCGCGCGCCTCGCATCTTTTGTGTTGTTGGGCAACTCCTCGCCCCTCGGCGGAGCCGCGCGGGGGGGAGAGGCTCGTTGTGCGCGCGCCCGGCTCCCCCCCCAGCCAGGCGGGGGACAATGTCTCAGCCCCGAGGTGAGAGGGGCGCGCTCGGCGTGCACGCGCGGGCGCGCGGGTGGGTGCGTGTGCGTGTGCGTGCAACGGCCGCGCGTGCACACTCTCGCTCGTGCAACTCGGCGGGTGCACGCGCGGCTGCAGCTGCAGCTCGCGGGCGCGCGCGCGTGCAACCGGGCGTGCAGCCGCGCGGGCGCGTGTGCACGAGCGTGCTTTGCACGGGTGGGGGGCGCGTGTGCACGAGCGTGCATTGCACGGGTGGGGGGTGCGTGTGCACGAGCATGTACGCGTGCATGAGCTTGCACGGGTGGGAGCGCGTGTGCACGTGCATGAGCTTGCACGGGTGGGGGGGTTGCATGTGCACGCGCGTGCACGGGTGGGGGGGTGCATGTGCACGCGCGTGTGCATGTGCATGAGCCTGCACGGGCGGGGGTGCGTGTGCACACGCGTGTGCACGGATGCATGAGCGGGTGCGCGTGCACGCGCGTGCACGGGTGGGGGGGTGCAAGTGCGGGTGCGCGTGCACGCGTGGGTGCACGCCCGCCGTGCCCGGAGGTCGCTGATCCCGGTTCCGATCCCGGTGCAGCTCCCGGTTCTGATCCCGGTTCCGATCCCGGTGCAGCTCCCGGTTCCGATCCCGGTGCCGGTTCCGCTCCCGGTTCCGATCCCGGGATGAGCGAGCCCCCCTCCTGCCTTTGGCACGGCCGGGAACAAGGGGGGGGTGTTGGAGGAGCAGCTGCAGCCGGGGCTCGGCGCGGGGTTAAAGCAAACTTTTAAACAAGTCCGCGAGGGAGATGAAAGGTGAAACTGGAGTGGAGTTACCAGGAATTAAATATATACCTATGTTTCCATGGGAAAGTATTGTTCTGGTGCCAGCGCTGAGATCATTTTCCACCCATTCCTCTCCCCCCCCCCTTCCCACCCCCCTTTAATATTTGGTAACTTTTGGTCAGAGCAGCAGTGGGGTTTGTCACACCAGCACGCTCCGAGCGTGCAAAAAGGCTGGAATGGAGCGTTTGGGAAGTGCAGGAAGGCAGCGACTGGGGATTTGGGAGCTGCAGAAAGGCAGGAATGGAGCATTTTGGAACTGCAGGAACGGGAGCGTTTAGGAGCTGCAGAAGGGCAGGAGTCGAGAATTTAGGAGTTGCAAAAGGGCAGGAATTCTGCATTTTGGAGCTGCAGGAATTGGGCATTTAGGAGTTGCAGAAGAACTAGAATTATGCATTTTGCAGCTGCAGGAATTAAGAACTTTGGAGTTGCAACTATGCATTTTGTAGCTGCAGGAGTTGGGCATTTAGGAGTTGCAAAAGAACAAGAAATATGCATTCTGGAGCTGCAGGAGTGAAGAACTTTGGAGTTGCAGAAGGGCAGGAATTGAGCATTTTGGAGCTGCAGGAATTCAGCATTGTGGAGCTGCAGGAGTAGAGCCTTTAAGAGCTGCAGGACCGGAGCATTTAGGAGCTGCAAAAGTGCAGAAGTTAAGAATTTAGTTGCAAAAGGGCAAAACTTGAGCATTTAGGAGTTGCAAAAGGGCAGGAACGATGCATTTTGTAGCTGCAGGAATCGAACCTTTTGGAGCTGCAGAAGTTGGGAATTTAGGAGCTGCAGAAGGGCAGGAGTTGGGCATTTGAGAACTGCAGAAGTTGAGAATTTAGGAGCTGCAACAGGACAGGATTTATGCATTTTGGAGCTGCAGAAGTTGGGAATTTAGGAGTTGCAAGAGGGCAGGATCTATGCATTTTGTAGCTGCAGAAGTTGAGAATTTAGGAGTTGCAAGAGGGCAGGATTTATGCATTTGGAGCTGCAGGAATTGTGTGTTTTGGAGCTGCAGAAGTTGGGAATTTAGGAGTTGCAAAAGGACAGGATTTATGCATTTGGAACTGCAGGATTTGTGCATTTTGGAGCTGCAGAAGTTGGGAATTCAGGAGTTGCAAAAGGACAGGATTTATGCATTTGGAGCTGCAGGAATTGTGCCTTTTGGAGCTGCAGAAGTTGAGAATTGCAAAAGGGCAAACCCTGAGCATTGAGGAGCTGCAAAGGGCAGGAGCTGAGCCCTGAGGAGCAGCAGGAGGGGCTTTGGGAAGGGACAGCAGTGATTTATTTCTGCCAGCGCTCACTCTTTGCTTTTTCACTCGCTGCTGGTTCCGGACTGGCTCTGCCTTGTGCCCTTGCAAGGGCAGAGGGGGCAGGGTGGGAGGAGGTGGAGAATTTAATATTGCAAAAATGCTGCGGGAATGCAACAGCCCCTGCAAGAGCAGGCGGGCAGGGAGCTTTAGGGAGGAGTTGCTGCGGCCATTCATTGTGAAAATAGATGCCCATATGTCAGCGAGCGGCCACACAGATGCAGCTTTTGGAGCTTTTGGAAGTGCTTGGCTTGGATGTTGCAGCTTGGCTCTCCCTGCATCCTGCAGCCCTCGCACATATTTGGGATTTGGGGGGTGAGAGGCAGGTCCCAGACCTGTTGTGGTTATTTATTTATTTATTCAAACTAAGCCGTCTGCGAAGCCTTCCCCGATTAATCCGTGCAAGGGAGAGGACGTTGGGGAGGAGGTGCCTGCACGGCTCTTGCCACACAGTTTTGCTTTGTGAAAGAAAAATGTAAAGTTGTTGTATAATTTATTCCTAATTTGGGTTTGCTGCAGTCATCTTTTCCAGCCGAGCAGGGAACTGTAAAAGTTTCCGATGCGAAGAGCCAAGGAGGTTTGATAATGCAGGATTGAACCCCGTGATACCCAGAGCACTCTGCCCCTGGCAGGAGACATTTAGGGGGACAGGAGGGTCCCCAAAAAGCCTGGGGGTGGCAAAGCTGAGCATGCAGAGGTGGTGGCAGGCAGGGAGCTGTGCTGGTGGCTCTGCAGGGTGTGCTGAGTGTCCCCCAGCACAGCCTTGTGCGTCCTCCCCAGTACCAGGAAAAAGGGAAGATGGAAGTAGCCAACCCACAAAACATGATCTCAATGAATGGCATCATTCTTGACTCCCTTTGCCGTCCTCCTCGCTCCCTGCAGCAGCAGTGCCTGCATTCCTTGCACAGATAACTTTTCCAAGTTCAGCTGTTGGGGCTGAGCTGTTGCTTTCAGCGCTGGGGTTTGTAGCAGAGGTTCTTTGGGATAATCTGCATTTCGGGATCAGCTTTCATGTGTTGCACAGGAGGTTCCTCGGCAGCTCTGGAAAATACAGCCCAGAGCCCCAGCCAGCTGCTGAGCCCTCTGCCTGCTTTGAATCCTTTCCAGAGTTGTTGGGAGAATTTACCAGAGATTAATTTTTTTTTGATGCAGCGTGTCGGGGGAAACATGTGAGCAGCAGAGTTGTTCTTATCCCCTGCAAGGAATCCCACCTGGTTCAGGGGGACCCTACCTGTGCTGTGCAAAAAATGAGGGGGGGATCTGCTTCTTTTACAATCTGGAAAGGTTAAAACTCTCCCTGGAATTCAGAAACATCACTTTTATTCTGGCCCTTTCTATAGCAGCAATGAGCAGATGCCTCCAGCACTGTGCTCGTGGTTCTGAGCCACTTTACCTGTCCCCTGATGGGCTCCCTGAGGCTCCATCCATACATAAAACACATCTGAAGCCAAAGACACCCCTGCATTTCACCCTGTGCTTGTTCCTACCCTGATTCCCTCCTTTAAGCTGCACATTGGTATTTTTGTGCCAAATCAGCTTTCCCTGAGCACAGCAGGTTCCTGCAGCCTGTTCCTCACCTTCAGAGATGAGGCTGCTCTGGCCAGGAGGGCCTTGATGGGAGCTCAGAAGTTGAATTGTTGCCCAAATCCAGCCCATTTGGCTGTCATGACTAATAGGATATTATTTTGGAAGAGGAGGAGGGGGTGAAAAAGCGGAAGTTCATATTCACATCAAGCCAAGCACAGTCTGAGGCTGTAAATCCAGACTCTGGTGACAGCAGATATATTCAGGTCTCCCAAATTCCTTACAACAGGGGAATTATTCCCTTGCAAAGCCCACATGGGAGAAAACACCTGCAAATATGCAAATTTCTCCATTGAGATAAGAAAAGGGAAGGGGGAGCAGTATACCCACGAGAGCACTGATTCGTAAACACACTGAAATGATATTTAAACCTGGTATTGCTGCCTGTTGATCTCACACCTAAGCCTCAGACTCTTGTCTCAAATACAATTTTCAGTGCTCCACCTGCAAAGGGAAGCTGAGATTATGAGCAGCACATCCCACGTGATGCTGGCTGAGCATGCACCCTATGGACTTTGACCAAAGGCCCTGCACCTACTCCAAATACCACAATTTTATGGGAAACACTCTTGTTTTCCCCAGCCAGAAGTCTCGCTGGAGCAGCTGTAAAGCTGCAATGTTCGTTGCTGGTGGTTTTTTTTTTGCAGCCCTAGGTAGGTGGCAGGTTGTTGCTGGTGTAAGATTAACCTGCAAGCAGCTCCTGTGGGTTGTGCAATGTGCATTTTGCCTCATCAGCACCAGCTCAGCTTCTCCCCACTCACACACTCCCATGACACAGCTTGGCAAGGGCACAGCCAGCAAAGCTGTGCCATGGTCAGCCAGGTGCAAGCCTAGCAAAGCCTGGACTAGCAGCAAATTTCAGCTCCAGTTGTTGATTTATTTTTAATTAATTTTTTTTTAAGGGTGCCCTGTTGAATTAGTGCTGGAGGTGCCTGCTTTGGGTTAAAAGGGGGTAAATGTTTATAAAGAGATATAAAACCTCATGTAATGCCATGCTGGAGGAATGACCCAGCTTGGGAAGGGGAAAACATGATTGGGGCAGAAAATATTTGGCTGGAGATGAGCCAAAGCACTGCTGTGCCCAGGTGTGCCAGTGGAGCTGAGACACCTGGGTGAGCCCTGCACTGTCCCCGTGTCCCAGCAGGTCCCAACAGGTCCCAGCACCACTGCTGAGGGCAGCAGCTCCCTCCTGCTACCCAGACTCTAGGTAGGGACTGGACATAAATATTTATGCAGTTCTAGAAGCAATTCTAGCAACAGAAGTGCTGGGTTGCAGGAAGAAGGGAGCAGAGAGCTGAGTGTCCTGCCAGGCTCTCAGTGCCACCCCCAGCCTGGCTCCTTTTTGTTGTTTCAGTCACCAAAACCTGGGAGCTTCCTTAGGGGTGAATTCCCTCCCCTGACACATCCACAAGCTGCTGAGCTGAAGCAAATGATGCTCCATGAAAACCACAGGAGTAATTTGGGGGGAATGAGACTCTTCATAAGGAACCTGGAACGTGGTTACAGCAGGTTTTGCAGATTTTCTGTCCTGTAGTTGAAAATACACAAGATGACTAAAAAGTTACCTTTTCCCCCCAAACAGTGCCTGTGTTTGTTGTCACTTGGGCTTTTTCTCTTTCTGAAAAGAGCTGTGACAGCACCTCTAGAAGCCTCCCCAAAAAGGATTGAAAACCAACACACCTGAAAAAAGCTCTGATCCCTTTTTTTAAGCTGGGAAAAGAAAAATAGTGTGGGAGTTTTGTTAGCACAGGAGTGGGGATGCTTTCCCAGCCCTCTGCAAACGCACTTGGAGGCCCAGAGCTTCTGAGCCTGGTCATTGTGATGATTCCCAGCCCTGCCCCAAGGGATTCACCCCATGAACTTGCATTCCTGATGCTGCTCCAGCTCCAGAGGCAAAGCTCTGCCCCTCACAGGAACACAGGGCAGGTCACAGCTGTGATGGCAGCAGGTGGCACAGGCAATTCTGAGTAAGAATTACTCACCAGGAGTCCCTTCCTGCTGTCACTCACGTTTTGGGGGACCATTTTGGGGTGCATTTACAAGTTAGGCAGCGTGGCCACCAGCAGCATCATTAGCTGGAATGTTGAGTCAGCCTCCAGTGGCCAGAGAAATTGCAGGAGTGTTCTTTTCATTTGAGACGTGGACAGAGCTATAATTAAAAAAAATAAAAATCTGTTTCGTTACCTGTGGAGTTGCTCCTTAGGGCCTGTCTGGGAATAGTTTAAGGGATTAGCATTATCAGCTCGAGCAGTGTTAGCAGGGAAGCAGATCCAGGAGGCTGGAGCTGTGCCATGTCAGATATTCTGCTCTGTGGTGGCCGAGTGCTGAAGGCCACTCGGTGCAATTTCCAGATCTGCTCATTGCGCAAAAGGGTTGGGGCTTTTTTTTTTTTTCCTTTTTGCTTTTGTATTCCAAATCCACAATGTTCTGCACTTGACAAGTGTGAATGGGAAGCTGACTGCTGCTCAGTGGCCTTGGCTCTGTGAAGAGCAGTTTGGAGAGGGGAAGTCTGAGGCTGTTGCTTGTAGGGCTTTCTCTTTCCTCAGAGGCAGAATTAAACCCATCCCTCAATTCTCCCCATCCTTTTAAACTGGGGATTCCAAACCCAGAGGGTTCATCCCACAGGGAGGTCTCTGGGGTGCTAAAGCATTTCTGAGTCATCTTCCCTTTGGACATGGTGCAGAGAGATGCTGAGCATCCTTCTGTGGGAGCTCCAGGAAGGCACTCGTGCATCCTGGTGCTGTCAAAACTGGGACAAACCCCTGTGGATCTGCATCCCATGCTCAGGCAGCAGCCTGGATTTGCAGGGGCAGGGTCAGAGATGCATCAGGGAGGGCTCAGGGATGGGAGTTGTTGGAGCAGTGCCTGTGGCTTGTTAGGCTGCAAAATCTGAGTACTGCAAAGCCCAATGCAAACAACCTCTGCAGCTGGGGTAAGCTTTCAGATTTGTAAGAGAAAAAGCATTTTTTTTTTCCTCTACACAAGCAGGAAAACTTCACAGAGCTGAGCTGATCCAGTTTCTTGCTGGTGCTGTTTTGTTAGCCTACTTAGCCTGCAATTTTATAATCAAGGCTGGGTTTTCTTAGCCTGCACCCAGGCAGATCAAAAATCGTGAGAAGAACTGAAGCTCGAGCAGCAACCACTTCTGTGCATTCAGATGAAAACATTGGGGGGGAAAAAAAGAAAGAAAAAACCCAGCAGAAGTTGCAGATGAGATGCCAAAGATAAGGCAGCAATAGAAAATCAGTGCAGGAGTCAACACTTGAGTGTGTCTGCAAGAAGAGGCCTTTAATGAAGGCTGAATCAGCACGGACTTGGGAGCTGCTTTTGAAGGAGAATCTTTTTTCTAAACAAAAATAATGTAATTGCACTCAATGAAAAATGCTTATCAGTGCCAAATGGCCTCAGAGCAGCGTGTGGATGCTCTGTGCCAGCCACAGGCATGGTGTTTTTGTGCCTGTGCTCATCCTGCAGTGGGGCTGATCCCCGACTTCCTCACTGGGGGTGGTTTTCAGCAGGGCTTATTTCACACTCAAGCAACAAGTTATAAAAATTACAGCCTCACTCCGTGGTATCATTCCTCTTGTGAATGTTTATTGCTTCTCCAGTAGTTCAAGGTCAGATAAAGAAAACGACTCAAAAGTTCTTGTGTTGTTCTGACAGCTCTAAAGTGATGGAAGGCCCAATCCAGCAAAGACAAACTGGCACCAAAAGAGAAAGGAGGAAGAGTATTTTAAAGGCAAACCCAGCATTGGTGACTGAAGTTTTAAAGTAGGTTTGGATTAGATATTAAGAAAAAAATTATTTCCTGTGAGGGTGGTGCCCAGGGTGAGGCTGTGGCTGCCCTTGGATCCCTGCAAGTGTCCAAGGCTGGGTTGGAAAGGGCTTGGAGCAGCCTGGGACAGTGGAAGGAGTCTGTACCTGTGGAATGAGATGGGATTTAAGGTCTCTTCCAACCCAAACCATTCCATGACTGGGTGATTCTTTCCCTGCATTTGCTCTGTTTCTCTGCTCTCAGCATCTCCAGAGCCTGCTGGAGTCCCTGCACACAGGAGGGGAAGCAATCCCTGCCACAGTCCCTGCCAGAGCAGGGCACACGAGCTCAGAAGGGCCTTTTGGCAGCAGCTGTGCCTGCAGGGTTTGTGCAGCAGCAGCACAGCCCTGGGCACAGCTCCTCTTTGCAGGGCACCTCTCCAGCACTGGCAGCTGCCCCCAGGTTAGAGCCACACATCCCAGCTTGGGTTTCACACAGCCCTTCTTCCTGGGGCTGCTTTAATGGCTGCAATTAGGGTCTCCAGTGCTGCAAAAGTCTGAAGAAATAAAACCCCAGTGTGGCTCTGTAAGGGCTGGGATTGATTTCTGCTCCCAGCCAGCTGATGCTGTGACCTTTTGGAAAGGAGCTGCCAGCCTGTGGCTGTGGGGTTGGTGCATGTGACTGAGTGCCCAGGGTTACAGCACAAACGTGGGGTGTTTATTGTAGTTCTATCCAAGGAGAGGAGCACCTGTAGGAGCTCAGAATAGCTGAAGGAAGAGGCAGAGCCTTGACACGCTGTCATCAAAATGCCAAAACCCCTTTGGGCTAAGCTACATCTTAAGTAGATTTGTTTAAGCACTCGACAAAAACGCCTGGAGCAGAAGTGCAGGGCACAGCCTGGAGCTCTGGCAGCCCTGAGGGTGCAGGAGATCACCCCAAGCCCTGCAGGAGGAGGTCAGGGGCTGGCCAGCTGTGTGCCAGAGGTGCAGACACAGGTCAGGAAAGCTGCTGTGCCTCAATCCAAGCACCACTGAGCTCTGCAGGTAAATCCTGCAGCCAGGGCCCTCTTGCAGGTTTGCTTCTCTGAAGAGAAAGATGCTGCTGGTTAATGCACAAGTTCCCTCCCAAGCAGACCTTGGTACTTAACTGTGTTAATTAAATGCTTTCAAAAACCACAAGTTTGACCTTCACTGCTTGCCCACAGATTTTTCTCTCGTTTAACAAGCACAGGGCTGTCAGAGTAGCCTATTAAAGGAGAAGAAAGGCAATGCTCTAATGCTGTTGGGTTTTGACCTGTTCCAAAGTGTTTTTCTGCTTTTTAACTCCTAAGAGATGAAAACCACAATTCCCTCACAACCTACCAGGAGAAACCAGGCTGAGACAAGGAGTTCTTGGCTGAAATAAGGCATAAAATCTGATAAAATAATGAACATGCTTAAAATGTAAGTTTTTTAGGTTTTTATGCAATATGCCAAGACAACCATCATATCTACAGGTCCTGGTGCAGCCAGAGAGCTCTACTGTGTGACATGGAATTGTCCTTTGGGAGAGACCCTCTAGAAAAAAAATAAAGGCAAATAACACAGACTCAGACTTCCTTACCTTTCCCAAGGACACCAGCAATTTGCTCATTGCTAATAAAACTTTGGAACATCTCTACAGCAAACTTGAGTCCCTGCCAAGCAATCAGTTTTATAAATTAACCAGAAGAGCAGATTGTGCATGGCATGGAAGGACATCCCACATCCCAAAGCAGCCCCTGACAGCAGCAGTGGAGCTGCAGGGAGAGCCCAAAATAGCCCCTGGCAGCTGGGGAGGGTGGCACAGGTGCTGCATGCAGAGGTGGGGAGAAACAAGAAATTAAAAAATTCTTCACTGCAGGAGTGATTGGGCACTGGGATGGTGTGCCCAGGGAGTGGTGGGGTCCCTGTCCTTGGACATGTTCACAAAAAGCCTGGATGTGGCACTCAGTGCAGGGTTTGGTTGGTGAGGAGGTGTCAGGTGATGGGTTGGCCTCGATGATCTCAAAGGTCTTTTCCAGTCTGGTTCATTCTGTGGTTCTGTGGGATGGTTCAGGCTGGATTCACAGTGTGTGGCAGAGAGAGGGGCCCTGGGGTGACACCAAGGGCATGTTCCCTTGGTCAGAGCTCCTGAGCTGGGCAGCACCTCAGGCTTCCTCCCAGAGTGACTTAGCTCCATTCATGTCATCAAGCAGCTTCCTTTAGAGCCAGCCATGCCATTTTTTTTCCTTTATTTTTTTTTTTTTTCCTTCCCCTCAAAACCATTTGGTGCTTCCCCCGCAAGGAATCAGGAGCTTTCTGTCTGATAAGGGGCTGGAACAGCTTCCTGCAGTAGGAGAGAATTCCTCTTCTGGCTCTTCCTGCACAGAGCCAGAACAATGCCAGTGCTTCCAGCATCATTTTACCTCGGATAATCTCATTTAGGGTCCATCTCCTGCCAGGGGGAGTTGCTCTTCCAGCAGTTTGCTTTAAAAAGGTTTTTTAAAAAGGCATCCCCACAGCATAAAGGCATGGGCAATCCTGAGGGTCACTCAGGGCTGATGCAGAGCAGGGCTTTTCTTTTCTTTTCCCTTAAAGGAGAGGCTGAATAGGATTTTTTTTTCATGTCTTCATCCTGAAAGTGCTCGTGCACGTGGTGATCTGGGAGCATCCAAGTCCTTTTGCAGGACTCAGTGGGACTGAATGTGCTTGGTTGGGGTTGAGCACACACCCAGGAGAATTTTTTGGGGATGTATTTTGTCCTGGTTGCTAAGTGGGATGGACACTATGGATCTGTGTTGATGATTTATGTCATATGCTTCTCTTGGTTACTTTCCCCCCCTGTTTCTGCTTTCCTTTTTTCCCAATTCTGCTTGGGAAGCAGTGTCCTTTTTGGGAGTGTGTGTGTAGAAGTGAAACTACACAAACCTCACATGGGGAGTTCTGTGGAGGCTTGGACAGAAAGGCTCATCAAGGGAGGTTTGTATTTTCAGCTTCTGCTTCAGAAGGCTGGATGGAGAGATGTGACCTGATGGGCTTTGATCCATGTGGACATAAGTAGAGAGAAAAAATATCTTCTGTCACTTTATTGGGAGGACAAGACTTGCTGTCACAAGTCTGTCACAGTGCTGTGCTGTCATGGATTTCTTCAATGTGTTTCCCAAATTGAGATGAAATTGCATGATAAAACCTGGGGAAAGGCTTTTGTTCTTTTTGTGTGGCTTGTGTTCTTTATATGCCAGACAAGCAAGTGTGTGCTGTTCAGCCTGGAGGGTGAGGAGGGATCTCAGCAACCCACAGCTCCAATCTCTGCTCTCTGTGACAGGGGCACGACCCAGGCAGAGCTGGAGCTGTGTCAGTGGGACTGGGATGGATTTTAGGGAAAGGTTCTTCCCCAGAGGGTGCTCCCCAGGGAATGGGCACAGCCCTGAGGCTGCCAGAGCTCCAGGAGAGTTTGGACAGCACTGCCACTTGGGTGGGATTTTTGGGGTGTCTGCAGGGCCAGGATCTGGGCTGGATGATCCTGATGGGTCCCTTCCAGCTCAGGGTGATTCTGAGGAGTTACCTGCCAGGTCATGCTCTCTCACCTCTGGCTTAAACAGGTTGGAACATGAAAGAACTTCCCTGGAAGCTGCATCCACCTTGTCCTGCCCAGCCTGGAGCTCCTGGAGCCTTCCTCCCATGCCAGCCTGCACTGCCCAGGTGCTGGGGGAGCAGCTGCAGTGCTTGGCTCTCTGTGGGCTCCTGGAGCAGGGCAGGTATTGCCAGAGCCCCTGTGCTGGTGCCAGGGCTCAGAGGGGATGCAGCTTTGGTTTTCCTGCAGTTCCCCTAGGAATGGTGCTCCTGGGTGGTTTTAAAGTAGATTTGCTGGAGGCATTGCCAGCAGAGGGAGCAGGAGTTGGTTCCTCCCCTCTGCACTGGTCAGAACTATAAAATGCTATCTTTAAATAAAAATAAGCAGGTAAACTCTTGCATGGTGAAAGAATAGCAAGAGAGCTATGTGGTGGTGTGGCACAAAGGCAGGATAATCAAAGCCTTGACCATGCTGAAACTTAATCACAATATTTGGCTGAACCTTTGCCAAAATTCCCTGTGACAGAATGCAAGGAGGCAGATCCTTTCTGTCCATGCCAGAGCTGCTGGTGTGGTGTTCCTCTCATGCAGGAAGACTCTGGGCAAAGTTGCCACCTCATTTGTGACCTGCACATGAATTAACACAGCCCTCAGTTCATCAGGGCCTTCTGCAGAAGGTGAAGATGCTCAATAAAGAAATGGCATTCCTCTGTTTCCATGGGTATTCCCATTTGGCTCTAAAGTTATTGATATTTAATAACTCAAAGCATGACCAAATCAATGGGCAGTTTTCTCTCTGTGGAGCACAAATGGCCCATTTCATCCCAAGGAATGATCACTCATGAGCAGAAAATGATAACTCCCAAGTTTTACATGCAGAGCATCAGCAGGAGATGCCTGCTAGCAGTGCAGCTGAAATGTCCAAATTTACAATATGCTGAACAAACCCAGTCTGTGCTTGGTAAAACAAGACTCTTCTGGGGCAGAAATAAAAGTGTTCCTCACGTTGCCCTGGTTGGATTTTATTGCAGCCTGCTGTGAGGGTGGTGACATCAGGACAGGGATCTCACAGGGAAGGTGTTCAGTGAGCAAAAACATCTCTGGGGGGGAGTGGGGCTGCATTAGGTGTGGGAAGCAGGAGCTGGAGGATAAATCCCTGTGCATGCTCTTGTGGGGACAGTGACACCCCAGAGGGGCTGTGGGCTGAGCCCCCCACGCTGGAAATTCCTGATCCTTGTGCTATCCAAGCCCTGCTTTTCCCAGGTTTAAACCTCCTGCCTCCTTCTGGCTGGAGGAGCCTCAGCACTCCCAGCACTGGGAGGGTGGTGATGAGGAGCCAGCAGTGTGTGTCAGGCTGTCCCTTTTGGGGCTGGGAGCAGCTGCTGCAGCTAAGCCAGGACTCTGGCACTGCCTTTTCACCCCTGATCCTGCCCAGGCTGGCACTTAGGCCAGGCTTAATGTGGGCATGAGCTCAGGCTGAGCACGTGCTTTAATGTGAGCAGCAGCAAGGCACAGAGCCCTCCCAGCTGTGCCAGCCAGCGGGTGGCAATGTCACCTTCCTGCTCCAAAGCCACTTGAATTTCTCCAGGACAGCTCCACTCTGCAGCCCTGGGTGCTGCCCCTGCAGCTGGGCACAGGCAGAGCTGGGCTGTGTTTGCAGCTCTGCTGTTTCAAAACCCCTTTGCAGGATCTGCTGGGAGGAAATCCCAGCTGCACCAAACACGTTAAAAACCTGAAATATAATACTGGAACTGAGCAGAGACCTGGAGCAAAAATGTGTCTGGGGGTGTCAGATGTGAGTGCATCTTGTCACCCTAAGAAAATTGGAGTTTGAGGCTCCACATGGCAGTGGGGAAAGGAGTTGAACTTGGTAATGTGGGTCCTTTCCAAGTCAGGATATTTATAATTGTATGGGGTGGGTACTTTGCTGGGTTTGGGAAGTACAGAAGTGTTTGTAGCTGGGCTGGGGCTCATGGATTTAAGGCAAGTCCTGCTCTCCTTGTGGCTGAGGCAGATGGAGCACCTGCTTTTGTGTTAAATATAGGACAGCTGCTGCTGCCTGCTCGTGATTTGTGTGGGAGGTTGGTTGGAGTCCCGTGGTCACTCACAGTGGTGGTCAGAGGTGAAATCCTGGTGGAGAAGGGGAAATTAAAAAAGCAAGTGGAGTACTGGGAGTGATGCATTGCCTGCAGCACACATCCTGGTCTGGCAGCTTCATCCCCTCATCCATGGGGGCATGGCAGGGTCCCTAGGGACACTTTTAGGGTGCTAAAAAGGAGCAGAGCCAGGCACAAAGGTTTGGGTGAGCCATGGTGCAGGGATATTTGGGAAGCTCTGTGCTGCTTTTACACTGCTGGCAGGTGTGGGAGGTGTCTGTGCCCCTGCCCACACATCCCCTGTGCCCAGGCAGAGCCCATCCCCTGCTCTGGCACCTCCTCCCCATCCCAGCCCCTGCCCTGCCATGGCCAGGTGCTCTTTGGCACAGCCAGGTGCTCTTTGGCACAGGAAAAACAGGCACAGAGGCAGCAGCAGTGAAAGCAGCCTGGTCCTCCAAATCCTCCTTCACAAAAGCCCTTTTGTTCCCCAGGAGAATTCCAAGAGCTTTTCTCCAGTTTTGGTTCCAGCAAACTCCCACTGCAAGGAGACAGGCGAGGGCTGAAAACAAAGTGGCAGCAAAATAAAAAAGTCCCTGGTGAAAAAAGCCCAGCCAAGGCTGGAGGATCTTTCCTGACAGCCTCCCTGGCCTGCAGCTCCTGTTGATTTGCTGATTTGAGATAAGCAGTGAAGAAAACAGACTCTGGGATGGGGAGGGAGTGAAGCCAGTGGGCTTTGGCAGAGGGAAAATGGGGATGTGATTTGTGGTGTGCTGGTGCCTGGGGGAGTGCCTGCCCCATCCCTGCAGCTCCAGTGCTGGGATTTCTCATGGTATGGGAAAAGGGGAGAGGCCATGAGGCTCCAGTGGCCTCTGTGCATCTCCATCACCCTCACATCTTTCCCAGAGCAGCAGGAGGATGTGGCCACCCCACTGCTGGAGGGCACAAGGGATGCAACCAGCTCCAGTGACCAGGAGGAGCAGAAAACCAACTTTAGGGACCTCTTGGAGCCCAGGAGGATTTCCCTGAACCTTGGCTGTGTCTTTCTTGCAGCTGCCCTGTCATGCTGTGTGTGGATTTTAGGATTTGAGGGCATTTGAGATGGTGTGATGGAGGAGTGGAAGGAAGGCTTGGACCACCTGTGAAGTTGTTGGGTGGAAAAACAATTTAGCAAAGGAAGGTGAGAAGAAGGAAGAGGCTTTGGTCCTGTTGGAGATGGGAGGGTGCATGCACAAAGCATGGAATTCTGCATTTTGTGGGCTGCATCCCTTGGCAGCTGCTGAAATCCTCATCCATGCAGGTCCCTTGCTGTGGTGGAGGTGTCTCAGAGCCCACAGCTCTGAGGTGTTTTTGGCTTAATTCCTCTCTGCACACACCAGGCAGAGGGGACACACAGACCAGGCTTGTGCAGCTCCAGGAATTGGTGAGATCCTTGTGGGTCCCTCCCAGCAGGGATGTTTGTGATTCTCCACATCACCCATGGCCGTGGAGGAGGTTTTTAGGGCTGAAATTTGTGTGTGCACATCCTGCTGCTCCATCCCTTCCACCAGCACCTCCTCCCCTCTCCATCCCATGGAGCCTGTTCCTCACAGAGCCTCTGGCTGCTGGGGTGAATCAGGAGAGAGCACCCAGATCAGAGTGAAAATCGGGGTGGAATTCCCTGGGATGCAGTGCTGGAATTCCCTGGGTGGAATTCTCTGGAATGCAGTGCTGGAATTCCCTGGGATGGGGTGCTGGAATTCCCTGGGATGGGGTGCTGGAGTTCCCTGGGTGGAATTCTCTGGGATGGGGTGGTGGAATTCCCTGGGATAGGGTACTGGAGTTCCCTGGGTGGAATTCCCTTGGGATGAGGTGCTGGAATTCTCTGGGATGCAGTTTTGGAATTCCCTGGGATGCAGTGCTGGAATTCCCTGGGATGGGGTGCTGGAATTCTGGAATGCAGTGCTGGAATTCTGGGATGGGGTGCTGGAATTCCCTACGATGTAGTGCTAGAGTTCATGGGATGCAGTGCTGGAATTCCTGGGATGCAGTGCTGGAATTCTCTGGGATGCAGTTATGGAATTCTGGGATGGGGTGCTGGAATTCTGGGATGGGGTGCTTTAGTTCTGGGATGGGGTGCTGTTGTGCAGGGTGCTGATGCCTGTCTGCACAGAGGTTTGGGAGGAGCTGTGCCCTTTCCCCCAGGCCATCAGAGCAGCTGGATGCACACGCCAGATGGGTTCAGCCAGAGTGTTGTAACAGGGATTTCAATATTCCCCTCTCCCTGCAGCCTGAATGCTGCAGGCAGGCAGAGCTCTCCTATCTCCCATCAGCACCTAGGGGATGATGGATTTGGGGCTGCTTTGCATTGCTGTGCTGTCTGGAGGGAAGCTGGCTGATCCCTGCTGCCTGTCTGGCCTTGTCACATCTCTAGATGCCAGCGTGGTGCTGGCACCAGCTCAACAGGGACAGGAACTGCTTTGGGTGGCCCCAAGTTGTTCCCTGGATAGATTGGAAGTGATGCTGTGTCTGGCTGGGAAGGGACATTAACTGGGAAGGGACATTGTCTGGCCAAGCTGTTTGTTGTCACCTCCCCATTAGTGTCAGGAAGAGAGCATGTGGCTGCTCTCTGCTGATCTCTGAGTGTGGAAATGGGCACTGAGGGCCCCATTTCCTCTCATGTTGCTTTTCCTGCAGGCCAGCACTGGAATGGGACAGAGGAAAACCACTGGGGCAGAGCCCAGCTGGGAAGTGAAATCTGTGGTGCTGGAATGTCCCAGCCAGTGTGGGAGCCCAGGAAACAGCTCAGTGACACAAAGGACCCTAAACTCTCTATTTGTAGGATCTCCTCCATCAGACAACCAACCAGCCTCTATCTCCAGACTGGCCCTGGGTGCTGGTGTCCCACAAAACCTGCTGGATGGTTGCTCTAGTCTGTGATTATCCCTGCAGGAGCTGGGCTCAGCTTTGTTTGCTGGGGGTTCCAGGGGGTACAGAATTATCCCAAAGCTGTAGGAGCTGCCTGTCCCCTCCCCAGGGTCCCTGCAGCCCCCCTTCAGGGCATGTCCTAGCACAGGATCTCTGATCTCTATCAAAAGTGTCTCTTCCACTTTGCACTCAGAAGGTGTGAACTCCTGTAAGATTTGGAAATGCACTGTTTATCAGGGTGACAGACTTGTAACCCAAATGTGCAGATAAACACGGAGAAATTTCAGTGTTGACATGAGTAACCCTGCAGCCCTTTCACAGGGTGTGTTAAGAGGAAAATGGGCAGAGTAAGAGAGATTAGCCTGAATCAGGAAATTACCTTCAAAATTGAATTACTGAAATACAGAGCTTACTGAAAGGCAGGCAAATAGCTCCTGATATTTGCAGAGTTTGGTGACATTTGTGTCCGTGTGCGCACCACAGGATCCGCAGATTAATTCTGCTGGAGTCCGTGTCGCAGAGCTCTGTGCTCTGCCTTGTTCCAGCGTTTTCTCCTGCTGCTCTTCAGAGCTTCTCCTGCTGGAGGCCAGTCTGAGGCAGGCACCAAGCCCTGACCTTGTGGTTTTACCTCTCAGCAAAGCTGCAGATCTTTGTCTCGGCCGTGTTTGTGCCTTAGCAGGGCTGACCTGCGTCAGCCGGGAGCGCGGCACAGCCGGGCCCTGGGACACAAATAACCCTGGCATTGCTCAACCCTGCCACTGGTTCACCGGGTGCACTGCTCCCTGCACGGCCCTGCACGGCCCTGCACAGCCCTGCTATTTTGGTTTGGAGCCTCTCCTGCCCTGGGTTTATTACAGGTTGTAGGGTTGAGTCAGAGGAGCGAGTTCAGCCCTGTGACGGAGAAAGCCTGGGGCAGGCGCTGGAACAGCTGGGTGCTGGGGCACAGCTGGGTGCTGGGGCACAGGATGGGTGCTGGGGCACAGGGTGGGTGCTGGGGACATGGCTGGGTCTTGGTGCATGGCTGGGTGCTGGCACATATTTGGATGCTGGAGCACAGACAGGTTCTTGCACACATCTGGGTGCTGGGACACATCTGGGTGCTGGGACACATCTGGGTGCTGGCACACATCTGGGTTCTGGGACACATCTGGGTGCTGGCACACATCTGGGTTCTGGGACACATCTGGGTGCTGGTGCCCAGACAGATTCTTGGACACATCTGGGTTCTGGGACACATCTGGGTGCTGGTGCACAGATGTCGGTGCTGTCACACATCTGGAAGGTGTCACACATCTGGAAGGTGTCACACATCTGGGTGCTGTTGCACAGGTGCTGTCACACATCTGGAAGGTGTCACACATCTGGATGGTGTCACACATCTGGGTGCTGTCCTGGCACCCCCAGGACAGAACAGTGATTTGCATCCCCACCACTGCAGTGTGACGGTGTCAGAGGGAGTTTGGAGTTTGGGATCAGCTGCTGTGGGGTCAGTGGGGCAGCTGTGCCCAGGCCATGCCAGGCCCTGCTCTTCAGAAGCCTTGGGAATTCACATGGGCTGTGAATGCAGCATTGTCTGCTCCCGTGGTGTGCCCATGTTTCTGGGTTTCCTGCTGTGCTCTCCTTCTGGTCCACGTTGGAAAAATTCACCACATGAAAATGCTCTTGCCTTTCCTGCTGCCTGACTCAAAATATGACTCCTTGGGCACAGAAAGGGAAATAAATAATGCTTTAATTCAGATGTAAAGCTGTGAGCTGCAGTGTGGACACCATGGGGCCATGGTGTGCTCAGACCTGGATGTGCCACCAGCCACCAGCTGTGCCAGCAGCTCCATGGCATCCAAACTAGAGGAGAAGAGCCTGGAGCTGGGACCACCTCAGCCCCAGAGCCATGGCAGGCTCAGCTCCCTTCCCCAGACAGCTCAGAAATGTTGTGAAGGAAACACATTTCAAGTTTGCCGTTTCCAGGGAGTTGCTGCAAACAGCAGGCACAGATAAAGGACGTGTGGGGAATGTCCCTGTCCTGCACAGAGGACACACCATCCTCCCTGGAGCATCTCCTGTTGCTTCCAGCAGATCCAGCTGTCCTGGCAGTGATGGAAGAGCAGCCCATGGCACTTGGCCACTCACTGGCAGGGCTAAGGAGGGAGCAGCTCCCTCAGGTTTCAGGGAGGAAAATAAAGCACAAATCCACCTCATCCCATCCCTTGGCCTGTGGTTGAAACTTCTACAGCTTTTAAACATCTCTTGCATATTAAATTCTTTTTGTGGCTTAGTGAGGGGTCAGAAACCTGATTTTCAGACCCACTTTTCCACATCCCTGGTGCTTACATGAACACCTGATATTTGTTTTTTTTTTTTTTTTTCAGAAATTAAGGCTTGGCTAAAACTCTGCATTTCCAAAATGGATGGTGGGCACAGCTCAGCCACTCACTCGCCCTGTCCCTGGCACAGAGGGGATTTAGGCACCTTTACCAAAATGTTACCAAGGCACACAAGCCAACCATGGGGGCAGAAGTGGCCCCACAGCCACCAAATCCCTGTCACCTGCAGTTCCATCCCACAGGATTTATCCAAAATCCACTGCCTGGTTCCACACTGGGACTGCCCAAATTTCAAAGGGTTTCACCCATTTGGTGCTGCAGGAATTGCCACATGGGGGGACATGTGGGGATTTGGCTACTTGAGGAATGTACCCCCATTTGTGTTCTCTTTGAGGGCTTTCCATCATTTCCAGCTGAAATTATTTCCATTGCAGCTGGAGTGGAACCAGAAGGAGCCCGGGTGCTGCTCCAGCACACTCACTGAGAATAGACTTTGTTATCTCTGTGTATTTGAATTTTCCAGCTCAGCACTGGGCAGGGAGCCCCAGGCTCTGCTCCTGGCTGTTGTTTAGTCTGGAGTGACAGTGCTTGGCTGTGGGGACACCAGGAATGTCCCAGCCTTGCTCCTCCTCTCACACTGGGCTGAGATATCCCCATGTGTGTGGGGTTCCTTGGGGCAGAGACCTGGGCAGGATTAAAGGCTTTAAACCTTGAGCACTGGGTGACAGGACTGAGGGACAGGGACAAATCCAGCCAAAAGAATTGGCAATTAGAAATAATGAACCTGTGAGATGGTTTGTAATATCTGTTAATTTTTTTCTTTTTCACTTCTTTGGTTCTTTTTTGGGAAAAATATTTTTAAAGGCAAGGTTGCTACAGCTGCTCTGCCCTGGGTGCTCTCAGCAGCTTTGAGATGTCTCAGTGTTTGTGTCCAGGATGTTTAATGAGCGAATTTCTCAGAGATTTGGGCGTTTCCAGGTGTCCTGCAAGGCTAAAAGTTCTCTTAGACAGCATCAAACCCAGATTGGAGCTGAGCTGTGGATAAAGGCTGCCCTTTGCACTTGCACTCCAAGGCTTTGTGTGAAGAACTCTCTCCTGCTGGGCATCTCCAGCGTGGCTGGGACACAAAGGAAATAATCAAATACAGTAATTGCACCATTATAAGCTGCACCATTTTGACTAAAATTTTGGTTGGAACCCAAAGTGCGGCTTATAATCAGGTGCGGCTTATATATGGACAAAGAATGAAAAGTTGCTGTTTTAGTTTGGAGGACAGGTGTGTGCTGAGAAAGGCAGGAGCTTCTCTTTGAAATGGAGAATGTAAACCCCCTCCCTCCAAATTATTATAATTTTGAAATCAAGGGGCTCTCAGGCAAAGATATGGGAATTAGGAATAACAGTTCTTTACTAGGGAAATTAAAATAGAAATACAGTACTACAAAGAACAAACCCCAAACCCTGACACAGTCAGAGTACAGCCTGACACCCGTCAGGCAGGGTGTTGGCAGCAGTCCCATCCCATGGTGGCTGCATCCTCCTGCAGTGACAGATGTGGCTCAGTTGGAGCAGTGCTCCTGTACAAGGTGCAGTTTCCCTCCGGAGCTCCAGTGGGGATGTGGAGAAATCCGGTTTTCCTCTGGAGTCCAGTGGAGAAAGGGGCTCCCTTAGTGTCCCAAAACCTCTGTTTTTATCTTGGTAAGAAATGTTGGGCTCTTCCCCCTGGCTGGAGCAACTCCCAATGGGATGCAGTAATTTTATCAGTCCCACAGTGGGACTCAATGGCCATGAGCAGAAAATGACTGGCTGGAGGAAGGATGGGTTGTGAAAAGATAAAGAACAATGCCCTGCCTGGTTTCAATGGATGCCCATTAGCAGAATATCTGCCGTTGAGATAAGGATCACTGCCCCCACCCTCAACAGATGGTGATAGAACAGATACCTTTTATCACACTCTGGATTGTAATGTGTGGTTTATAATCAGGTGTGGTTTATGTATGGACAAAGAATGAAAAGTTGCTGGCACCCGGAAGTGCGGCTTATACTCAGTGCGGCTTATAATCGTGAAATGACTGTGTATTACCGTAATTACCGAAATCACGGTAATGACTGCTATTACCGTATTTAGACGTAATTCGAAATATTACCATAATTACCATAATTACCGCTATGGGGGCACCAGGAGAGGTTGTAGGGGCACTCGATTTTTGCAATTACGGTAATTTGGGTAATTGCAGTAATTTGGGTAATTACGGTAATTTGGGTGGCAGCGACAGTATACAAAGTAAATTACGGTAGCTGCGGCAATGTACGCCCAATTACGGTAGCTGCGGCAATATACGGTTAATTACGGGAGCGCACGCATATTAGGGTAATTGTGGTACCGTGCTTGTCTATTCGGGTAATTATGTTAATTTGAGTGTGCGTATATTCGGGTAATTATGGTAATTAAATTTGGAGTGCACGCATATTCGTATAATCACGGTAATCGAATTTCGAGTGCACCTCTATTCGTGTAATTACGGTAATCGAATTTTGAGTGCACCTATATTCGGATAATTACGGTAATGAAATTTTGAGTGCGCCTATATTCCGGTAATTACGGTAATCGAATTTTGAGTGCGCCTATATTCGGATAATTACGGTAATGAAATTTTGAGTGCGCCTATATTCGGATAATTACGGTAATGAAATTTTGAGTGCGCCTCTATTCGGGTAATTACGGTAATGAAATTTTGAGTGCGCCTATATTCGGATAATTACGGTAATGAAATTTTGAGTGCGCCTATATTCGGATAATTACGGTAATGAAATTTTGAGTGCGCCTATATTCGGATAATTACGGTAATGAAATTTTGAGTGCGCCTATACTCTGGTAATTACGGTAATGAAATTTTGAGTGCGCCTCTATTCGGGTAATTACGGTAATCGAAATTTGAGTGCGCCTATATTCAGGTAAATACGGTAATGAAATTTGGAGTGCGCCTCTATTCGGGTAACTACGGTAATCGAATTTTGAGTGCGCCTATATTAGGGTAATTACGGTAATCGACTTTTGAGTGCGCCTATATTCGGGTAAATACGGTAAATTTTTTTTTTTTTTTTTTTTTTTTTTTTTTTTTTTTTTTTTTAGTGAGCCTATACTCGGGTAATTACGGTAATCGAATTTCAAGTGGGAATTTCTAGGGTGGGAGTTAATCCATGGCCATGGATCCCCTCCCTCTGCAAAGTGGCACTTCAGGATCAGGGCAGCCTTTGGTTGTGGAGCTGCCCATGAGCCACCAAAATTCACTTTTCTCCCACGGGAATGCATCAATCATTCCCATTTTCTCCTCATTTTAGGGGTGGGGGTTTGCTCACACAGAGAGTGCAGCTGATAGGGAAAAGCAGATCATTTAGCTTTTAAAGCCTTCCAAGAAATCAGACCAAAAAAAAAAATCTTTGGGAGAGACAGGATTTTTAAATGAGCCACTTTTATCTCCTAAAAAAATGGGAGCAAAAGGCACTTCCTGCCTGTGAAATTTTACCAGCAAGTTCTATGCCTAAGAGTGTTGTTTGAAGGGAAATGTTGCTGCATGGCTATTGAACACATTTTCAATAATAAATTGTGGTGAAGCCAGAACTAGTTAATATCCTTTGAAGGAAACAGGAGCTTTTTGTGGCAGGGAAGCATTTATTTTGGATTATATCATAAAAGTGAAAAGTCTGGGGAATGGGATTTTCCTTCAGAAGTCAAAGTTTATTTTCTGTTACATGTGGGCAGCAAATTCCTCTCTGTCTTCCCTTTCTTTGTTATTCTCTGTTCTTTTCACTGGGAAACGCTGAAGTTTCCTTTTGCGAATTTTGAAATTGAAAAATTTCGATTTTTCATAGGAAAAACTTTGAAATATTTATTTTTTCAATATTTAAAGCTGCTCTAATCGGAAGCAGAAAATCAGGGAATCTCCAGGGGTGGAAAAACTCTCCAAACTCACTGAATCCAAACGTGAATCCAGCACATTTGAACCCTCCAGGGATGGTGATCCCTGGGCAGCCTCTTCAATACCTGACCACTTTTTTGGTGAAGAAATTCCTCCTCATTTCCAATCTAAACCTCCACAGACACAACCTGAGGTTGTTTCCTCTCTCTGCCCTTGCAAGACAGATTTTTTGATTTTTTTTTTTTTGTACAGGTGGCACCTTCTTCAGCTCAATTTTTACTGTGGACCATTTTATTTTGCTTTAAAAAAAGTAGATTTAACCTTCTGCTGAATGTCACAGACAGCCTGGAAGTTCTGCTTATCAAAACTGGGATCTGGAATTGTCTCTCAGCATCACCCAAACCAGGCTTGGTTTTTTTTTTCCCCCTCAATTATTCTTAAAACTTGGTTTTTGAGTCCAGTGCTTGTGGATGTCTCAGTGTGCCAGATTGGAGGCAGAGCTCTTAAATGAGATTTAGCTCAAAGGGTGAGAGACCAGCAAGGCTCCAGGGGTTGTTTACACAGAAAATTCTTCATTTTTTGGGTGCTGCTGAGCCACCAACAAACCCTTGTCGTGATTCCCTGGGGCTTTTCCTTATTAAAAATCCCAAAAAGCTGCAGCACAAACTTTGGGATGGAGCCCTGTGCTGGTATTTTGGTGTGTGTGGAGCCTGTGTGGATCGATACCTGGGTGGATTTTGTGTTCCAGTCCCTGAGCTGGGCACTCCTTTATTGAATCACCTGCTTTTCTCAGATTTGCAGCCTCCAAAAACTCAGTTTCTCTGTCTTTGCACTTGCCACTGATAAACACATGCAGTGGTTTTTGTCCAGGAAACAAAGCTAAAAATAGTCATGATTTGTAAAAACACTGTGGAAAATACCACTTTTCTGGTGGATGGAACAGGTACCATCCCATTTTCTGTGCTGCCCCCACATTTGGAGCTCCTGTGCAGATGATTTTAAGGCTGTGTCATCTCCCCAAGCCTGCTCTGGCAAACTGGGGGATTTTATTTTGACACTTGCTTGGCAGCTCCTGTTGAACAGAACTGATCTCGAGCCTTCCAATCATTCTTTTCCTTTAAAAAAAAAAAAAAAAAAAAGCCTTTTAAGTATGTTTGTGTTTGGGGAGAAAGTCAGTCGTGTTGAATTGTGGAGCTGGGGATTGGGGTGAAGGGGGATCCTGGTTCCTCTGCAGGAACCAGGGTTGGTTCTGCTCCTTATTTCTGCTCAGGATTGCTGGTCCTTCCTGCAAACCATGGCAGACTGGCCCCAGAGGCTTGGAGAGATGAGTGCTTTGCATGTTGGAACAAAAGGAGCTCAGAAATTTGGCCTGATCCAGTTAAAAGCCAAGAAATTTCAGCCCAGGATTCATTAAACACCCAAAGAGTCAGCACATTCCCCCTGGGTGCTGCAGGTGCAAGTCCTGCCCATGGCAATTCCATTTCCCATCCCTCCTCCCATGAAATCCATGTCTAATTCAAGCTTGTGTTGTTGCTTTCTGCTTTCTTGAAAAGAAAACCCCAAAGAATGTTGAATTCTGCCTGTGCCTTGGCAGCTCGAGCGCACCGACAGATTGCGCTTCAAAAAAATGGCAAAGTTTCAAAATATTGTGTTCTGTGAAGAAGAGACAAGGCAAATAAACTCCCCAAAGTGCAGGTTTTATTTCCCCAGGAGGAAAGGATTTCATGTTTATTTGGGTTTGGTGTTTTTGCTCCCTGGTTGTGCTGACACCACTCGTGAACCGAGATAAGATTGAGCACTGCACAACCTGTGCTGGGTCCAGTTCAAATCAGCTCCATTCCCAGTAAATTCATTTTGTCCCTCCCAGAGCAGGTTCCTGAGGCTCAGGGACAGCACATGGCATGATGCAAACAAAACCATGAGTGA